>NW_028188091.1:0-419000 GCF_964204655.1 Triturus cristatus | reverse complement strand
GACTACAACTACTAGATAGGTTTAGTAGGTAAACACAAGTGTAGGTAGATTGCAACATATCCACCCACACTTAAGAGCAATGGCCGGGGCAGAGGGGTCCACTGTACCCATCTCTGTTGAGAGTGACCCCCAGAGGGCACCATCCAGCTTTGCTACCCTTAATCAGAATGAGCTCAGGCATTTGGCAACTCTTAGAGGCCTTAAACAGCCCAAGAACCCAAACTCTGCTGAGCTCAGAGAGCTCTTACAGAATGATGAGAATCAGAGAGCACTCAAGAAAGCTTCCCAGTTAGCCCCCTTAGGGTCAGGAACAGGAGGCCCCCCTTCTGAAGATACTACAGAGGTACCCAGTTCCAATAGTCACCCCTTAGATGGGATGCCTACCACAGAGGATGAGAGTGAAAAGGATACTGACAGTAGTGAGGATGAAGGGAGAACTAGCCCAGTGCCAAGTATTATACTTGGCCCAGCTAAACCAAGGCTATTGGGGACTGACAGTGGGTTCAACCCACTGGATCTCCCCAGTGGACTTAACACAGGGCTTGGAAGGCAAAGGAATCGCTCAGGTGACTCCCATGCTTCCCATGGCTCTAGAGGCTCTCAAGGTCACTCCAGAAGAAGGATGACCACCCCTCAGAGGAGGGAACATGAGGCCAAGATGCAAGAGGCTCAGCTGAGGATCAGGAAGCAGGAGCTAGAAGTAGCCCTGATGGAAGAGAAACTTAGCAAGGCTAGACAGCATAAAGAGAGTGGGTCTATACCCACTGGTGGCAGCATTGTCCCTAAGGACAAAGATAGGGTTTTCGACAATAGAAACCTGTCTAAGGTTGTGCCCCCCTACAAAAGTGGGGATGACATCCACAAGTGGATAACTGCTCTTGAGAGAGCCTGCAAAGTACAGCAGGTTCCTGAAGATCAGTGGGCAGCAATCCTCTGGCTCTCCTTTGAGGGAAGAGGCAGAGACAGACTCCTCACTGTTAGAGAAGAGGATGTCAGAAACTACAGAGTCCTGAAGAGTGTTCTGGTAGATGGGTTAGGCTTAACCACTGAACAGTACAGGTTAATGTTCAGAGACACCCAAAAGACACAGACTCAGGACTGGTCTGAATACATTGAATGTGCCACTAAGGCTTTGGAGGGTTGGTTGCTGGGAAGTAAGGTATCTGATTTTACAGGATTGTATAATTTGATGATGAGAGAACAGATTTTAAATAACTGTCAAAACCAGCAACTGCATCAACACTTGGTTGACTCTGATCTGACCTCTCCCCAAGAATTGGGAAAGAAGGCAGACAAATGGGTCAGAACCAGGGTTAAGCAAAAGAACCAGAACCAGGGCCAAGGGGGTGATCAGAAGAAAACAGACCAAAAGGGTGGAGATCAGAAATCTAAAGACCAGAAGTCTTCAGCAGGGCCCCAAACTACTGCTAAGGAGGGTGGGTCCCAACAACAGTCCAAAAAGAAGAAAGAAGGTCAAAAGAAACCCTGGTGCAATCATTGTAAAAATACAACTCACTGGACTAGTGATTGCAAAAAGGGTGGAGCCCCCAACACTGTTGCCCCTAAGGCACCTGCTCCCAGTACTACTGTTAACAGTGTTGGTCCCCAGACAAAGGGTGTAGTGGGAATCACTATGGGAACTGAAGGAGATTCTGACTTAGACAGAACCCTTACACAGGCAGTCTTGATCTGTGATGGGGACATTGATTTGTCCCTGACTGTGAGCCCCAGTAACCTGGGCAAGTACAGACAGACTCCTTTAATTAATGACAAAGTGGCTCAAGCCTACAGGGACACATGTGCCAGTGTCACTATGGTGACACCAGGCTTTGTGGATCCTGGACAGTACATACCAGGTGAGAACTACCTGGTGACCAATGCCAGCAATGCCACTACTTCACATAGTGTGGCAGTTGTTAACTTCTCATGGGGAGGGGTAACTGGCCTCAAAAGGGTTGTGGTTAGTGCAGACCTCCCAGTAGAATGTTTGTTGGGCAATGACCTAGAGAGTTCTCTATGGTCAGAAGTGGAGTACAGGACTCATGCAGAGATGTTAGGTATATCATCACATGTCCTTGCTGTGACCAGGTCACAGGCCAAAAAGTGCCTCACTGAACCACAGGTCTTGGATCCTGGAACAATGGACCAAGTACCTACCAAGAAGAAGAACAGGAGGGTCAAGGCTGTGCCTTCCCCCCTGCCTCAGAGTGATGATCAGCCTTCCCAGGAAGCTGATCTAGAGGACCCTGAAGGAACTGTCCCTGAAGAGCTTGAACCTGATCAGGTTGAGTTTCTGGGGACAGGGGGACCTTCAAGGGCTGACTTGAGGCAGGCTCAGTTATCCTGTCCCTCTCTTGAACCCCTCAGACAGCTGGCTGCTGCTGAGGCTGCTGGGAATGCTCAAGGTACCCATAAAGTGTATTGGGATGAAGGGCTCCTTTATTCAGAGGCTAGAGACCCCAAGCCTGGTGCAACCAGGAGGTTGGTCATACCTCTGCAATTTAGGGGCTTCCTTCTTACCTTGGCCCATGACATTCCTTTAGCAGGACACTTAGGCCAGAACAAGACTTGGGACAGGCTTGTCCCTCACTTTCACTGGCCCCATATGAATGAAGATACAAAGGAGTTTTGTCGCTCCTGTGTTACCTGCCAAGCCAGTGGCAAATCAGGTGGCACAACAAAGGCCCCCCTGATACCACTACCTGTGGTGGGGGTTCCCTTTGAAAGAGTGGGAATAGACATAGTGGGTCCCATGGATCCTCCCACTGCATCTGGGCACAGATTTATACTGGTGGTAGTGGATCATGCCACCAGGTATCCAGAGGCAATTCCCCTTAGGACCACTACAGCACCTGTTGTGGCCAGGGCCCTGCTGGGAGTATTCTCCAGAGTGGGGTTTCCTAAGGAGGTAGTATCTGACAGAGGTACCAACTTTATGTCAGGATACTTAACAGCTATGTGGAAGGAATGTGGTGTCAACTACAAGTTCACCACCCCTTATCACCCACAATGCAATGGGCTTGTTGAGAGATTCAACAAGACCCTAAAGGGTATGATCAAAGGATTACCTGAAAAGCTCAGGCGAAGATGGGACATCCTTCTACCCTGCCTTCTGTTTGCTTACAGAGAGGTCCCACAAAAAGGAGTTGGCTACAGCCCCTTTGAATTGTTGTTTGGGCACCCTGTGAGAGGCCCACTGTGTTTGGTGAAGGAAGGCTGGGAGTTACCTCTCAAAAAGCCTAAGCTAGACATAGTGGACTATGTACTTGGTCTCCGCTCCAGGATGGCTGAGTATATGGAGAAGGCATCCAAAAACCTTGAGGCAAGCCAGGCCTTACAGAAAGCTTGGCATGACCAAAAGGCTGTCTTGGTTGAGTTTCAGCCAGGACAGAAGGTATGGGTGTTGGAGCCAGTGGCCCCAGCAGCACTCCAAGACAAATGGTCTGGACCCCATACAATCCTGGAAAAGAAGGGAGAGGTCACCTACTTGGTCGACCTAGGAACTCCCAGGAGTCCCCACAGGGTACTCCATGTTAACAGGCTTAAAGCATATGTTGACAGGGCAGACATGGGCTTGCTCATGGCTACAGATGAGGGACAGGAGGAAGAGAGTGACCCTCTCCCAGACCTGTTGTCTCAGAACCCTGAAGATGGCTCAGTTGAAGGAGTGACCCTTGGAGGCAACCTCACTGCCCATCAGCAGACTGAATGTAGACAGGTTCTACAATCATTTTCACATATGTTTTCCTTGATACCTAGTCAAACTGACTGGTGTACCCATGTTGTGGACACTGGTGACAGTCTGCCTGTAAAGAACAAACTTTACAGACAACCTGACCACGTCAGGGACTGTATAAAGGCTGAGGTACATAAAATGCTGGAATTAGGTGTCATTGAACCCTCAGAGAGCCCCTGGGCTAGCCCAGTGGTTCTGGTCCCCAAACCTCACACCAAAGATGGCAAGAGAGAGATGAGGTTCTGTGTGGACTACAGAGGACTCAATGCTGTCACCAGGACAGATGCACACCCTATTCCAAGGGCAGATGAGCTCATAGACAAACTAGCTTCTGCAAAGTTTTTGAGCACATTTGACTTGACAGCTGGCTATTGGCAAATCAGGTTAGCTGAGGAGTCTAAGGCCAAAACAGCATTCTCAACCCCAGGTGGGCATTATCAGTTTGTGGTGATGCCCTTTGGTCTGAAGAATGCACCTGCCACCTTCCAAAGGCTGGTGAACCAAGTCCTCACTGGGTTGGATGACTTTTGTGCAGCATATCTTGATGACATTGCTGTCTTTAGCTCCACCTGGGAGGATCACCTGATCCACCTGAAGAAGGCTCTTGAGGCTCTGCAAAGGGCAGGCCTCACTATCAAGGCTACTAAGTGCCAGATAGGGCAGAGTAAGGTTGTGTATTTGGGCCACCTTGTAGGTGGGGGCCAAGTTCAACCACTGGAGAGTAAGATACAGTCCATTAAGGATTGGTCCCCTCCAACCACCCAGACTCAAGTTCGAGCTTTCTTGGGCTTGACTGGGTATTACAGGAAGTTTGTTAAGAACTATGGGTCCATTGTGACTCCTCTTAATGATCTGACATCCAAGAAGATGCCCAAAAAGGTTCAGTGGACAGTAAGCTGTCAAAAGGCATTTGATGACCTGAAGGAGGCCATGTGCTCTGCACCTATCCTGAAAAGTCCTGACTACTCCAAAGAGTTTATTGTCCAAACAGATGCTTCTGAGTTGGGTGTGGGAGCTGTGCTGTCACAACTTAATGTAGATGGTCAAGACCAACCCATTGCTTTTATTAGCAGAAGGTTGACCCCCAGAGAGAAGAATTGGTCAGCTATTGAGAGGGAGGCCTTTGCTGTGGTGTGGGCCCTGAAGAAGCTGAGGCCATACTTGTTTGGCACTCACTTCAAGATTCAGACCGACCATAAGCCCCTCTTGTGGCTAAATCAGATGAAGGGTGAAAACCCCAAACTGCTTAGGTGGTCCATTTCCCTACAGGGGATGGACTTTACAGTGGAGCACCGGCCAGGTACTGACCATGGGAATGCAGATGGTCTCTCCAGGTACTTCCACTTAGGACATGAAGACGAGACTGGTCAAGGCTAGTTTAATGTCCCAGCGTTTGGGGGGGGGTTGTGTAGGAGAGTAGGGTCTGCTATCCTATGGTCACCCCAAATTTTTGCTTTTTGCTTCACTGGTTTTTGACATATTGAGGCTGTGGGCCTGCCAATCAGACCCCCAGCCTGCTGTTCTCTCTACTAAATTAAAACTATGCACCCTAGGTGCATAACCAATTGGAAGTGGATCACCCTGTCAGCCCCTGTACCAGTGTACACTAGGTACCCAGGGCATTGGTGTACCCAAGGCCTGCCAGGGGCTGCAGCATGTATTATGCCACCCCAGGCTTGGCCTAACAATTTGACACAACTGGCTGATCACTCAGCTGGGGTAAGTTGGTGTAATCACCTCTTACTTAGGTGTAGTATACCTATACCTAACCTTAAATGGGACACCTGGTAACCTATAAGTCACTCCTATGGCAGGCCTTAACAATCCTGAAGGCAGAGTGCTTGGTTCCATGTGAGATGGTGCTCTGGCATGAGCTGAGCCTGTCTGCAGTGGTCGGAACAACTTCCTTCTCCTGTTTCCAGATATCGTCATACCATATACTCTTAAGTGCATTATGAACCTCGCGGTTAAATGCTATCTTTGGTTTGGCTTTATCAAAACATGTCGAGTAAGGTGTCATACGAATTGGAATACTAACCCCTCGCCAATTCTGGCGACGGGGTTAGCATTCCACCCTTCTAGAGGGACACGACATGTACAGTGCCTGAAACCCGGGTAAAATCAGACATAGCCTCAGCTCCACAAAATGGATGCTGCCACCACAGACACAAGTCTGCCCTCCTGCTGCTGGGAGTCCTTCCAGCTTGGGAGGTGTGGACAAAGGGTTTCCTGCCAGGGGAGGTGCGTGCACCACCCCAGACAGGATTTTGTGTATTGGTCAGGTAGGGCTTGAAAGAAACCAGACATGCCTGTGGCTCACAAGGAGCCTCGGTGCATATGCCAGTTCAAACCGGTCCTGGGGCACACCAGTCCCGGGCCTGGGGCGAGCTGGACAAAGGATTGGGGGTGTAACCACCCCCCTTCCTGGTCCCACCCATAGGGAGGGACCTAGCAGGTAGTCCGGCCCCTAGAATCCGAATAAAGGTAGGAGCTGTGTCCTAAGACTTCAGACATCCTGGAATCAACTTGAAACTAAGAAGAAGACGGGAACTTCGACATTCTGCTGCACAGAAGACTGAAGAAAATCTCCCCTGTGGTCAGGGAGTGACCACCTTGCTAACGCAAGCACCATCCAGCGAATCACCGTCTGCTTTGCCGCCGCCTCCCGCCGGAGCCCGAGCCCAGAGACTGACAAGACCTGGACCTCCAGACCTCTCACCGCCCGATCCACAGTCCCTGAAAAGAGGAGACCCGTGGAGGCACCGAGACACGTGGAGCCAGCCATCTTGAAACGACTACGACAAGCTGACCAGTGCAACAACCGAGGCTCCCTCCAAGTTGTGCTTTGGGTCCTGAGAAGCCCAACCCTCGAGCAGCATCTGCACCAAAGGTGAGCCCTCCAGCATCTCCACGATCTGCGTGGGGCCCTTCTGCATTTTGCCACTCGACGCGCCTAACCGGTTGCTGGCCCGCTGGCTAGTGGCCATCTTGGCGACGAAATCTACGACAAACACCGCTGGTCTGGTTGCTCCAGACTGGCCCTTGCTCCCCTCCAAAGGAGCAATCCCTCTGACCTTGCTGGTCAGAACCAACAGCTGATTTCCGAATCCTCCTGCAATTGCTTTTGCCAAGGCTTGTTTGCTTCGATCAAGTCGCCGACACCGCCGACAGCGAGAGCCTGCGTGGGACAGCTCGTGAGCCGACTCCTGGACGTCGTCGACCTTCAGGGACCACGTGGCTGCGGAGACAAGCTACCCCTCATCACCTGTTTGCACCCGACATCGCCTGGTACCCACCTGGTGCCACGCTGGTCACTGGCTAGTGACTGTGAACACTGTCCCCTCTGCTTACAGGTCTTCAACATCTCCGATCCACTCTTGGATCCACTGCATCTCTTCCCGACCGACCGCCTGCAGCATCTTTGTCCCAGGCTCAACGGAACAGATAGAAGAAACCCGACGCACTTTGAGGCCTATGCACCCGCTTCCTGTGGGTGAGGTAAAGCTGGTACTCCGGTGCCCATGTGTAGTAATACATCTCTAGTGCCTGTGTTCCAAATCTTAAGTTCCTAGGTCATCCGGAAGATTCCTTTTGCAGTAACTTTGTACTTTTTACGCACCCATTGAAACCTATGGGAGCCCGCGTGTGACTATTTGCTCTGCACACGCCACCCGTGGACCTCCTGGTCACTAACTGACGTTAGCTCCTTGTAGGCCCAGCGATTCTAGAGGCCCTAGGCCTTTTCCCTTTCCTGTTCGTGGTACTTATACCACTATTTTAGTATATGGTTCTAGTGGCCACCAGGGCCTATCCATATAAAGTGCAACTTCTGTGTATTCTGTGATAATCTTGTTTGACGATTTGTGCTCCTGTGCTCATAAAGAGACTAGGGGTTACTTTGAGAAATAAATACATATATATTTTGAATATATATCTGTGTGGTGTCCTTTCATTGGTATAAAAGGGGGTTACTATTGGTAAAACAGCTTGCTTAACACGCATCACGAGTTTAGCCTCAAAGACTGCTTAGCCTACGCTACCACTAGGGCAGCTAGTCCAAAAAGGTTGACTTACAACCACACCATAAGGGTTGCTTGGCATGGTACAAGGTGGTCACTAGAACTAGTGAACAGCATATACCAGGCCAACTTCTCACACACAACCACACACATACACAACCACACACTGCCCCAACCACACACACAACCACACATATAGCCACACATAAAACCACACACACAACCACACACACACATAACCACACACAACCACAACCATGCACACAACCACACACAAACACAACCACACACACTACCACACACACAACCACACAACCGCACACAACCACACACAATCACAAACACACACAGCCACTCACACACACATACACAACCACACACACAACCACACACATACAACCAAACACACAAACCACACACACACAACCACACACACAACCACACACACAAACCACACACACACAACCACACACACCACTACACCCAAACGTATCCAACCACACATCCACACACACACACACGCCCATACCCGCACCCACAACCACACCCATACACAACCACACACATACACACAACCACACACATACACACAACCACTCACACACACAACTGCACCCACAACCACACACACACACACAACCACACACATACACACAACCACACACATACACACAACCACTCACACACACAACTGCACCCACAACCACACACACACTCACAACCACACTCACAACCACACACAACCAAACGCACACAATCACACACACAACCACACACAACTGCACACACAACCACATATACAACCACACACACACAACCACACACACACAATCACACACACACAACCACACATCCACACACACACCCACACACACAACCACACACAACCACATCCAACCACACATCCACACCCACAAACACACCCACACCCATACCCACACACAACCACACACACAACAACATACACAACCACACACACAACCACACACAAACAACCTCAACCTCACACACAACCACACACACATATACAACCACACATAACCACACACAACCACACACACAACCACACCCACACACACAACCATACATACAACCACACACACAACCACACAGAACTACAAACAACCACACATACAACCACACACAACTGCACACAACCACACACACATCCACTCACACACACACAGCCACACACACACAACCACATATCCACACAACCACATATCCACACACACACACACACACAACCACTTACATACACAACCACACACACCACATCCACTCACACACACACAGCCACACACACACACAAGCACACAACAAATACATAACCACACATACAACCACACACACAACCACACACACAACCACACACACAACCACACACACAACCACACCTACAACCACACATAACCACAACCAAATCCAACCACAACCACACTTACAAGCCACAACCACACACAACCACACACAACCACACACACAACCACACCAACAACCACACACACACACACACAACCACACACACACACAACCACACACAACACACACAACCACACACAACACACACACAACACACACAACCACACACAACCACACACACACGACCATACACACAACCACACACACACATACAACCACACACCACCACATACACAACCACACATACAACCACATACACAACCACACATATGCACACACAACCACACACACACAACCAAACACACACCACACACACAACCACCCAGAACCACACACACAACCACACACAACTATACACAACCACACACACTCAACCACACCCATATAGAACCACCAACACACACACAACCACACACACAATCACAACCACACACACAACCACAACCACTCACATACACAACCACACACAACTACACACAACCACGCACACAACCACACACACAAGCACATATACAACCCCACACATACAACCACATGCACAACCACACACAACCACGCACACAACCACATACAACCACACACACACAACCACACATCCACTCACACACACACGACCACACACACACACACAACCACACACACACAAGCACAACCACACACAACCACATATCCACACACACAACCACACACACAACCAAAAACACACACAAACACAACCACACACACTACCACACACACAACCACACAACCGCACACAACCACACACAATCACAAACACACACAGCCACTCACACACACATACACAACCACACACACAACCACACACATACAACCAAACACACAAACCACACACACACAACCACACACACAACCACACACACAAACCACACACACACAACCACACACACCACTACACCCAAACGTATCCAACCACACATCCACACACACACACACGCCCATACCCGCACCCACAACCACACCCATACACAACCACACACATACACACAACCACACACATACACACAACCACTCACACACACAACTGCACCCACAACCACACACACACACACAACCACACACATACACACAACCACACACATACACACAACCACTCACACACACAACTGCACCCACAACCACACACACACTCACAACCACACTCACAACCACACACAACCAAACGCACACAATCACACACACAACCACACACAACTGCACACACAACCACATATACAACCACACACACACAACCACACACACACAATCACACACACACAACCACACATCCACACACACACCCACACACACAACCACACACAACCACATCCAACCACACATCCACACCCACAAACACACCCACACCCATACCCACACACAACCACACACACAACAACATACACAACCACACACACAACCACACACAAACAACCTCAACCTCACACACAACCACACACACATATACAACCACACATAACCACACACAACCACACACACAACCACACCCACACACACAACCATACATACAACCACACACACAACCACACAGAACTACAAACAACCACATATACAACCACACACACAACTGCACACAACCACACACACATCCACTCACACACACACAGCCACACACACACAACCACATATCCACACAACCACATATCCACACACACACACACACACAACCACTTACATACACAACCACACACACCACATCCACTCACACACACACAGCCACACACACACACAAGCACAACCACATATCCACACACAACCACATATCCACACACACACACAACCACAATCACTGACATACACAACCACACACACCACACACACTCACAACCACACACAACCACACACACACAAACACATACACAACCCACACAGAACCACACACAACCACAAAAACACATACACAAAACCACACACAAAACCACAACCACACACACAACCACACATACAACCATACACACATACAACCACAAACACAACCACACATACACAACCACACACACACAACCACACACACTGCCCCAACCACACACACAACCACACATACAGCTCCACACACAACCACACACATAACCACACAAACATAACCACACACACAACCACAACCACACACTATCACGCACACAACCACACACACACACAACCACGCACACAACCATGCACAACCACAAACACACACACAACCACTCACACACACATATACAACCACATACACAACCACACACACACACAACCAAACACACAAACCACACACACACACAACCACACACACAACTATACCCAACCATATCCAACCACACATCCACACACACACCCATACCCACATCCACAACCATACCCATCCACAACCACAAACACAACCACACACACAACCACACACAAACACACATACAACTACACACAACCACACACAACTACACACACACACAACCACACACACAACCACACACACAACCGCACACACAACCGCACACACAATCATACACACAACCACACACACAACCACACACAACTACATACAACCACATGCACAACCACACACACACACACAACCACACACACACAACCACACACACACAACCACACACACACAACCACACACACACAACCACAACCATGCACAACCACACATCCACACACACACATACCAGCAACCGCACCCACACACAACCACAACACCACACATACAACCACATACAAACCACAACCATACACACAACCACACATAACCAGAACCACACATACAACCACACACACACAGCCACACATCCACTCACACACACACAACCCCCCCACACACAAGCACAACCACATATCCACACACAACCAAATATCCACACACACAACCACACACACAACCACAACCACTCACATACACAACCACACACACCACAACCACACACAACCACATACACAAACACACACACACCACACACAGAACCACACACAACCACACAAACATATACACAAAACCACACACACAACCACAACCACACACACAACCACACATACAACTATACACACATACAACCACAAACACAACCACACATACACAACCACACACAAACAACCACACACACAGCCCCAACCACACATACAACCACACATACAAACACACACACAACCACACACACACAACCACAACTGTGCACAGAACCACACACAACCACAACCACACACACTACCATGCACACAACCACACACACAATCACACACACAACCACACACACAACCACAAACACACACACAACTACTCACACACACATACACAACCACACACACATCCACATACACAACCAAACACACACAACCAAACACACAAACCACACACACAACTACACCCAACCATATCCAACCACACATCTATACACACCCACAACCACACCCATACACAACCACACACACACGACACACAACTATACACAACTACACTCACAACTACACACACAACCACACACAAACACACACACAACCACACACACCACAACCACACACAACTACACACAACTCATGCACCACCACACAACTACACACACATACACCACACACACACACAACCACACACACACAACCACACACACACACAACCACACACACACAATCACACAAACACACATACCAGCAACCACACCCACACACAACCACACAACCACACATATAACCACACACAAACCACAACCACACACACAACCACACATAACCACAACCACACATACAACCACACACACAACCACATACACAACCACACAGAACTACACACAACCACACATACACACAACCACACACAGTCCCACACAACCACACACACAATCACACCCAACCACACACACAACCACACCCACACAAACATACACACAACCACACCCACATACACACACAACCACACACACACACAACCCCACACATACACAACCACAACCACACATACAACCACAACCACCTGCATACAACCACAGAGAACCACACACACAACCACAGACACAACCACACACAAACATCCACACAACACACACAACCACACATACACAACTGCACACACACACACACAACCCCACACACACAACCACACACAACTACAAACACACAACTATACACACACCCACACACACAACCATAACCAGACACACAACCACACACACACACACAACCACACACACACACAACCACACACACACACAACCACACACACAACTACAACCACACACACAACTACAACCACACACAACCACACACACACACAACCACAAACACACAATCACACACAGAACCACACACAACCACATACACACACACAAGCATAACCACACACACAACCACACACACACACACAATCATACCCAACCACACACACAACCACACACACACAACTACAACCACACACACAACCACACACACAACCACACACACACAACCACACACACACAACCACACACACACAACCATACACACACAACCACACACACACAACCACACACACACAACCACACACACACAACCACAACCACACACACAACCACACACACACACAACCACACACACATAGCCACACGCACAACCACACACACAACCATACCAACACAACCACACACACACAACCACACATACAAACACACACAACCACACACATACACACACAACCACACACATACACACACAACCACTCACATATACACAACCACACGCAAAACCACACACATAACCACATAACCACACACACAATCACACACACAATCACACACACAACCACAACCACACAAATAACCACACACACAACCACACCCACAACCACACCTACAACCACACATAACCACAACCAAACCCAACCACACCCACAACCACAAACCACAACCACACACAACCACATACACACACAACCATAGCCACACATACACAACCACACACACAACCACACGCACAACTACAACCACACACACAACCACACACACAACCACAACCACACACAACACACACAACCACTCACAACCACAAGCATACAAACACACACAACCACATGCACAACCACACAACTGCACACACAACCACACACATACACAACCACACACACACACACAACCACACACATACACACAACCACACACAACCACACACACAACCACACCCAAAACCACAAACACAACAAATACATAACCACGCATACAACCACACATACAACCACACACACAACCACACACACAACCACACCCACAACCACACCTACAACCACACATAACCACAACCAAACCCAACCACACCCACAACCACACTTACAAACCACAACCACACACAACCACAACCATATACAACCACACACACAACCACACACACACACAACCACACACACACAACACACAACCACACACAACACACACAACCACACACAACCACTCACATACAACCACACACACAACCACACACACAACTACACACACATACAACCACACACAACCACAACCACATACACAACCACACATACAACCACATACACAACCACACATATGCACGCACAACCACACACACACAACCAAACACACACCACACACACAACCACCCAGAACCACACACAACCACATACAACTATACACAACCACACACACAACTACACACACACAACCACACCCATATAGAACCACCCACACCCACATACCACACACACAATCACAACCACACACACAACCACACACAACCACATATCCACACACACAACCACACACACAACCACTCACATACACAACCACACACAACTACACACAACCACGCACACAACCACACACACACAAGCACATACACAACCCCACACACACAACCACGCACACAACCACATACAACCACACACACACAACCACACATCCACTCACACACACGACCACACACACAACCACACACACACAAGCACAACCACACACACAACCACATATCCACACACACAACCACAACCACTCACATACACAACCACACACAACTACACACAACCACACACACAACCACAACCACTCATGTACACAACCACACACAACTACCCATACCACACATACAACCACACATACAACCACACACACAACCACACACACACAAACACATACACCACACACACAAACACATACACCACACACACACAACCGCACACAACCACAAACACAACCACACATACACAACCACACACATATACAACCACACACACTGCCCCAACCACACACACAACCACACATACAGCCACACATAAAACCACACACACAACCACACACACACACAACCACAACCATGCACACAACCACACACAAACACAACCACACACTACCACACACACACACAACTGCACACAACCACACACAATCACAAACACACACACAGCCACTCACACACACATACACAACCAAACACACAGACCACACACACACAACCACACACACAACCACACACACAACTACACCCAAACTTATCCAACCACACATCCACACACACACACACCCACAACCACACCCATACACAACCACACACACAACCACACACACACGACACACAACTATACACAACACACACAACCACACACACAACCACACACACAACCACACACACAACCACACATACACACACACACATACACACACACAACCACTCACACACACAACTGCACCCACAACCACACACACAACCACACACAACCACACACAACCAAACGCACACAATCACACACAAAACCACACACAACTGCACACACAACCACATATACAACCACACACACACAACCACACACACACAATCACACACACATAACCACACATCCACACACATACCCACACACAACCATACACAACCACACGTCCACACCCACAAACACACCCACACCCATACCCACACACAACCACACACAACCACATACACAACTACACACACAACCACACACACACACACATACACAACTACACACACAACCACACACACACAACCTCAACCTCACACACAACCACACACACATATACAACCACACATAACCACACACAACCACACCCACACACACAACCAAACATACAACCACACACACAACCACACAGAACTACACACAACCACACATACAACCACACACACAACCGCACACAACCACACACAAAACCACACACACACATCCACTCACACACACACAGCCACACACACACAAGCAGAACCACATATCCACACACAACCACATATCCACAAACACACAACCACAACCACTCACATACACAACCACACACACCACACACACTCACAACCACACACACATACATAACCCACACAGAACCACACACAACCACAAAAACACATACACAAAACCACACACACAACCACAACCACACACACAACCACACATACAACCATACACACATATAACCACAAACACAACCACACATACACAACCACACACACACAACCACACACACTGCCCCAACCACACACACAACCACACATACAGCCCCACACACAACCACACACATAACCACACACACATAACCACACACACAACCACAACCATGCACAGAACCACACACAACCACAACCACACACTATCACGCACACAACCACACACACACACAACCACACACACACACACACAACCACACCCATACACAACCACACACACAACCACACACACACGACATACAACTATACACAACACACACAACCACACACACGACCACACACACAACCACACACACAACCACACACACACACAACCACACACATACACACACAACCACTCACACACACAACTGCACCCACAACCACAACCACACACACACAACCACACTCACAACCACACACAACCAAACGCACACAATCACACACAAAACCACACACAACTGCACACACAACCACATATACAACCACACACACACAACCACACACACACAATCACACACACAACTGCACCCACAACCACACACACACAACCACACTCACAACCACACACAACCAAACGCACACAATCACACTCAAAACCACACACAACTGCACACACAACCACATATACAACCACACACACACAACCACACATACACACAATCACACACACATAACCACACACACAACCACACACAACCACATCCAACCACACGTCCACACCCACACACACCCACACCCATACCCACACACAACCACACACACAACCACACACACAACCTCAACCTCACACACAACCACACACACATATACAACCACACATAACCACACACAACCACACACACAACCACACCCACACACACAACCATACATACAACCACACACAACTACACACAACCACACATACAACCACACACACAACCGCACACAACCACACACACAACCACACACACACATCCACTCACACACACAGCCACACACACACAAGCACAACCACATATCCACACACAACCACATATCCACAAACACACAACCACTCACATACACAACCACACACACCACACACACTCACAACCACACACAACCACACACACATACATAACCCACACAGAACCACACATAACCACAAAAACACATACACAAAACCACACACAAAACCACAACCACACACACAACCACACATACAACCATACACACATATAACCACAAACACAACCACACATACACAACCACACACACACAACCACACACACTGCCCCAACCACACACACAACCACACATACAGCCCCACACACAACCACACACATAACCACACACACATAACCACACACACAACCACAACCATGCACAGAACCACACACAACCACAACCACACACTATCATGCACACAACCACACACACACAACCACACACACACACAACCACACACACAACCACACACAACCATACACACAACCACACACAACCTCAAACATATACAACCATACACACCCACACACAACCAAATACATCCAACCACACACACAACCACACACACACAAACACACCCAACCACACACACAACCACACACAGAACCAAACACACAACCACACAAACACACAACCACACACACACACAACCACATACACACACAATCACACACAACCACACACACAACCACTCACACACAACCACACACACACAACCACACACTCACACACACAACCACACACACACAACCACACACACAACCACACACACGACCAAACACACAACCACAAGCACACACACAACCACACCCACACACAACCACACACACACACAATCACACCCAACCACACACACAACCACACACACACAACCACAAACACACAATCACACACAACCACACATACAACCAAAACCACACACACAACCACACACAAATACACACACAAACACACACACAACCACACACAACCACACACACAACCACACACAACCACACACACAACCACACACACAGAACCACAACCACACACACACACAACCACACACACACACGACCACAAACACACACGACCACAAACACACAATCACACACAACCACACATACAACCAAAACCACACACACAACCACACACACAACCATGCACACACAACCACACACAAATACACACAAAACTATACATACAACCACACACACACACACACACAACCACACACAACCACATACACAACCAAACACACACAACCACATACACAACCAAACAAACACAACCACACACACAACCACACACACACAACCACACACAACCACATACACAACCAAACACACACAACCACACACACAACCACACACACACAAACACACCCAACCACAACCACACACACACAACCATACACAACCACAACCACACACACAACCACACAGAACCACAACCACACACACAACCACACACAACCACACACACACACGACCACAAACACACAATCACACACAACCACACATATAACCAAAACCACACACACAACCACACACACAACCATGCACACACAACCACACACAAATACATACACAACCACACACACAAACACACACACACACAACCACATACACAACCAAACACACACAACCACACACACAACCACACACACACACAAACACACACAACCACAACCACACACACAACCACACACACACAGCCACACAGAACCACAATCACACACATGCACAACCACATACACACATACACAACAAACACACAACCACACACACAAGCTCAACCACACACACAACCACAACCATATACACACACAACCACACACACATAAACACACACAACCACACCTACAACCACACATAACCACAACCAAACCCAACCACACCCACAACCACACACACAAACCACAACCACACACACAACCACACCCACAACCACACACACACAACCACACACACAACCACACACACAACCACAACCACACACACACCCAACCACAACCACACCCAACCACACCCACAACCACACAACCACAAACACAACCACACACACAACCATAACCACACACACCCAGCCACACCCACACACACCTACAACCACACACACAACTACACACACACACACAACCACACATGCACAACCACATGCACAACCACATGCACAACCACATGCACAACCACACGCACAACCACACAAACACAACCACACACACACAACCACACATATGAACACACACACAACCACACACACACAACCACACAGATACACACAACCACACCCAAAACCACACACACACAACCACATAACCGCACACACAATCATACACACAACCACACCCACAACCACACACAACCACAACCAAACCTAACCACACCCACAACCACATACACACACAACTACAACCACACACACACAACCACACACACAACCACAACCACACACACAACCACAAACACACAATCACACAACCACACATACAACCAAAACCACACACACAACCACACACACAACCATGCACACACAACCACACACACATACACACACAGCCATACACACAACCACACTCAAAATACACACACAACCACACACACCACACACAACCACATACACAACCAAACACACACACAACCACACACACACAAACACACCCAACCACACACACAACCATAACCACACACACAACCACAACCACACACACAACCACACATACAATCACACACACAACCACACCCACAACCACACCCACAACCACACCCAACCACACCCACAACCACACACACAACCACAACCATACAGACAACCAAACACATAACCAAAACCACATACACAACACACACAACCACACACACAACCACACACAAACAACCACACACACAACCACACTCCTAACCACAAACACACAACTACACACACAACCACATACACAACCACAACCACACACACACAACCACACACACAACTACACACACATACAACCACACACAACCACAACCACATACACAACCACACATACAACCACATACACAACCACACATACGCACGCACAACCACACACACACACAACCAAACACACACCACACACACAACCACCCAGAACCACACACAACCACATACAACTATACACAACCACACACACAACTACACACACACAACCACACCCATATAGAACCACCCACACCCACATACCACACACACAATCACAACCACACACACAACCACACACAACCACATATCCACACACACAACCACACACACAACCACAACCACGCACATACACAACCACACACAACTACACACAACCATGCACACAACCACACACACACAAGCACATACACAACCCCACACACACAACCACGCACACAACCACATACAACCACACACACACAACCACACATCCTCTCACACACACACGACCACACACACACAACCACACACACACAAGCACAACCACACACACAACCACATATCCACACACACAACCACAATCACTCACATACACAACCACACACAACTACACACAACCACACACACAACCACACACAACCACACACAACCACAAACACAACCACACATACACAACCACACACATATACAACCACACACACTGCCCCAACCACACACACAACCACACATACAGCCACACATAAAACCACACACACAACCACACACACACACAACCACAACCATGCACACAACCACACACAAACACAACCACACACTACCACACACACACACAACCGCACACAACCACACACAATCACAAACACACACACAGCCACTCACACACACATACACAACCACACACACAACAACCAAACACACAGACCACACACACAACCACACACACAACCACACACACAACTACACCCAAACTTATCCAACCACACATCCACACACACACACACACCCACACCCACAACCACACCCATACACAACCACACACAACCACACACACACGACACACAACTATACACAACACACACAACCACACACACAACCACACACACAACCACACACACACACAACCAAACACATACACACACAACCACTCACACACACAACTGCACCCACAACCACACACACACAACCACACTCACAACCACACACAACCAAACGCACACAAAACCACACACAACTGCACACACAACCACATATACAACCACACACACACAACCACACACACACAATCACACACACATAACCACACATCCACACACATACCCACACACACAACCACACACAACCACACATCCACACCCACAAACACACCCACACCCATACCCACACACAACCACACACAACCACATACACAACTACACACACAACCACACACACACAACCTCAACCTCACACACAACCACACACACATATACAACCACACATAACCACACACAACCACACCCACACACACAACCAAACATACAACCAAACACACAACCACACAGAACTACACACAACCACACATACAACCACACAAACAACCGCACACAACCACACACAAAACCACACACACACATCCACTCACACACACACAGCCACACACACACAAGCAGAACCACATATCCACACACAACCACATATCCACAAACACACAACCACAACCACTCACATACACAACCACACACACCACACACACTCACAACCACACACACATACATAACCCACACAGAACCACACACAACCACAAAAACACATACACAAAACCACACACACAACCACAACCACACACAACCACACATACAACCATGCACACATATAACCACAAACACAACCACACATACACAACCACACACACACAACCACACACACAATCACACACACACAACCACACACTCAACCACACATACACACACAACCACACACACAACCAAACACACCTAACCACAACCACAATCACACACACAACCACACATACACAACCACACACACAACCACACACTCAACCACACACACAACCACACACAACCACACATACAACCACACACTCAACCACACACTCAACCACACACTCAACCACACACTCAACCACACACTCAACCACACACTCAACCACACACTCAACCACACACTCAACCACACACTCAACCACACACACACAACCACACACACACAACCACACACACAACCATACACAACCAAACACACACAACCACACACACAACCACAACCACAATCACACACACAACCACACAGAATCACATTCACACAAAATCACACACGCAACCACACACACACAACCACACATACACACAACCACACACAACTGCACCCAACCACACATCCACACACACACCCACAACCATACCCACACCTACAACTGCACATATACACAACCACACACACAACCATAGCCACACACACAACCACAACCACATACACAACCACACACACACAATCACACACACAACCACAACCACACAAATAACCACAACCACACCTACAACCACACATAACCACAACCACAACCAAACCCAACCACACCCACAACCACACCCACAACCAAACACAACCACATACACACACAACCATAGCCACACACACACAACCACACGCACAACTACAACCACACACACAATCACACACACAACCACACACATATCACACACAACCACTCACAACCACAAGCATACAAACACACACAACCACATGCACAACCACACAACTGCACACACAACCACATACATACACAACCACACACGTACACACAACCACACACGTACACACAACCACACACATACACACAACCACACACATACACACAACCACACACATACACACAACCACACACACAACAAATACATAACCACGCATACAACCACACACACAACCACACCCACAACCACACCTACAACCACACATAACCACAACCAAACCCAACCACACCCACAACCACACTTACAAGCCACAACCACACACAGCCACACACAACCACACACACAACCACACCAACAACCACACACACACACACAACCACACACACACAACCACACACACACGACACACAACTATACACAACACACACAACCACACACAACCACACACAACACACACAACCACACACAACCACACACACACAACCACACACACAACCATACACACAACCACACACACATACAACCACACACCATCACATACACAACCACACATACAACCACATACACAACCACACATATGCACACACAACCACACACACACAACCAAACACACACCACACACACAACCACCCAGAACCACACACACAACCACACACAACTATACACAACCACACACACAACTACACACACTCAACCACACCCATATAGAACCACCAACACACACACAACCACACACACAATCACAACCACACACACAACCACACACAACCACATATCCACACACACAACCACACACATAACCACAACCACTCACATACACAACCACACACAACTACACACAACCACGCACACAACCACACACACAAGCACATATACAACCCCACACATACAACCACATGCACAACCACACACACAACCACGCACACAACCACATACAACCACACACACACAACCACACATCCACTCACACACACACGACCACACACACACACACAACCACACACACACAAGCACAACCACACACACAACCACATATCCAAACACACCCACACACACAACCACAAACACTCACATACACAACCACACACAACTACACACAACCACACACACAACCACTCACATACACAACCACACACAACTACACACACCACACACACAGACAACCACACACACAACCACACACAACCACACACACACAAACACATACACCACACACACACACAACCGCACACAACCACACAAACACACAAAACCACACAACCACACACAAAACCACAACCACACACACAACCACACACACAAGCACAACCACACATACACAACCACACACATACACAACCACACACACTGCCCCAACCACACACACAACCACACATATAGCCACACATAAAACCACACACAACCACACACACACATAACCACACACAACCACAACCATGCACACAACCACACACAAACACAACCACACACACTACCACACACACAACCACACAACCGCACACAACCACACACAATCACAAACACACACAGCCACTCACACACACATACACAACCACACACATACACAACCACACACACAACCACTCACATACACAACCACACACACTACCACACACACAACCACACAACCGCACACAACCACACACAATCACAATCTCACACAGCCACTCACACACACATACACAACCACACACAACCACACACATACAACCAAACACACAAACCACACACACACAACCACACACACAAACCACACACACACAACCACACACACCACTACACCCAAACGTATCCAACCACACATCCACACACACACACACACCCACACCCGCACCCACAACCACACCCATACACAACCATACACACACAACGACACAACTATACACAACACACACAACTACACACACAACCACATACACGACCACACACACAACCACACACACACACACAACCACACACATACACACAACCACTCACACACACAACTGCACCCACAACCACACACACACACACCACCACACTCACAACCACACACAACCAAACGCACACAATCACACACACAACCACTCACAACTGCACACACAACCACATATACAACCACACACACACAACCACACACACACAATCACACACACACAACCACACATCCACACACACACCCACACACACAACCACACACAACCACATCCAACCACACATCCACACCCACAAACACACCCATACCCACACACAACCACACACACAACCACATACACAACCACACACACAACCACACACAAACAACCTCAACCTCACACACAACCACACACACATATACAACCACACATACCCACACACAACCACACACACAACCACACCCACACACACAACCATACATACAACCACACACAACCACACAGAACTACACACAACCACACATACAACCACACACACAACTGCACACAACCACACACACACATCCACTCACACACACACAGCCACACACACACACAACCACATATCCATACAACCACATATCCACACACACTCACACAACCACTCACATACACAACCACACACACCACATCCACTCACACACACACAGCCACACACACACACAAGCACAACCACATATCCACACAAAACCACATATCCACACACACACACAACCACAATCACTCACATACACAACCACACACACCACACACACTCACAACCCCACACACACACAAACACATACACAACCCACACAGAACCACACACAACCACAAAAACACATACACAAAACCACAACCACACACACAACCACACATACAACCATACACACATACAACCACAAACACAACCACACATACACAACCACACACACACAACCACACACACACTGCCCCAACCACACACACAACCACACATACAGCTCCACACACAACCACACACATAACCACACACACATAACCACACACACAACCACAACCATGCACAGAACCACACACAACCACAACCACGCACTATCACGCACACAACCACACACACACACAACCACACATACACACAACCACGCACACAACCATGCACAACCACAAACACACACACAACCACTCACACACACATATACAACCACGTACACAACCACACACACACAACCAAACACACAAACCACACACACACAACCACACACACAACTATACCCAACCATATCCAACCACACATCCACACACACACCCATACCCACACCCACAACCATACCCATACACAACCACAACCACAAACACAACCACACACACAACCACACACACAACCACACACACAGCCACACACAACTACACACAACCACATGCACAACCACACACAACTACACACACACACACAACCACACACACACAACCACACACACACAACCACACACACACAACCACACACACACACCCACAACCATGCACAACCACATATCCACACACACACACACATACCAGCAACCGCACCCACACACAACCACAACACCACACATACAACCACATACAAACCACAACCATACACACAACCACACATAACCAGAACCACACAACAACCACACACACACAGCCACACATCCACTCACACACACACAACCCCCCCACACACAAGCACAACCACATATCCACACACAACCAAATATCCACACACACAACCACACACACAACCACAACCACTCACATACACAACCACACACACCACAACCACACACAACCACATACACAAACACACACACACCACACACAGAACCACACACAACCACACAAACACATACACAAAACCACACACACAACCACACACACAACCACACATACAACTATACACACATACAACCACAAACACAACCACACATACACAACCACACACACACAACCACACACACAGCCCCAACCACACATACAACCACACATACAAACACACACACAACCACACACACACAACCACAACCGTGCACAGAACCACACACAACCACAACCACACACACTACCATGCACACAACCACAAACACACAATCACACACACAACCACACACACAACCACAAACACACACACAACTACTCACACACACAATCACACACACATCCACATACACAACCAAACACACACAACCAAACACACAAACCATACACACACAACCACACACACAACTACACCCAACCATATCCAACCACACATCTACACATACCCACAACCACACCCATACACAACCACACACACACGACACACAACTATACACAACTACACACACAACTACACACACAACCACACACACACACACAACCACACACACAACCACAACCACACACAACTACACACAACTCATGCACCACCACACAACTACACACACATACAACCACACACACACACACACAACCACACACACAACCACACACACAACCACACACACACAATCACACAAACACACACACCAGCAACCACACCCACACAACCACACATATAACCACACACAAACCACAACCACACACACAACCACACATAACCACAACCACACATACAACCACACACACAACCATATACACAACCACACAGAACTACACACAACCACACATACACACAACCACACACAGTCACACACAACCACACACACAATCACACCCAACCACACACACAACCACACCCACACAAACATACACACAACCACACCCACATACACACACAACCACACACACAACCCCACACATACACAACCACAACCACACATACAACCACAACCACACACACAACCTCCTGCATACAACCACAGAGAACCACACAAACAACCACAGACACAACCACACACAAACATCCACACACAACCACACACAAACATCCACCCACAACCACACGCATACAACTACAACCACATACAACCACACACACAACCACACACACAACCACACACACAACCACATATACAACTACACACACAGCCACACACACAACCACACACAACCACACGCAACCACATACAACCATACACACAACCACACAAAACCACACACACACAACACACAACCACACACACACACATCCACACACACACAACCACTCATACTCATAACCACAACCACACACACAACCACACACACAACCATACATACTACAACACAAACAACCACACAGAACTACACACAACCACACACACAACCACACACACACAACCACACACACAACCATATACACACAACCACACACACACAACCACAAACACAACCACACACACACAACCATTACCACACACACACAACCACACCCACACACACCTATAACCACACCTACAACAACAACCACATACACAACTACCCACACACACAACCACACACACACAACCACACACACAACCACACACACAACCACACAAACACAACCACAACCACACATACAAACACACACACGCAATCACACACATACACACAACCACACCCAAAACCACACACACAACAACCACATAACCACACACACAATCACACACACAACCACACACACACAACACACACAACCACACACACACAACTGCACACACACACAACCACACACACACAACCACACACAACTACAAACACACAACTATACACACACCCACACACACAACCATAACCAGACACACAACCACAACCACACACACAACCACACACACAACCACACACACACACAACCACACACACAACTACAACCACACACAACCACACACACAACCACAACCACACACACAACCACACACACACACAACCACACACACATAGCCACACACACACAACCACACACACACAACCACACACACAACCACACACACAACCACACACACACACAACCACACACACATAGCCACACGCACAACCACACACACAACCATACCAACACAACCACACACACACAACCACACACACACAACCACACATACAAACACACACAACCACACACATACACACACAACCACTCACATACACACAACCACACGCAAAACCACACACACAATCACACACACAATCACACACACAACCACACAAATAACCACACACACACAACCACACCCACAACCACACCTACAACCACACATAACCACAACCAAACCCAACCACACCCACAACCACAAACCACAACCACACACAACCACATACACACACAACCATAGCCACATATACACAACCACACACACAACCACACGCACAACTACAACCACACACACAACCACACACACAACCACACACAACACACACAACCACAAGCATACAAACACACATAACCACATGCACAACCACACAACTGCACACACAACCACACACATACACAACCACACACGCACACACAACCACACACATACACACAACCACACACATAACACACACAACCACAAGCATACAAACACACATAACCACATGCACAACCACACAACTGCACACACAACCACACACATACACAACCACACACATACACACAACCACACCCAAAACCACAAACACAACAAATACATAACCACGCATACAACCACACACACAACCACTCACACAACCACAACCACACCTACAACCACACATAACCACAACCAAACCCAACCACACCCACAATCACACTTACAAACCACAACCAAACACAACCACAACCATACACAACCACACACACAACCACACACACACAACCACACACACACAACACAAAACCACACACAACACACACAACCACTCACATACAACCACACACACAACCACACACACAACTACACACACATACAACCACACACAACCACAACCACATACACAACCACACATACAACCACATACACAACCACACATATGCACGCACAACCACACACAACCAAACACACACCACACACACAACCACCCAGAACCACACACAACTATACACAACCACACACACAACTACACACACACAACCACACCCATATAGAACCACCCACACCCACATACCACACACACAATCACAACCACACACACAACCACACACAACCACATATCCACACACACAACCACACACACAACCACAACCACTCACATACACAACCACACACAACTACACACAACCACGCACACAACCACACACACACAAGCACATACACAACCCCACACACACAACCACATGCACAACCACACACAACCACGCACACAACCACATACAACCACACACACACAACCACACATCCACTCACACACACACGACCACACACACACAACCACACACACACAAGCACAACCACACACACAACCACATATCCACACACACAACCACAACCACTCACATACACAACCACACACAACTACACACAACCACAACCACTCACGTACACAACCACACACAACTACACATACCACACACACAACCACACAGACAACCACACACACAACCACACACACACAAACACATACACCACACACACAAACACATACACCACACACACACAACCGCACACAACCACACAAACACATACACAAAACCACACAACCACACACAAAACCACAACCACACACAATCACACCACACACACAACCACACCACACACACAACCACACACAACCACACACACACAACCACAAACACAACCACACATACACAACCACACACATATACAACCACACACACTGCCCCAACCACACACACAACCACACATACAGCCACACATAAAACCACACACACAACCACATACACACACAACCACAACCATGCACACAACCACACACAAACACAACCACACACTACCACACACACACAACCGCACACAACCACACACAATCACAAACACACACACAGCCACTCACACACACATACACAACCACACACACAACAACCAAACACACAGACCACACACACACAACCACACACACAACCACACACACAACTACACCCACACTTATCCAACCACACATCCACACACACACACACCCACACCCACACCCACAACCAATACACAACCACACACACAACCACACACACACGACACACAACTATACACAACACACACAACTACACACACGACCACACACACAACCACACACACAACCACACACACACATACAACCACACACATACACACACACAACCACACACACACATACAACCACACACATACACACACACAACCACTCACACACACAACTGCACCCACAACCACACACACACAACCACACTCACAACCACACACAACCAAACGCACACAATCACACACAAAACCACACACAACTGCACACACAACCACATATACAACCACACACACACAACCACACACACACAATCCCACACACATAACCACACATCCACACACATACCCACACACACAACCACACACAACCACACGTCCACACCCACAAACACACCCACACCCATACCCACACACAACCACACACAACCACATACACAACTACACACACAACCACACACACACAACCTCAACCTCACACACAACCACACACACATATACAACCACACATAACCACACACAACCACACACAACCACACCCACACACACAACCAAACATACAACCACACACACAACCACACAGAACTACACACAACCACACATACAACCACACACACAACCGCACACAACCACACACAAAACCACACACACACATCCACTCACACACACACAGCCACACACACACAAGCAGAACCACTTATCCACACACAACCACATATCCACAAACCCACAACCACTCACATACACAACCACACACACCACACACACTCACAACCACACACAACCACACACACATACATAACCCACACAGAACCACACACAACCACAAAAACACATACACAAAACCACACACACAACCACAACCACACACACAACCACACATACAACCATACACACATATAACCACAAACACAACCACACATACACAACCACACACACACAACCACACACACTGCCCCAACCACACACACAACCACACATACAGCCCCACACACGACCACACACATAACCACCCACACATAACCACACACACAACCTCAACCATGCACAGAACCACACACAACCACAACCACACACTATCACGCACACAACCACACACACACACAACCACACACACACACACAACCACACCCATACACAACCACACACACAACCACACACACACAACACACAACTATACACAACACACACAACCACACACACAACCACACACACAACCACACACACAACCACACACACAACCACACACATACACACACACAACCACTCACACACACACACACAACTGCACCCACAACCACACACACACAACCACACTCACAACCACACACAACCAAACGCACACAATCACACACAAAACCACACACAACTGCACACACAACCACATATACAACCACACACATACAACCACACACACACAATCACACACACACACAACTGCACCCACAACCACACACACACAACCACACTCACAACCACACACAACCAAACACACACAATCACACACAAAACCACACACAACTGCACACACAACCACATATACAACCACACACACACAACCACACACACACAATCACACACACATAACCACACATCCACACACATACCCACACACACAACCACACACAACCACATCCAACCACACGTCCACACCCACACACACCCACACCCATACCCACACACAACCACACACACAACCACATACACAACCACACACACAACCACACACACACAACCTCAACCTCACACACAACCACACACACATATACAACCACACATAACCACACACAACCACACACACAACCACACCACACACACAACCATACATACAACCACACACACAACCACACAGAACTACACACAACCACACATACAACCACACACACAACCGCACACAACCACACACACACAAGCACAACCACATATCCACACACAACCACATATCCACAAACACACAACCACTCACATACACAACCACACACACCACACACACTCACAACCACACACAACCACACACACATACATAACCCACACAGAACCACACATAACCACAAAAACACATACACAAAACCACACACAAAACCACAACCACACACACAACCACACATACAACCATACACACATATAACCACAAACACAACCACACATACACAACCACACACACACAACCACACACACTGCCCCAACCACACACACAACCACACATACAGCCCCACACACAACCACACACATAACCACACACACATAACCACACACACAACCACAACCATGCACAGAACCACACACAACCACAACCACACACTATCACGCACACAACCACACACACACAACCACACACACACACACAACCACACACACAACCACACACAACCATACACACAACCACACACAACCTCAAACATATACAACCATACACACCCACACACAACCAAATACACCCAACCACACACACAACCACACACACACAAACACACCCAACCACACACACAACCACACACAGAACCAAACACACAACCACACAAACACACAACCACACACACACACAACCACATACACACACAATCACACACAACCACACACACACAACCACATACTCACACACACAACCACACACACACAACCACACACACAACCACACTCAGAACCAAACACACAACCACAAGCACACACACAACCACACACACACACAATCACACCCAACCACACACACAACCACACACACACAACCACAAACACACAATCACACACAACCACACATACAACCAAAACCACACACACAACCACACACACAACCATGCACACACAGCCACACACAAATACACACACAAACACACACACACAACCACACACAACCAAACACACACAACCACACACACAACCACACACACACACACACACAGAACCACAACCACACACACACAACCACACACACACACACGACCACAAACACACACGACCACAAACACACAATCACACACAACCACACATATAACCAAAACCACACACACAACCACACACACAACCATGCACACACAACCACACACAAATACACACAAAACTATACATACAACCACACACACACAACCACACACAACCACATACACAACCAAACACACACAACCACATACACAACCAAACACACACAACCACACACACAACCACACACACACAACCACACACAACCACATACACAACCAAACACACACAACCACACACACAACCACACACACACAACCACACACAACCACATACACAACCAAACACACACAACCACACACACAACCACACACACAACCACACATACAGCCCCACACAACACCACACACATAATCACACACACAACCACACACACAACCACAACCATGCACAGAACCACACACAACCACAACCATGCACTATCACGCACACAACCACACACAACCACACATACACACAACCACACACACAACTACACACAACCACAAACACACACACACAACCACACACACTACACCCAACCCTATCCAACCACACATCCACACACACACCCATACCCACACCCACAACCATATCCATACACAACCACAACCACACACACAACCACACACAAACACACACACACACAACCACTCACACAACCACAACCACACACACAACCACACACAAAATCATACACACAACCACACACACAACTACACACAACCACATGCACAACCACACACAACTACACACACACAACCACACACAGCCACACACACACAACCACACACACACAACTACACAAACACACAACCACAACCATGCACAACCACACATCCACACACACACCAGCAACTGCACCCACACACAACCACAACCACACAACCACACATACAACCACACACACAACCACACATTCACTCACACACACACAACCCCCCACACACAAGCACAACCACATATCCACACACAACCAAATATCCACACACACAACCACACACACAACCACAACCACTCACATACACAACCACACACACCACAACCACACACAACCACACACACACACCACACACACCACACACACAGAACCACACACAACCACACAAACACATACACAAAACCACACAACCACACACAAAACCACAACCACACACACAACCACACATACAACCATACACACATACAACCACAAACACAACCACACATACACAACCACACACACACAACCACACACACTGCCCCAACCACACATACAACCACACATACAAACACACACACAGCCACAACCGTGCACAGAACCACACACAACCACAACCACACACACTACCATGCACACAACCACACACACACAACCACACACACAACCACACACACAACCACACACACAACCACAAACACACACACAACTACTCACACACACATACACAACCACACACACATCCACATACACAACCAAACACACAAACCACACACACACAACCACACACACAACTACACCCAACCATATCCAACCACACATCTACACACACCCACAACCACACCCATACACAACCACACACACGACACAACTATACACAACTATACACACAACTACACACACAACTACACACACAACCACAACCACACACAACTACACACAACTCATGCACCACCACACACAACTACACATATACAAACACACACACACACAACCACACACACACACACAACCACACACACACACACAACCACACACACACACACAACCACACACACACAATCACACAAACACACACCAGCAACCACACCCACACACAACCACACAACCACACATATAACCACACACAAACCACAACCACACACACAACCACACATACAACCACACACACAACCACACAGAACTACACACAACCACACATACACACAACCACACACAGTCACACACAATCACACCCAACCACACACACAACCACACCCACACAAACATACACACAACCACACCCACATACACACACAACCACACACACACAACCCCACACATACACAACCACAACCACACACACAACCACCTGCATATAACCACACAGAACCACACACACGACCACAGACACAACCACACACAAACATCCACACACAACCACACACAAACATCCACACACAACCACACACATGGCCACACACAACCACACACAACACACAACCACACACAACCATACACACAACCACACAAAACCACACACACACACACAGCACACAACCACACACACACACACACACACCCACAACCACACCCACAACCACACCCAACCACACCCACAACCACACACATACAACTATAACCACATATGACCACACACACAACCACACACACAACCACATATACAACCACACAAACAGCCACACACACAACCACACACAACCATACACACAACCACACAAAACCACACACACACAACACACAGCCACACACACACACATCCACACACACACAACCACTCATAACCACAACCACACACACAACCACAACCACACACACAACCATACACACACAACCATACACACACAACCACAAACACAACCATTACCACACATACACAACCACACCCACACACACCTATAACCACACCTACAACAACCACACACACAACTACCCACACACACAACCACACACGCACAACCACACACACAACCACACAAACACAACCACAACCACACATACAAACACACACACACAATCACACACATACACACAACCACACCCAAAACCACACACACAACAACCACATAACCACACACACAATCACACACACAACCACACACACACACAACACACACAACCACACACACAACTGCACACACACAACCACACACACAACCACACACACACAACCACACACAACTACAAACACACAACTACACACACAACTACACACACAACCATAACCAGACACACAACCATAACCACACACAACCACACACACACACAATCATACCCAACCACACACACAACCACACACACACAACTACAACCACACAACGACAAACACACAACCACACACACAATCACACACACAACCACACACAACCACATACACACACAACCATAACCACACACACAATCACACACAACCACATACACACACAACACACACAACCACACACACACACACAACTGCACACACACACAACCACACACACACAACCACACACAACTACAAACACACAACTATAACAACCAAACACACAACCATAACCAGACACACAACCACAACCACACACAACCACAACCACACACACAACCACACACACACACACAATCATACCCAACCACACACACAACCACATATACACAACTACAACCACACACACACACAACCACTCACAACCACACACACACAACCACACACACACAACCACACACACACAACCACACACACACATAACCACACACACAACCACATACACACAACCACACACACAATCACACACACACAACCACACACTCAACCACACATACACACACAACCACACACACAACCAAACACACCTAACCACAACCACAATCACACACACAACCACACAGAATCACATTCACATAAAATCACACACACAACCACACACAACCACACATACACAACCACACACACAACCACACACACAACCACACACAACCACATACACAACCACACACATACAACCACACACTCAACCACACACTCAACCACACACTCAACCACACACTCAACCACACACACACAACCACACACACAACCATACACACAACCATACACAACCAAACACACACAACCACACACACAACCACAACCACAATCACACACACAACCACACAGAATCACATTCACACAAAATCACACACGCAACCACACACACACAACCACACATACACACAACCACACACAACTGCACCCAACCACACATCCACACACACACCCACAACCATACCCACACCTACAACTGCACATATACACAACCACACACACAACCATAGCCACACACACAACCACAACCACACACACAACCACACACACACAACCACACACACACAGCCACACGCACAACCACACACACAACCATACCAACACAACCAGACACACACAACCACATATACAAACACACACAACCACACACACACACACACAACCACTCACATACACACAACCACATGCAAAACCACACACATAACAACCACATAACCACACACACAATCACACACACAACCACACAAATAACCACAACCACACCTACAACCACACATAACCACAACCACAACCACAACCAAACCCAACCACACCCACAACCACACCCACAACCACACACACAAACCACAACCACACACAACCACATACACACACAACCATAGCCACACACACAACCACACGCACAACTACAACCACACACACAACCACACACACAACCACACACATATCACACACAACCACTCACAACCACAAGCATACAAACACACACAACCACATGCACAACCACACAACTGCACACACAACCACACACATACACAAACACACACATACACAACCACACAAGTACACACAACCACACACATACACACAACCACACACATACACACAACCACACACACAACAAATACATAACCACGCATACAACCCCACACACAACCACACACACAACCACACCCACAACCACACCTACAACCACACATAACCACAACCAAACCCAACCACAACCACACTTACAAGCCACAACCACACACAACCACACACAACCACACACAACCACACCAACAACCACACACACACACACACAACCACACACACACACAACCACACACAACACACACAACCACACACAACCACACACAACACACACAACCACACACAACCACACACACACAACCATACACACAACCACACACACACATACAACCACACACCACCATATACACAACCGCACATACAACTACATACACAACCACACATATGCACACACAACCACACACACACAACCAAACACACACCACACACACAACCACCCAGAACCACACACACAACCACACACAACTATACACAACCACACACACAACTATACACACTCAACCACACCCATATAGAACCACCAACACACACACAACCACACACACAATCACAACCACACACACAACCACAACCACTCACATACACACACACACACACACCAGCAACCACACCCACACACAACCACACAACCACACATATAACCACACACAAACCACAACCACACACACAACCACACATAACCACAACCACACATACAACCACACACACAACCACACAGAACTACACACAACCACACATACACACAACCACACACAGTCACACACAATCACACCCAACCACACACACAACCACACCCACACAAACATACACACAACCACACCCACATACACACACAACCACACACACACAACCCCACACATACACAACCACAACCACACACACAGCCACCTGCATATAACCACACACACGACCACAGACACAACCACACACAAACATCCACACACAACCACACACAAACATCCACACACAACCACACACATGGCCACACACAACCACACACAACACATAACCACACACAACCATACACACAACCACACAAAACCACACACACACACACAGCACACAACCACACACACACACACACCCACAACCACACCCACAACCACACCCAACCACACCCACAACCACACACATACAACTATAACCACATATGACCACACACACAACCACACACACAACCACATATACAACCACACAAACAGCCACACACACAACCATACACACAACCACACAAAACCACACACACACAACACACAGCCACACACACACACACATCCACACACACACAACCACTCATAACCACAACCACACACACAACCACAACCACACACACAACCATACACACACAACCATACACACACAACCACAAACACAACCATTACCACACACACACAACCACACCCACACACCTATAACCACACCTACAACAACAACCACACACACAACTACCCACACACACAACCACACACGCACAACCACACACACAACCACACAAACACAACCACAACCACACATACAAACACACACACACAATCACACACATACACACAACCACACCCAAAACCACACACACAACAACCACATAACCACACACACAATCACACACACAACCACACACACACACAACACACACAACCACACACACACAACTGCACACACACAACCACACACACACAACCACACACACACAACCACACACAACTACAAACACACAACTACACACACAACTACACACACAACCATAACCAGACACACAACCATAGCCACACACAACCACACACACACACAATCATACCCAACCACACACACAACCACACACACACAACTACAACCACACAACGACAAACACACAACCACACACACAATCACACACACAACCACACACAACCACATACACACACAACCATAACCACACACACAATCACACACAACCACACACACACACAACCACACACACACAACTGCACACACACACAACCACACACACACAACCACACACAACTACAAACACACAACTATACACACAACCAAACACACAACCATAACCAGACACACAACCACAACCACACACAACCACAACCACACACACAACCACACACACACACACAATCATACCCAACCACACACACAACCACATATACACAACTACAACCACACACACACAACCACTCACAACCACACACACACAACCACACACACACAACCACACACACAACCACACACACACAACCACACACACACATAACCACACACACAACCACATACACACAACCACACACACAATCACACACACACAACCACACACTCAACCACACATACACACACAACCACACACACAACCAAACACACCTAACCACAACCACAATCACACACACAACCACACAGAATCACATTCACAAAATCACACACACAACCACACACAACCACACATACACAACCACACACACAACCACACACACAACCACACACACAACCACACACAACCACATACACAACCACACACATACAACCACACACTCAACCACACACTCAACCACACACTCAACCACACACTCAACCACACACTCAACCACACACTCAACTACACACTCAACCACACACACACAACCACACACACAACCATACACACAACCATACACAACCAAACACACACAACCACACACACAACCACAACCACAATCACACACACAACCACACAGAATCACATTCACACAAAATCACACACGCAACTACACACACACAACCACACATACACACAACCACACACAACTGCACCCAACCACACATCCACACACACACCCACAACCATACCCACACCTACAACTGCACATATACACAACCACACACACAACCATAGCCACACACACAACCACAACAACACACACAACCACACACACAACCACACACACACAGCCACACGCACAACCACACACACAACCATACCAACACAACCAGACACACACAACCACAACCACATATACAAACACACACAACCACACACACACACACAACCACTCACATACACACAACCACATGCAAAACCACACACATAACAACCACATAACCACACACACAATCACACACACAACCACACAAATAACCACAACCACACCTACAACCACACATAACCACAACCACAACCAAACCCAACCACACCCACAACCACACACACAACCACACACACAAACCACAACCACACACAACCACATACACACACAACCATAGCCACACACACAACCACATGCACAACTACAACCACACACACAACCACACACACAACCACACACATATCACACACAACCACTCACAACCACAAGCATACAAACACACACAACCACATGCACAACCACACAACTGCACACACAACCACACACATACACAAACACACACATACACAACCACACACGTACACACAACCACACACATACACACAACCACACACATACACACAACCACACACACAACAAATACATAACCACGCATACAACCCCACACACAACCACACACACAACCACACCCACAACCACACCTACAACCACACATAACCACAACCAAACCCAACCACAACCACACTTACAAGCCACAACCACACACAACCACACACAACCACACACACACAACCATACACACAACCACACACACAACCACACACACACACAACCACACACAACACACACAACCACACACAACCACACACAACACACACAACCACACACAACCACACACACACAACCATACACACAACCACACATACAACCACATACACAACCACACATACAACCACATACACAACCACACATATGCACACACAACCACACACACACAAACAACCACACACAACCACACACACACAACCATATACACAACCGCACATACAACCACATACACAACCACACATATGCACACACAACCACACAACCAAACACACACCACACACACAACCACCCAGAACCACACACACAACCACACACAACTATACACAACCACACACACAACTATACACACTCAACCACACCCATATAGAACCACCAACACACACACAACCACACACACAATCACAACCACACACAACCACAACCACTCACATACACAACCACACACAACTACACACAACCACGCACACAACCACACACACAAGCACATATACAACCCCACACATACAACCACATGCACAACCACACACACCACACACAACCACGCACACAACCACATACAACCACACACACACAACCACACATCCACTCACACACACACGACCACACACACACACACAACCACACACACACAAGCACAACCACACACACAACCACATATCCACACACACAACCACACACACAACCACAAACACTCACATACACAACCACACACAACTACACACAACCACACACACAACCACTCACATACACAACCACACACAACTACACACACCACACACACACAACCACACACAACCACACAAACACACAAAACCACCCACAAAACCACAACCACACACACAACCACACACACAACCACACACACAACCACAAACACAAGCACAACCACACATACACAACCACACACATACATAACCACACACACTGCCCCAACCACACACACAACCACACATATAGCCACACATAAAACCACACACACAACCACACACACACATAACCACACACAACCACAACCATGCACACAACCACACACAAACACAACCACACACACTACCACACACACAACCACACACACAAACCACACACACACAACCACACACACCACTACACCCAAACGTATCCAACCACACATCCACACACACACACGCCCACACCCGCACCCACAACCACACCCATACACAACCACACACACACAACCACACACACACACACAACCACACACATACACACAACCACTCACACACACAACTGCACCCACAACCACACACACACACACAACCACACTCACAACCACACACAACCAAACGCACACAATCACACACACAACCACACACAACTGCACACACAACCACATATACAACCACACACACACAACCACACACACACAATCACACACACACAGCCACACATCCACACACACACCCACACACACAACCACACACAACCACATCCAACCACACATCCAGACCCACAAACACACCCACACCCATACCCACACACAACCACACATACAACCACATACACAACCACACACACAACCACACACAAACAACCTCAACCTCACACACAACCACACACACATATACAACCACACATAACCACACACAACCACACACACAACCACACCCACACACACAACCATACATACAACCACACACACAACCACACAGAACTATACACAACCACACATACAACCACACACACAACTGCACACAACCACACACACACATCCACTCACACACACACAGCCACACACACACAACCACATATCCACACAACCACATATCCACACACACACACACACAACCACTCACATACACAACCACACACACCACATCCACTCACACACACACAGCCACACACACACACAAGCACAACCACATATCCACACACAACCACATATCCACACACACACACAACCACAATCACTCACATACACAACCACACACACCACACACACTCACAACCACACACAACCACACACACACAAACACATACACAACCCACACACAACCACACACAACCACAAAAACACATACACAAAACCACACACAAAACCACAACCACACACACAACCACACATACAACCATACACACATACAACCACAAACACAACCACACATACACAACCACACACACACAACCACACATACTGCCCCAACCACACACACAACCACACATACAGCTCCACACACAACCACACACATAACCACACACACATAACCACACACACAACCACAACCATGCACAGAACCACACACAACCACAACCACGCACTATCACGCACACAACCACACACACACACAACCACACATACACACAACCACGCACACAAACATGCACAACCACAAACACACACACAACCACTCACACACACATATACAACCACATACACAACCACACACACACAACCAAACACACAAACCACACACACACAACCACACACACAACTATACCCAACCATATCCAACCACACATCCACACACACACCCATACCCACATCCACAACCATACCCATACACAACCACAACCACAAACACAACCACACACACAACCACACACAACCACACACACAACCACACACAAACACACATACAACTACACACAACCACATGCACAACCACACCCAACTACACACACACACACAACCACACACACAACCACACACACAACCACACACACAACCGCACACACAATCATACACACAACCACACACACAACCACACACAACTTCACACAACCACATGCACAACCACACACAACTACACACACACACACAACCACACACACACAACCACACACACACAACCACAACCATGCACAACCACACATCCACACACACACACATACCAGCAACCGCACCCACACACAACCACAACACCACACATACAACCACATACAAACCACAACCATACACACAACCACACATAACCAGAACCACACATACAACCACACACACACAGCCACACATCCACTCACACACACACAACCCCCCACACACAAGCACAACCACATATCCACACACAACCAAATATCCACACACACAACCACACACACAACCACTCACATACACAACCACACACACCACAACCACACACAACCACATACACAAACACACACACACCACACACAGAACCACACACAACCACACAAACACATACACAAAACCACACACACAACCACACATACAACTATACACACATACAACCACAAACACAACCACACATACACAACCACACACACACAACCACACACACAGCCCCAACCACACATACAACCACACATACAAACACACACACAACCCCACACACACACAACCACAACCGTGCACAGAACCACACACAACCACACACACTACCATGCACACAACCACACACACACAATCACACACACACAACTACACACACAACCACAAACACACACACAACTACTCACACACACATACACAACCACACACACATCCACATACACAACCAAACACACACAACCAAACACACAAACCACACACACAACTACACCCAACCATATCCAACCACACATCTACACACACCCACAACCACACCCATACACAACCACACACACACGACACACAACTATACACAACTACACACACAACTACACACACAACTACACACACAACCACACACAAACACACACACACAACCACACACACAACCACAACCACACACAACTACACACAACTCATGCACCACCACACAACTACACACACATACAACCACACACACACACACAACCACACACACACAACCACCCACACACACAACCACACACACACAATCACACAAACACACACCAGCAACCACACCCACACACAACCACACAACCACACATATAACCACACACAAACCACAACCACACACACAACCACACATAACCACAACCACACATACAACCACACACACAACCACATACACAACCACACAGAACTACACACAACCACACATACACACAACCACACACAGTCCCACACAACCACACACACAATCACACCCAACCACACACACAACCACACACACACACAACCCCACACATACACAACCACAACCACACATACAACCACAACCACACACACAACCACCTGCATACAACCACAGAGAACCACACACACAACCACAGACACAACCACACACAAACATCCACACACAACCACACACAAACATCCACACACAACCACACACACGGCCACACACAACCACACACACACAACCACACACAACCACACACACAGCCACATACAACCACACACAACCACACACACAAACAACCACACACAACCACACACACCCACAACCACACCCACAACCAACCACACCCACAACCACACGCATATAACTACAACCACATACAACCACACACACAACCACACACACAACCACACACACAACCACACACACAACCACATATACAACTACACACACAGCCACACACACAACCACACGCAACCACACACAACCATACACACAACCACACAAAACCACACACACACAACCACACACACACACATCCACACACACACAACCACTCATAACCACAACCACACACACAACCACAACCACACACACAACCATACATACAACAACACAAACAACCACACAGAACTACACACAACCACACACACAACCACACACACACAACCACACACACACAACCATACACACACAACCACACACACACAACCACAAACACAACCACACACACACAACCATTACCACACACACACAACCACACCCACACACACCTATAACCACACCTACAACAACAACCACATACACAACTACCCACACACACAACCACACACACAACCACACACACAACCACACAAACACAACCACAACCACACATACAAACACACACACGCAATCACACACATACACACAACCACACCCAAAACCACACACACAACAACCACATAACCACATAACCACACACACAATCACACACACAACCACACAACACACACAACCACACACTCACAACTGCACACACACACACAACCCCACACACACAACCACACACAACTACAAACACACAACTATACACACACCCACACACACAACCATAACCAGACACACAACCACAACCACACACACACACAACCACACACACACACAACCACACACACAACCACACACACAACTACAACCACACACAACCACACACACAACTACAACCACACACAACCACACACACAACCACACACACAAAACCACAAACACACAATCACACACAGAACCACACACAACCACATACACACACACAAGCATAACCACACACACAACCACACACACACACACAATCATACCCAACCACACACACACACACTGTTGGACAGGCCACACAGAGGGCTTGCTCCCTCCCCGCACGACAGGGCCCAAGCTCCGGCCCACCAGGCATACCCCACGAAAAGCACCTGTACCCCGTCTCCCGACGGATCTTCTGCCCTCGGACCTCTACTCATCACGGGGGCCAGCCCCACCGGCTTCCCCGGCCGGGTCAAGCCGCCATCTTGGGCCCTGCACCACGAGGCCGCGTGGCCTCACCCCGACCCTAACCCCGGGCCTGGCCGGCCCCGACATCCCGGCACCACCATCCACCCAGGAGGTGAGCGGACCACTTGGCAGGTCAATGGGAGAACGAAGTGTCAAGGGCTCTCCCCCGCCAGGTGCCGATCGCCTCCAGCTCCCCCAGGCACTGGCTCCACCCCCTGCTGGGTGTCTGGACACCTTCATCCCGGACCCTCCGACCTCCAAGTGCGAGGGTCCGGACATCAAAGGGCACCAGCCCTATAACTGGGGCAGCTCCGGAGCAGGAAGGCAGTTGTATCCTGGAGTCGAGAGACACCGAGAGAACTCAGCCTTGACGGACTACTGGCGCTGCCGTAGCCCGCTCTTGTGAACCATCGTCCTGCCTGCTGGCGCTGCCGCGGCCTTCTGCAACCTCCATCCTCGTCGGGACCTGCTGGCGCTGCCGCGGCCCGTTGTAACGACCATCCTCGTCGGGACCTGCTGGCGCTGCCGCGGCCCGTTGTAACGACCATCCTCGTCGGGACCTGCTGGCGCTGCCGCGGCCCGTACATCGACCATCTTTCCGGGACCTGCTGGCGCTGCCGCGGCCCGTACATCGACCATCTTTCCGGGACCTGCTGGCGCTGCCGCGGACCGTGTACCGACCATCTCAACCGGGACCTGCTGGCGCTGCCGCGGCCCGTACCACCTAAGCCACCAAGCTCGAGGATTGTGAGCTAGTCATCATCTCACCCGAACTACCTGACTGGTAGACAGACTGTCCCGCTACCCCTTACCCTGCTTTGAGAGACTTGAATCGAGGGGACCCCCGAGTCCAGACCTCCTTGTACCATTCAACCGTACCTTAAGAAGTGCTTATAAAGAACACTGAACCTTATCCGTGTGTGGTATCTGTCTGTGGGGGGGGGAAGTTACTTGTCTGTACGATCGTTGGAGACGGCTCTCCCCGGAGACCTCTCCTCCTGTCCCCGGCCGACCCTCCCGGTCCATCTACCCTTTCTAATATTGGTGGCCAGCGGCGCGATCCGAATCAACGCGTAATCGTACAGAGAGTAGCTCACCCAACGACAAAAACACGATGTCAGCCAAAGATAGCAGCTCCACCGAGAATTTCCAAATGGATAAATTAGAAGAATACAACCACCGCGAACTGAGACAATTCTGCATAGAACTTGGCATTGCTACCACCGGCCTGAGTACCAAGGATGATCTAAAGCACGCCCTAGAGTCGTGGACAGAAACTGGGGTCGCCGGACCCTCCGACCAAAGCAGCATCACACCAGAGGGGAACGCCACGGCTCCCGAGGAGCGGGGAACGGGCCTCTCGCAGGAGGAGATCCGAGAAAGAGAAAGAACCCGATTGCACGAGTTGGAAATGGCACGACTCAAGATGGATGGGGAACTCAAGTTAGCAGAACAGAAACTCAACCTCGAGCACATGCGGCTCCGAGATGAACGAGAAGAGAAGCAGAGACAGAGAGAGCTGGAGGAGAAAAAAATAACGCTCGAGCACGAGCGCCAACTAGCGGAGATAGAACTTCGGAAACAAAATAAAGAACTGGGGGTGCCTGAGCGACCACATACCCCGGGGCCAATCGAGAAAAAAGTCCACATCCCCAAGGATGTTGTCCGCGAGTATGTCTGAGAAGACGACATACAACAGTGGTTTAAAGCCTACGAGATCGCCATGACCTCCCACCGGATCGACCGGAGTGATTGGGGAGCCGGACTTTGGGGGAGGTTTATCAACGAGGGTCGCGATGCCCTACTGCAGCTCCCAGATCACCAAATGTCGTCCTACGACCACATGAAGGCTGCCCTCCTCACCCGCTACGGCCTCACACCCGAGATGTACCGCCAGAGGTTCAGAGATTGCACCCGGATCCCAGGTACAACTTGGGTAGAATACGTGAACTATTTCAGCCGTGCCTTCGAGGGTTGGATAAGGGGGAGCCATGTCACCACTTACGAACAACTCTTTAACCTTATGGTATGGGAGCACCTGTCGAACAACTGTTTCGTCGAGCTCAGGCAGCACCTCCTCGACAGTAAGCTGACTGACCCCCGGCAGCTCGCCGCCGAAGCTGACCGATGGGAAAGCACCCGAGTGGGCCGGAGGGGGCCACATGAACAGAACAGAAGCAACCCAGGCCAGCACCGTCCTCGGGGAGGAGGAGGGGGCCAAGGGCGAGGAAGAGACGCCTTGCCAACAACACCCGTGGCCAGCACCCCGCCTCCGGCCGGCCGGGGCAACCCCCCCGTGGCGTCCTGGGGCCCGAGCCAACGTCACGTGCCACCGATGCCAGCGAGTCGGCCACTACGCCAATGACCCGAGCTGCCCGCAGAACCAAGCACCCAAGCCCCGCCAGGTAGCTGCCGCCGCCCTGGGGGAAGAGCGATCATCGGAGGAACCAGAAGAGTATGAGCCGGCCCAGCAAGAGTGGGAGCCGGCCGCCATGGTCCTGGCGTGCTTAGGGGGAAGAGACATGGTCCCGCGGGCTCCCCTACCCGCTAACACCAGGAAATACGGTCAGTGGGTGACCATTAATGGACAGCGAGCCGAGGCCTTGCGTGACACAGGCGCCAGTGTGACGGCCGTCCGCTGTCACCTGGTGAAGCCCGAGCAGATACTGCTGAACATTCTCTGCCCCGTCCGCTCGGCAGACAACTCTGAAAGTATGTGTCAAATGGCCTGCGTCCCATTCGAATGGGGAGGGGTCTCCGGCCTGTTGAAGGTGACGGTCCGGGACGATGCCCCCGTGGACTGCCTCCTGGGGAATGACCTCGAGAGTTCCCCGTGGGCCACCGTTGAGAGAAGAGAGCACCTGGGGATGCTGGGCCTCCCGGACTGGGCCTGCATAACCACCCGGTCCATGGCCGCCCGTGCCGTCCCTCGATCAGAAGAACCGGAATGGCCGGCACCTCCGCCCCCGGTCGCCCCAGTAGAAGACAACGACAAGGCCAGCCCCCCAGACCCGACGACCGAAGGGGACGCGCAATCCCAGGACCTTCCTGACCTGGCTCAGTGGCGTCAAGAAGGGGGGCCCACCCAAGAACAGTTCCGCCAGGAACAAAAGACCTGTCCCTCCCTCGAGGGACTCCGCCAACAAGCCAGCGCCCAGAATGCAGGGGACGCCACCGGAACTCACTGGGTCTACTGGGATAACGACCTGCTATACAGCGAGCAAAGAATCGCCGAGCTGGGGGCCGGTCGAGTACTGGTGGTACCTCTCCGCTTCAGAGACTTTCTGCTCAACCTGGCACACGATGTCCCCCTGGCTGGACACCTGGGCCAGGACAAAACGTACAGCCGCCTAGTAACCCACTTTTTCTGGCCGAAAATGAGGAACGACGTCCTGAACCACTGCCGATCTTGCCCCACATGCCAAGCCAGCGGGAAGAGTGGTCGGAAGCTGAAAGCCCCTCTGCAACCCTTCCCTGTGGTCACCACCCCGTTCGAGAGGGTGGGGATAGACATTGTGGGGCCTCTGGACCCCCGCACGGCACAAAGACACAGGTTCATCTTAGTACTGGTGGACCATGCCACCCGCTACCCCGAGGCGGTGCCCCTACGGACCGTGACAGCTCCGGTGGTTGGCCGGGCCCTAATGGGGATCTTCTCCCGGGTAGGCTTCCCCCGAGAAGTCGTCAGCGACCGAGGCACGAACTTTATATCCAAATACATGAAGTCCCTCTGGCAACAATGCGGGGTCACCTACAGATTCACGACCCCCTATCACCCCCAAGGGAACGGACTAGTAGAGCGTTTTAACCGCACTCTCAAGGGGATGATTGGGGGATTGGAAGAGCCCCTCCGTCGCCAGTGGGATGTACTACTCCCGTGCCTCCTCTTCGCTTACCGAGAAGTTCCCCAGAAGTCCCTCGGTTTTAGCCCTTTCGAACTCCTGTACGGGCACCCTGTGCGAGGGCCCCTCAGCCTAGTAAAGGAAGGTTGGGAGATGGCCCCCCTAAAGACCCCTCCAGACGTCTTCAAATACATCCTGGCCCTACGCAATCAGACCCGGCGCTTCAGACAGATGGCCAAGGCGAACCTCGAGGCCAGCCAGGAGGACATGAAGAGGTGGTATGATCACAATGCCTCCTCCGTTGAGTTCGAGCCTGGACAACAAGTATGGGTGATGTCCCCCACCGAACCATGTGCCTTGCAAGATAAGTGGACGGGGCCCTTCAAAGTGGTCGAGCGCAAAAGCCCCGTCACTTACCTCATCGACATGGGGACCTCCCGGAACCCCCTTCGGGTCCTCCACACCAACCGACTCAAACCACACTTTGTGCGCTCAGAACTTAGCCTCCTGATGGCTACGGACAGTGGTGCAGAAGAAGACTCCGAACCCCTCCCGGATCTCCTGAAGACTCAGGAGAATGACGGCGCCGTGGACGGGGTCCGGCTCTCTGACGCCCTCACTTCGGAGCAACGCCAGGACTGCCGGAACCTCCTGCTGCAGTTCGCTGCCCTGTTCTCCCTCACCCCCGGGGTCACCCCTTGGTGTTTGCACGACGTAGACACCGGGGACAGTCCCCCTGTCCGACACCGGGCCTACCGCGTACCAGATCGGGTACGGGCCTGCATACAGGAGGAAGTGGCCAAGATGCTCACGATCGGGGTCATCGAGCCCTCGGACAGTCCCTGGGCCAGTCCGGTTGTATTGGTTCCCAAAGCCGCTGCCCCCGGCACCGCACCCGAACTGAGATTCTGCGTCGACTACCGGGGCTTGAACGCTGTCACCCGGACCGACGCTCATCCTATCCCCCGAGCAGACGAGCTGATCGACCGGCTGGGGGCCGCCCGCTACCTTAGTATCTTCGACCTAACAGCGGGCTACTGGCAGATCGGCCTCACACCCAGGGCTCAGGAACGGTCAGCCTTCTCTACCCCCGATGGCCACTATCAATTCAAGGTCATGCCCTTTGGCATGAAGAATGCCCCCGCCACGTTTCAACGCCTTGTGAACCAGGTCTTGGCGGGGCTCGAAGAGTTCAGCGCTGCCTACCTGGACGATATCGCTGTATACAGCCGCCACTGGTCCGACCACCTCCGTCACCTCCAAGAGGTCCTACAAGCCCTCCAGCGGGCCGGCCTCACCATTAAGGCCGGCAAGTGCCAAATTGGCCAAGGGTCTGTGACCTACCTTGGGCACCAAGTGGGAAGCGGGCTGGTGGCCCCGCTACAACTTAAGATTGCTGCCATCCAGTCCTGGCAGCCCCCCGTCACCCAGACCGAGGTCCGAGCCTTCTTGGGGCTCACCGGCTACTACCGGCGGTTCGTGAAGGACTACGGCAGCATCGTGGGGCCCCTCACGGGTCTCACGTCCAAGAACCAACCGAAGCGGATTAACTGGACTCCTGATTGTCAAGCGGCCTTCGAGAAGCTGAAGGCCGCCCTGTGCACCGCCCCTGTGCTCCAGGCCCCCGATTACAGTCGGGAATTTGTGGTGCAGACCGACGCCTCCGACCACGGCATCGGAGCCGTCCTTTCTCAGTTAAACCCCGAAGGTCATGACCAGCCGGTGGCCTTCATCAGTCGACGTCTCCTGGCCCGAGAACAGCGTTGGAGCACCATCGAGAGGGAGGCATTCGCAGTAGTGTGGGCCCTCAAAAAGCTCCGACCCTATCTCTTCGGTACCCACTTCCGGGTACAAACCGACCATCGACCCCTGCAGTGGCTGATGCAGATGCGGGGGGAGAACCCAAAACTCTTGCGCTGGTCCATTTCCCTGCAGGGAATGGACTTCACCGTGGAGCACCGACCAGGCCAAGACCACGCCAACGCGGATGGCCTGTCCCGCTTTTTCCGCCTCGACGAAGAGAGTCCCCAAGGAGATGGGTGACTCTCCCCGCCTTCAGCTGGGGGGGACGCATGTTGGACAGGCCACACAGAGGGCTTGCTCCCTCCCCGCACGACAGGGCCCAAGCTCCGGCCCACCAGGCATACCCCACGAAAAGCACCTGTACCCCGTCTCCCGACGGATCTTCTGCCCTTGGACCTCTACTCATCACGGGGGCCAGCCCCACCGGCTTCCCCGGCCGGGTCAAGCCGCCATCTTGGGCCCTGCACCACGAGGCCGCGTGGCCTCACCCCGACCCTAACCCCGGGCCTGGCCGGCCCCGACATCCCGGCACCACCATCCACCCAGGAGGTGAGCGGACCACTTGGCAGGTCAATGGGAGAACGAAGTGTCAAGGGCTCTCCCCCGCCAGGTGCCGATCGCCTCCAGCTCCCCCAGGCACTGGCTCCTTCCCCTGCTGGGTGTCTGGACACCTTCATCCCGGACCCTCCGACCTCCAAGTGCGAGGGTCCGGACATCAAAGGGCACCAGCCCTATAACTGGGGCAGCTCCGGAGCAGGAAGGCAGTTGTATCCTGGAGTCGAGAGACACCGAGAGAACTCAGCCTTGACGGACTACTGGCGCTGCCGTAGCCCGCTCTTGTGAACCATCGTCCTGCCTGCTGGCGCTGCCGCGGCCTTCTGCAACCTCCATCCTCGTCGGGACCTGCTGGCGCTGCCGCGGCCCGTTGTAACGACCATCCTCGTCGGGACCTGCTGGCGCTGCCGCGGCCCGTTGTAACGACCATCCTCGTCGGGACCTGCTGGCGCTGCCGCGGCCCGTACATCGACCCTCTTTCCGGGACCTGCTGGCGCTGCCGCGGCCCGTACATCGACCATCTTTCCGGGACCTGCTGGCGCTGCCGCGGACCGTGTACCGACCATCTCAACCGGGACCCGCTGGCGCTGCCGCGGCCCGTACCACCTAAGCCACCAAGCTCGAGGATTGTGAGCTAGTCATCATCTCACCCGAACTACCTGACTGGTAGACAGACTGTCCCGCTACCCCTTACCCTGCTTTGAGAGACTTGAATCGAGGGGACCCCTGAGTCCAGACCTCCTTGTACCATTCAACCGTACCTTAAGAAGTGCTTATAAAGAACACTGAACCTTATCCGTGTGTGGTATCTGTCTGTGGGGGGGGGGAAGTTACTTGTCTGTACGATCGTTGGAGACGGCTCTCCCCGGAGACCTCTCCTCCTGTCCCCGGCCGACCCTCCCGGTCCATCTACCCTTTCTAACACACACACAACCACACACACACACAACCACACACACAACCACACACACACAACCACACACACACACAACCACACACACACAACCACACACACACACAACCACACACACAACCACAACCACACACACACACAACCACACACACATAGCCACACGCACAACCACACACACAACCATACCAACACAACCACACACACACAACCACACATACAAACACACAAAACCACACATACACACACAACCACACACATACACACACAACCACTCACATACACACAACCACACGCAAAACCACACACATAACCCTTCAAAGTGGTCGAGCGCAAAAGCCCCGTCACTTACCTCATCGACATGGGGACCTCCCGGAACCCCCTTCGGGTCCTCCACACCAACCGACTCAAACCACACTTTGTGCGCTCAGAACTTAGCCTCCTGATGGCTACGGACAGTGGTGCAGAAGAAGACTCCGAACCCCTCCCGGATCTCCTGAAGACTCAGGAGAATGACGGCGCCGTGGACGGGGTCCGGCTCTCTGACGCCCTCACTTCGGAGCAACGCCAGGACTGCCGGAACCTCCTGCTGCAGTTCGCTGCCCTGTTCTCCCTCACCCCCGGGGTCACCCCTTGGTGTTTGCACGACGTAGACACCGGGGACAGTCCCCCTGTCCGACACCGGGCCTACCGCGTACCAGATCGGGTACGGGCCTGCATACAGGAGGAAGTGGCCAAGATGCTCACGATCGGGGTCATCGAGCCCTCGGACAGTCCCTGGGCCAGTCCGGTTGTATTGGTTCCCAAAGCCGCTGCCCCCGGCACCGCACCCGAACTGAGATTCTGCGTCGACTACCGGGGCTTGAACGCTGTCACCCGGACCGACGCTCATCCTATCCCCCGAGCAGACGAGCTGATCGACCGGCTGGGGGCCGCCCGCTACCTTAGTATCTTCGACCTAACAGCGGGCTACTGGCAGATCGGCCTCACACCCAGGGCTCAGGAACGGTCAGCCTTCTCTACCCCCGATGGCCACTATCAATTCAAGGTCATGCCCTTTGGCATGAAGAATGCCCCCGCCACGTTTCAACGCCTTGTGAACCAGGTCTTGGCGGGGCTCGAAGAGTTCAGCGCTGCCTACCTGGACGATATCGCTGTATACAGCCGCCACTGGTCCGACCACCTCCGTCACCTCCAAGAGGTCCTACAAGCCCTCCAGCGGGCCGGCCTCACCATTAAGGCCGGCAAGTGCCAAATTGGCCAAGGGTCTGTGACCTACCTTGGGCACCAAGTGGGAAGCGGGCTGGTGGCCCCGCTACAACTTAAGATTGCTGCCATCCAGTCCTGGCAGCCCCCCGTCACCCAGACCGAGGTCCGAGCCTTCTTGGGGCTCACCGGCTACTACCGGCGGTTCGTGAAGGACTACGGCAGCATCGTGGGGCCCCTCACGGGTCTCACGTCCAAGAACCAACCGAAGCGGATTAACTGGACTCCTGATTGTCAAGCGGCCTTCGAGAAGCTGAAGGCCGCCCTGTGCACCGCCCCTGTGCTCCAGGCCCCCGATTACAGTCGGGAATTTGTGGTGCAGACCGACGCCTCCGACCACGGCATCGGAGCCGTCCTTTCTCAGTTAAACCCCGAAGGTCATGACCAGCAGGTGGCCTTCATCAGTCGACGTCTCCTGGCCCGAGAACAGCGTTGGAGCACCATCGAGAGGGAGGCATTCGCAGTAGTGTGGGCCCTCAAAAAGCTCCGACCCTATCTCTTCGGTACCCACTTCCGGGTACAAACCGACCATCGACCCCTGCAGTGGCTGATGCAGATGCGGGGGGAGAACCCAAAACTCTTGCGCTGGTCCATTTCCCTGCAGGGAATGGACTTCACCGTGGAGCACCGACCAGGCCAAGACCACGCCAACGCGGATGGCCTGTCCCGCTTTTTCCGCCTCGACGAAGAGAGTCCCCAAGGAGATGGGTGACTCTCCCCGCCTTCAGCTGGGGGGGACGCATGTTGGACAGGCCACACAGAGGGCTTGCTCCCTCCCCGCACGACAGGGCCCAAGCTCCGGCCCACCAGGCATACCCCACGAAAAGCACCTGTACCCCGTCTCCCGACGGATCTTCTGCCCTTGGACCTCTACTCATCACGGGGGCCAGCCCCACCGGCTTCCCCGGCCGGGTCAAGCCGCCATCTTGGGCCCTGCACCACGAGGCCGCGTGGCCTCACCCCGACCCTAACCCCGGGCCTGGCCGGCCCCGACATCCCGGCACCACCATCCACCCAGGAGGTGAGCGGACCACTTGGCAGGTCAATGGGAGAACGAAGTGTCAAGGGCTCTCCCCCGCCAGGTGCCGATCGCCTCCAGCTCCCCCAGGCACTGGCTCCTTCCCCTGCTGGGTGTCTGGACACCTTCATCCCGGACCCTCCGACCTCCAAGTGCGAGGGTCCGGACATCAAAGGGCACCAGCCCTATAACTGGGGCAGCTCCGGAGCAGGAAGGCAGTTGTATCCTGGAGTCGAGAGACACCGAGAGAACTCAGCCTTGACGGACTACTGGCGCTGCCGTAGCCCGCTCTTGTGAACCATCGTCCTGCCTGCTGGCGCTGCCGCGGCCTTCTGCAACCTCCATCCTCGTCGGGACCTGCTGGCGCTGCCGCGGCCCGTTGTAACGACCATCCTCGTCGGGACCTGCTGGCGCTGCCGCGGCCCGTTGTAACGACCATCCTCGTCGGGACCTGCTGGCGCTGCCGCGGCCCGTACATCGACCCTCTTTCCGGGACCTGCTGGCGCTGCCGCGGCCCGTACATCGACCATCTTTCCGGGACCTGCTGGCGCTGCCGCGGACCGTGTACCGACCATCTCAACCGGGACCCGCTGGCGCTGCCGCGGCCCGTACCACCTAAGCCACCAAGCTCGAGGATTGTGAGCTAGTCATCATCTCACCTGAACTACCTGACTGGTAGACAGACTGTCCCGCTACCCCTTACCCTGCTTTGAGAGACTTGAATCGAGGGGACCCCTGAGTCCAGACCTCCTTGTACCATTCAACCGTACCTTAAGAAGTGCTTATAAAGAACACTGAACCTTATCCGTGTGTGGTATCTGTCTGTGGGGGGGGGGAAGTTACTTGTCTGTACGATCGTTGGAGACGGCTCTCCCCGGAGACCTCTCCTCCTGTCCCCGGCCGACCCTCCCGGTCCATCTACCCTTTCTAACACACACACAACCACACACACACACAACCACACACACAACCACACACACACAACCACACACACACACAACCACACACACACAACCACACACACACACAACCACACACACAACCACAACCACACACACACACAACCACACACACATAGCCACACGCACAACCACACACACAACCATACCAACACAACCACACACACACAACCACACATACAAACACACAAAACCACACATACACACACAACCACACACATACACACACAACCACTCACATACACACAACCACACGCAAAACCACACACATAACCACATAACCACACACACAATCACACACACAATCACACACACAACCACAACCACACAAATAACCACACACACAACCACACCCACAACCACACCTACAACCACACATAACCACAACCAAACCCAACCACACCCACAACCACAAACCACAACCACACACAACCACATACACACACAACCATAGCTACACATACACAACCACACACACAACCACACGCACAACTACAACCACACACACAACCACACACACAACCACAACCACACACATAACACACACAACCACTCACAACCACAAGCATACAAACACACACAACCACATGCACAACCACACAACTGCACACACAACCACACACATACACAAGCACACACACACACACAACCACACACATACACACAACCACACACAACCACACACACAACCACACCCAAAACCACAAACACAACAAATACATAACCACGCATACAACCACGCATACAACCACACACACAACCACACACACAACCACACCCACAACCACACCTACAACTACACATAACCACAACCAAACCCAACCACACCCACAACCACACTTACAAACCACAACCACACACAACCACAACCATACACAACCACACACACAACCACACACACACAACCACACACACACAACACACAACCACACACAACACACACAACCACACACAACCACTCACATACAACCACACACACACAACCACACACACAACTACACATACAACCACATACACAACCACACATACGCACGCACAACCACACACACACAACCAAACACACACCACACACACAACCACCCAGAACCACACACAACCACATACAACTATACACAACCACACACACAACTACACACACACAACCACACCCATATAGAACCACCCACACCCACATACCACACACACAATCACAACCACACATACAACCACACACAACCACATATCCACACACACAACCACACACACAACCACAACCACTCACATACACAACCACATACACAACTACACACAACCATGCACACAACCACACACACACAAGCACATACACAACCCCACACACACAACCACGCACACAACCACATACAACCACACACACACAACCACACATCCTCTCACACACACACGACCACACACACACAACCACACACATACAAGCACAACCACACACACAACCACATATCCACACACAACCACAACCACTCACATACACAACCACACACAACTACACACAACCACACACACAACCACAACCACTCACGTACACAACCACACACAACTACACATACCACACATACAACCACACAGACAACCACACACACAACCACACATACACCACACACACAAACACATACACCACACACACACAACCGCACACAACCACACAAACACATACACAAAACCACACAACCACACACAAAACCACAACCACACACAATCACACCACACACACAACCACACACAACCACACACAACCACAAACACAACCACACATACACAACCACACACATATAAAACCACACACACTGCCCCAACCACACACACAACCACACATACAGCCACACATAAAACCACACACACAACCACACACACACACAACCACAACCATGCACACAACCACACACAAACACAACCACACACTACCACACACACACACAACCGCACACAACCACACACAATCACAAACACACACACAGCCACTCACACACACATACACAACCACACACACAACAACCAAACACACAGACCACACACACAACCACACACACAACCACACACACAACTACACCCACACTTATCCAACCACACATCCACACACACACACACACACACCCACACCCACAACCACACCCATACACAACCACACACAACCACACACACACGACACACAACTATACACAACACACACAACCACACACACAACCACACACACACACACAACCACACACATACACACACACAACCACTCACACACACAACTGCACCCACAACCACACACACACAACCACACTCACAACCACACACAACCAAACGCACACAATCACACACAAAACCACACACAACTGCACACACAACCACATATACAACCACACACACACAACCACACACACACACAAGCACACACACATAACCACACATCCACACACATACCCACACACACAACCACACACAACCACACGTCCACACCCACAAACACACCCACACCCATACCCACACACAACCACACACAACCACATACACAACTACACACACAACCACACACACACAACCTCAACCTCACACACAACCACACACACATATACAACCACACACAACCACACACAACCACACCCACACACACAACCAAACATACAACCAAACACACAACCACACAGAACTACACACAACCACACATACAACCACACACACAACCGCACACAACCACACACAAAACCACACACACACACATCCACTCACACACACACACAGCCACACACACACAAGCAGAACCACATATCCACACACAACCACATATCCACAAACACACAACCACAACCACTCACATACACAACCACACACACCACACACACAACCACAACCACACACACAACCACACATACAACCATACACACATATAACCCACACAGAACCACACACAACCACAAAAACACATACACAAAACCACACACACAACCACAACCACACACACAACCACACATACAACCATACACACATATAACCACAAACACAACCACACATACACAACCACACACACACAACCACACACACAATCACACACACACAACCACACACTCAACCACACATACACACACAACCACACACACAACCAAACACACCTAACCACAACCACAATCACACACACAACCACACAGAATCACATTCACATAAAATCACACACACAACCACACACACAACCACACATACACAACCACACAAACAACCACACACTCAACCACACACTCAACCACATACACAACCACACATACAACCACACACTCAACCACACACTCAACCACACACTCAACCACACACTCAACCACACACTCAACCACACACTCAACCACACACTCAACCACACACTCAACCACACACTCACAACCACACACACACAACCACAAACACAACCATACACACAACCATACACAACCAAACACACACAACCACACACACAACCACAATCACACACACAACCACACAGAATCACATTCACACAAAATCACACACGCAACCACACACACACAACCACACATACACACAACCACACACAACTGCACCCAACCACACATCCACACACACACCCACAACCATACCCACACCTACAACTGCACATATACACAACCACACACACAACCATAGCCACACACACAACCACAACCACACACACAACCACACACACACACAACCACACACACACAACCACACACACAATCACACACACACAACCACACACTCAACCACACATACACACACAACCACACACACAACCAAACACACCTAACCACAACCACAATCACACACACAACCACACAGAATCACATTCACATAAAATCACACACACAACCACACACACAACCACACATACACAACCACACACACAACCACACACTCAACCACACACTCAACCACACACACAACCACACATACAACCACACACTCAACCACACACTCAACCACACACTCAACCACACACTCAACCACACACTCAACCACACACTCAACCACACACTCAACCACACACTCACAACCACACACACACAACCACAAACACAACCATACACACAACCATACACAACCAAACACACACAACCACACACACAACCACAATCACACACACAACCACACAGAATCACATTCACACAAAATCACACATGCAACCACACACACACAACCACACATACACACAACCACACACAACTGCACCCAACCACACATCCACACACACACCCACAACCATACCCACACCTACAACTGCACATATACACAACCACACACACAACCATAGCCACACACACAACCACAACCACACACACAACCACACACACACAACCACACACACATAGCCACACGCACAACCACACACACAACCATACCAACACAACCAGACACACACAACCACAACCACATATACAAACACACACAACCACACACACACACAACCACTCACATACACACAACCACATGCAAAACCACACACATAACAACCACATAACCACACACACAATCACACACACAACCACACAAATAACCACAACCACACCTACAACCACACATAACCACAACCAAACCCAACCACACCCACAACCACACCCACAACCACACACACAAACCACAACCACACACAACCACATACACACACAACCATAGCCACACACACACAACCACACGCACAACTACAACCACACACACAATCACACACACAACCACACACATATCACACACAACCACTCACAACCACACCTACAACCACACATAACCACAACCAAACCCAACCACACCCACAACCACACTTACAAGCCACAACCACACACAACCACACACAACCACACACACAACCACACCAACAACCACACACACACACACAACACACACAACCACACACAACCACACACAACACACACAACCACACACAACCACACACACACAACCACACATACACAACCATACACACAACCACACACACATACAACCACACACCATCACATACACAACCACACGTACAACCACATACACAACCACACATATGCACACACAACCACACACACACAACCAAACACACACCACACACACAACCACCCAGAACCACACACACAACCACACACAACTATACACAACCACACACACAACTACACACACTCAACCACACCCATATAGAACCACCAACACACACACAACCACACACACAATCACAACCACACACTCAACCACACACAACCACATATCCACACACACAACCACACACATAACCACAACCACTCACATACACAACCACACACAACTACACACAACCACACACACAACCACACACACAAGCACATATACAACCCCACACATACAACCACATGCACAACCACACACACCACACACAACCACGCACACAACCACATACAACCACACACACACAACCACACATCCACTCACACACACACGACCACACACACACACACACAACCACACACACACAAGCACAACCACACACACAACCACATATCCAAACACACCCACACACACAGCCACAAACACTCACATACACAACCACACACAACTACACACAACCACACACACAACCACTCACATACACAACCACACACAACTACACACACCACACACACAGACAACCACACACACAACCACACACAACCACACACACACAAACACATACACCACACACACACACACACAACCGCACACAACCACACAAACACACAAAACCACACAACCACACACAAAACCACAACCACACACACAACCACACACACAAGCACAACCACACATACACAACCACACACATACACAACCACACACACTGCCCCAACCACACACACAACCACACATATAGCCACACATAAAACCACACACAACCACACACACACATAACCACACACAACCACAACCATGCACACAACCACACACAAACACAACCACACACACTACCACACACACAACCACACAACCACACACAATCACAAACACACACAGCCACTCACACACACATACACAACCACACACACAACCACACACACAACCACACACATACACAACCACACACACAACCACTCACATACACAACCACACACAACTACACACACCACATACACAGACAACCACACACACAACCACACACAACCACACACACACAAACACATACACCACACACACACACACAACCGCACACAACCACACAAACACACAAAACCACACAACCACACACAAAACCACAACCACACACACAACCACACACACAAGCACAACCACACATATACAACCACACACATACACAACCACACACACTGCCCCAACCACACACACAACCACACATATAGCCACACATAAAACCACACACAACCACACACACACATAACCACAACCATGCACACAACCACACACAAACACAACCACACACACTACCACACACACAACCACACAACCGCACACAACCACACACAATCACAAACACACACAGCCACTCACACACACATACACAACCACACACACAACCACACACATACAACCAAACACACAAACCACACACACACAACCACACACACAAACCACACACACACAACCACACACACCACTACACCCAAACGTATCCAACCACACATCCACACACACACACACACGCCCACACCCGCACCAACAACCACACCCATACACAACCATACACACACAACGACACAACTATACACAACACACACAACTACACACACAACCACATACACGACCACACACACAACCACACACACAATAACACACACACACAACCACACACATACACACAACCACTCACACACACAACTGCACCCACAACCACACACACACACACACAACCACACTCACAACCACACACAACCAAACGCACACAATCACACACACAACCACTCACAACTGCACACACAACCACATATACAACCACACACACACAACCACACACACACAACACACACACACACCACACATCCACACACACACCCACACACACAACCACACACAACCACATCCAACCACACATCCACACCCACAAACACACCCACACCCATACCCACACACAACCACACACACAACCACATACACAACCACACACACAACCACACACAAACAACCTCAACCTCACACACAACCACACACACATATACAACCACACATAACCACACACAACCACACACACAACCACACCCACACACACAACCATACATACAACCACACACAACCACACAGAACTACACACAACCACACATACAACCACACACACAACTGCACACAACCACACACACACATCCACTCACACACACACAGCCACACACACACAACCACATATCCACACAACCACATATCCACACACACTCACACAACCACTCACATACACAACCACACACACCACATCCACTCACACACACACAGCCCACACACACACACAAGCACAACCACATATCCACACACACACACAACCACAATCACTCACATACACAACCACACACACCACACACACTCACAACCACACACAACCACACACACACAAACACATACACAACCCACACAGAACCACACACAACCACAAAAACACATACACAAAACCACACACAAAACCACAACCACACACACAACCACACATACAACCATACACACATACAACCACAAACACAACCACACATACACAACCACACACACACAACCACACACACTGCCCCAACCACACACACAACCACACATACAGCTCCACACACAACCACACACAACCACACACACATAACCACACACACAACCACAACCATGCACAGAACCACACACAACCACAACCACGCACTATCACGCACACAACCACACACACACACAACCACACATACACACAACCACGCACACAACCATGCACAACCACAAACACACACACAACCACTCACACACACATATACAACCACGTACACAACCACACACACACAACCAAACACACAAACCACACACAAACCACACACACACAACCACACACACAACTATACCCAACCATATCCAACCACACATCCACACACACACCCATACCCACAACCATACCCATACACAACCACAACTACAAACACAACCACACACACAATCACACACACAACCACACACAAACACACATACAACTACACACAACCACATGCACAACCACACACAACTACACACACACAACCACACACACAACCACACACACAACCACACACACAACCACACACAACTACACACAACCACATGCACAACCACACACAACTACACACACACACACACAACCACACACACACAACCACACACACACAACCACACACACACAACCACAACCATGCACAACCACATATCCACACACACACACACATACCAGCAACCGCACCCACACACAACCACAACACCACACATACAACCACATACAAACCACAACCATACACACAACCACACATAACCAGAACCACACAACAACCACACACACACAGCCACACATCCACTCACACACACACAACCCCCCCACACACAAGCACAACCACATATCCACACACAACCAAATATCCACACACACAACCACAACCACTCACATACACAACCACACACACCACAACCACACACAACCACATACACAAACACACACACACCACACACAGAACCACACACAACCACACAAACACATACACAAAACCACACACACAACCACAACCACACACACAACCACACATACAACTATACACACATACAACCACAAACACAACCACACATACACAACCACACACACACAACCACACACACAGCCCCAACCACACATACAACCACACATACAAACACACACACAACCACACACACACAACCACAACCGTGCACAGAACCGCACACAACCACAACCACACACACTACCATGCACACAACCACAAACACACAATCACACACACAACCACACACACAACCACAAACACACACACAACTACTCACACACACAATCACACACACATCCACATACACAACCAAACACACACAACCAAACACATAAACCATACACACACAACCACACACACAACTACACCCAACCATATCCAACCACACATCTACACATACCCACAACCACACCCATACACAACCACACACACACGACACACAACTATACACAACTACACACACAACTACACACACAACCACACACACACACACAACCACACACACAACCACAACCACACACAACTACACACAACTCATGCACCACCACACAACTACACACACATACAACCACACACATACACACAACCACACACACAACCACACACACACACACAACCACACACACACAATCACACAAACACACACACCAGCAACCACACAACCACACATATAACCACACACAAACCACAACCACACACACAACCACACATAACCACAACCACACATACAACCACACACACAACCACATACACAACCACACAGAACTACACACAACCACACATACACACAACCACACACAGTCACACACAACCACACACACAATCACACCCAACCACACACACAACCACACCCACACAAACATACACACAACCACACCCACATACACACACAACCACACACACACACAACCCCACACATACACAACCACAACCACACATACAACCACAACCACACACACAACCTCCTGCATACAACCACAGAGAACCACACACACAACCACAGACACAACCACACACAAACATCCACACACAACCACACACAAACATCCACACACAACCACACACACGGCCACACACAACCACACACACACAACCACACACACAGCCACATACAACCACACACAACCACACACACAAACACAAACAACCACACACAACCACACACACCCACAACCACACCCACAACCACACCCAACCACACCCACAACCACACGCATACAACTACAACCACATACAACCACACATACAACCACACACACAACCACATATACAACTACACACACAGCCACACACACAACCACACGCAACCACATACAACCATACACACAACCACACAAAACCACACACACACAACACACAACCACACACACACACATCCACACACACACAACCACTCGTACTCATAACCACAACCACACACACAACCACAACCACACACACAACCATACATACAACAACACAAACAACCACACAGAACTACACACAACCACACACACAACCACACACACACAACCACACACACAACCATATACACACAACCACACACACACAACCACAAACACAACCACACACACACAACCATTACCACACACACACAACCACACCCACACACACCTATTACCACACCTACAACAACAACGACATACACAACTACCCACACACACAACCACACACGCACAACCACACACACAACCACACACACACAACCACACACACACAATCACACAAACACACACACCAGCAACCACACCCACACACAACCACACAACCACACATATAACCACACACACAACCACACATAACCACAACCACACATACAACCACACACACAACCACATACACAACCACACAGAACTACACACAACCACACATACACACAACCACACACAGTCACACACAACCACACACACAATCACACCCAACCACACACACAACCACACCCACACAAACATACACACAACCACACCCACATACACACACAACCACACACACAACCCCACACATACACAACCACAACCACACATACAACCACAACCACACACAAACATCCACACACAACCACACACAAACATCCACACACAACCACACACACGGCCACACACAACCACACACACACAACCACACACACAGCCACATACAACCACACACAACCACACACACAAACACAAACAACCACACACAACCACACACACCCACAACCACACCCACAACCACACCCAACCACACCCACAACCACACGCATACAACTACAACCACATACAACCACACATACAACCACACACACAACCACACACACAACCACATATACAACTACACACACAGCCACACACACAACCACACGCAACCACATACAACCATATACACAACCACACAAAACCACACACACACAACACACAACCACACACACACACATCCACACACACACAACCACTCATACTCATAACCACAACCACACACACAACCACAACCACACACACAACCATACATACAACAACACAAACAACCACACAGAACTACACACAACCACACACACAACCACACACACACAACCACACACACAACCATATACACACAACCACACACACACAACCACAAACACAACCACACACACACAACCATTACCACACACACAACCACACCCACACACACCTATAACCACACCTACAACAACAACGACATACACAACTACCCACACACACAACCACACACGCACAACCACACACACAACCACACACACAACCACACAAACACAACCACAACCACACATACAAACACACACACGCAATCACACACATACACACAACCACACCCAAAACCACACACACAACAACCACATAACCACACACACAATCACACATACAACCACACACACACAACACACACAACCACACACACACAACTATACACACACCCACACACACAACCATAACCAGACACACAACCACAACCACACACAACCATACACACACACACAACCACACACACACACAACCACACACACACACAACCACACACACAACTACAACCACACACAACCACACACACAACTACAACCACACACAACCACACACACACACAACCACACACACACAACCACAAACACACAATCACACACACAACCACACACAACCACATATACACACACAAGCATAACCACACACACAACCACACACACACACACAATCATACCCAACCACACACACAACCACACACACACAACTACAACCACACACACAACCACACACACAACCACACACACAACCACACACACACAACCACACACACACAACCACACACACACAACCACACACACACAACCACACACACAACCACACACACACACAACCACACACACATAGCCACACGCACAACCACACACACAACCATACCAACACAACCACACACACACAACCACACACACACAACCACACATACAAACACACACAACCACACACATACACACACAACCACTCACATACACACAACCACACGCAAAACCACACACACAATCACACACACAATCACACACACAACCACAACCACACAAATAACCACACACACAACCACACCCACAACCACACCTACAACCACACATAACCACAACCAAACCCAACCACACCCACAACCACAAACCACAACCACACACAACCACATACACACACAACCATAGCCACACATACACAACCACACACACAACCACACGCACAACTACAACCACACACACAACCACGCACACAACCACACACATAACACACACAACCACAAGCATACAAACACACATAACCACATGCACAACCACACAACTGCACACACAACCACACACATACACAACCACACACGCACACACAACCACACACATACACACAACCACACACAACCACACACACAACCACACCCAAAACCACAAACACAACAAATACATAACCACGCATACAACCACGCATACAACCACACACACAACCACACACACAACCACACCTACAACCACACATAACCACAACCAAACCCAACCACACCCACAACCACACTTACAAACCACAACCACACACAACCACAACCATACACAACCACACACACAACCACACACACACACACAACCACACACACACAACACACAACCACACACAACACACACAACCACACACAACCACTCACATACAACCACACACACAACCACACACACAACTACACACACATACAACCACACACAACCACAACCACATACACAACCACACATACAACCACATACACAACCACACATACGCACGCACAACCACACACACACAACCAAACACACACCACACACACAACCACCCAGAACCACACACAACTATACACAACCACACACACAACTACACACACACAACCACACCCATATAGAACCACCCACACCCACATACCACACACACAATCACAACCACACACACAACCACACACAACCACATATCCACACACACAACCACACACACAACCACAACCACTCACATACACAACTACACACAACCACGCACACAACCACACACACAAGCACATACACAACCCCACACACACAACCACATGCACAACCACACACAACCACGCACACAACCACATACAACCACACACACACAACCACACATCCACTCACACACACACGACCACACACACACAACCACACACACACAAGCACAACCACACACACAACCACATATTCACACACACACAACCACAACCACTCACATACACAACCACACACAACTACACACAACCACAACCACTCACATACACAACCACACACAACTACACATACCACACACACAACCACACAGACAACCACACACACAACCACACACACACAAACACATACACCACACACACAAACACATACACCACACACACACAACCGCACACAACCACACAAACACATACACAAAACCACACAACCACACACAAAACCACAACCTCACACAATCACACCACACACACAACCACACACAACCACACACACACAACCACAAACACAACCACACATACACAACCACACACATATACAACCACACACACTGCCCCAACCACACACAACCACACATACAGCCACACATAAAACCACACACACAACCACACACACACACAACCACAACCATGCACACAACCACACACAAACACAACCACACACTACCACACACACACAACCGCACACAACCACACACAATCACAAACACACACACAGCCACTCACACACACATACACAACCACACACACAACAACCAAACACACAGACCACACACACACAACCACACACACAACCACACACACAACTACACCCACACTTATCCAACCACACATCCACACACACACACACACACCCACACCCACAACCACACCCATACACAACCACACACACAACCACACACACACGACACACAACTATACACAACACACACAACTACACACACGACCACACACACAACCACACACACAACCACACACACACACACAACCACACACATACACACACATAACCACTCACACACACAACTGCACCCACAACCACACACACACAACCACACTCACAACCACACACAACCAAACGCACATAATCACACACAAAACCACACACAACTGCACACACAACCACATATACAACCACACACACACAATCACACACACACACAAGCACACACACATAACCACACATCCACACACATACCCACACACACAACCACACACAACCACACGTCCACACCCACAAACACACCCACACCCATACACAACCACACACAACCACATACACAACTACACACACAACCTCAACCTCACACACAACCACACACACATATACAACCACACATAACCACACACAACCACACACAACCACACCCACACACACAACCAAACATACAACCACACACACAACCACACAGAACTACACACAACCACACATACAACCACACACACAACTGCACACAACCACACACAAAACCACACACACACATCCACTCACACACACACAGCCACACACACACAAGCAGAACCACATATCCACACACAACCACATATCCACAAACACACAACCACAACCACTCACATACACAACCACACACACCACACACACTCACAACCACACACAACCACACACACATACATAACCCACACAGAACCACACATAACCACAAAAACACATACACAAAACCACACACAAAACCACAACCACACACACAACCACACATACAACCATACACACATATAACCACAAACACAACCACACATACACAACCACACACACACAACCACACACACTGCCCCAACCACACACACAACCACACATACAGCCCCACACACAACCACACACATAACCACACACACATAACCACACACACAACCACAACCATGCACAGAACCACACACAACCACAACCACACACTATCACGCACACAACCACACACACACAACCACACACACACACACAACCACACACAACCATACACACAACCACACACAACCTCAAACATATACAACCATACACACCCACACACAACCAAATACACCCAACCACACACACAACCACACACACACAAACACACCCAACCACACACACAACCACACACAGAACCAAACACACAACCACACAAACACACAACCACACACACACACAACCACATACACACACAATCACACACAACCACACACACACAACCACATACTCACACACACAACCACACACACACAACCACACACACAACCACACTCAGAACCAAACACACAACCACAAGCACACACACAACCACACACACACACAACCACACACACACACAATCACACCCAACCACACACACAACCACACACACACAACCACACACACACAACCACAAACACACAATCACACACAACCACACATACAACCAAAACCACACACACAACCATGCACACACAACCACACACAAATACACACACAAACACACACACAACCACACACAACCAAACACACACAACCACACACACAACCACACACACACACAGAACCACAACCACACACACACAACCACACACACACGACCACAAACACACATGACCACAAACACACAATCACACACAACCACACATACAACCAAAACCACACACACAACCACACACACAACCATGCACACACAACCACACACAAATACACACAAAACTATACATACAACCACACACACACACAACCACACACAACCACATACACAACCAAACACACACAACCACATACACAACCAAACACACACAACCACACACACACAACCACACACAACCACATACACAACCAAACACACACAACCACACACACACAAACACACCCAACCACAACCACACACACAACCACACATACAGCCCCACACAACACCACACACATAATCACACACACAACCACACACACAACCACAACCATGCACAGAACCACACACAACCACAACCATGCACTATCACGCACACAACCACACACACACAACCACACATACACACAACCACACACACAACTACACACAACCACAAACACACAAACCACACACACACAACCACACACACTACACCCAACCCTATCCAACCACACATCCACACACACACCCATACCCACACCCACAACCATACCCATCCACAACCACAACCACACACACAACCACACAACCACACACAAACACACACACACAACCACTCACACAACCACAACCACACACACAACCACACACAAAATCATACACACAACCACACACACAACCACACACAACTACACACAACCACATGCACAACCACACACAACTACACACACACAATCACACACACAGCCACACACACACAACCACACACACACAACCACACAAACACACAACCACAACCATGCACAACCACACATCCACACACACACCAGCAACTGCACCCACACACAACCACAACCACACAACCACACATACAACCACACACACAACCACACATTCACTCACACACACACAACCCCCCCACACACAAGCACAACCACATATCCACACACAACCAAATATCCACAAACACAACCACACACACAACCACAACCACTCACATACACAACCACACACACCACAACCACACACAACCACACACACACACCACACACACAGAACCACACACAACCACACAAACACATACACAAAACCACACAACCACACACAAAACCACAACCACACACACAACCACACATACAACCATACACACATACAACCACAAACACAACCACACATACACAACCACACACACACAACCACACACACTGCCCCAACCACACATACAACCACAACCGTGCACAGAACCATACACAACCACAACCACACACACTACCACGCACACAACCACACACACACAACCACACACACAACCACACACACAACCACACACACAACCACAAACACACACACAACTACTCACACACACATACACAACCACACACACATCCACATACACAACCAAACACACAAACCACACACACACAACCACACACACAACTACACCCAACCATATCCAACCACACATCTACACACACCCACAACCACACCCATACACAACCACACACACACGACACACAACTATACACAACTACACACACAACTACACACACAACTACACACACAACCACACACAACCACACACACACACAACCACACACACCACAACCACACACAACTACACACAACTCATGCACCACCACACAACTACACACACATACAACCACACACACACACAACCACACACACACAACCACACACACACACACAACCACACACACACACACAACCACACACACACAATCACACAAACACACACCAGCAACCACACCCACACACAACCACACAACCACACATATAACCACACACAAACCACAACCACACACACAACCGCACATAACCACAACCACACATACAACCACACACACAACCACACAGAACTACACACAACCACACATACACACAACCACACACAGTCACACACAATCACACCCAACCACACACACAACCACACCCACACAAACATACACACAACCACACCCACATACACACACAACCACACACACACAACCCCACACATACACAACCACAACCACACACACAACCACCTGCATATAACCACACAGAACCACACACGACCACAGACACAACCACACACAAACATCCACACACAACCACACACAAACATCCACACACAACCACACACATGGCCACACACAACCACACACAACACACACAACCACACACAACTATACACACAACCACACAAAACCACACACACACACACACAGCACACAACCACACACACACACACACACACCCACAACCACACCCACAACCACACCCAACCACACCCACAACCACACACATACAACTATAACCACATATGACCACACACACAACCACACACACAACCACATATACAACCACACAAACAGCCACACACACAACCACACACAACCATACACACAACCACACAAAACCACACACACACAACACACAGCCACACACACACACACATCCACACACACACAACCACTCATAACCACAACCACACACACAACCACAACCACACACACAACCATACACACACAACCATACACACACAACCACAAACACATCCATTACCACACACACACAACCACACCCACACACACCTATAACCACACCTACAACAACAACCACACACACAACTACCCACACACACAACCACACACGCACAACCACACACACAACCACACAAACACAACCACAACCACACATACAAACACACACACACAATCACACACATACACACAACACACACAACCACACACACACAACTGCACACACACAACCACACACACACAACCACACACACACAACCACACACAACTACAAACACACAACTACACACACAACTACACACACAACCATAACCAGACACACAACCATAACCACACACAACCATACACAACCACACACACACACAATCATACCCAACCACACACACAACCACACACACACAACAACAACCACACAACGACAAACACACAATCACACACACAATCACACACACAACCACACACAACCACATACACACACAACCATAACCACACACACAATCACACACAACCACACACACACACAACACACACAACCACACACACACAACTGCACACACACACAACCACACACACACAACCACACACAACTACAAACACACAACTATACACACAACCATAACCAGACACACAACCACAACCACACACAACCACAACCACACACACAACCACACACACACACACACAATCATACCCAACCACACACACAACCACATATACACAACTACAACCACACACACACAACCACTCACAACCACACACACACAACCACACACACACAACCACACACACAACCACACACACACAACCACACACACACATAACCACACACACAACCACACACACACAACCACACACACAATCACACACACACAACCACACACTCAACCACACATACACACACAACCACACACACAACCAAACACACCTAACCACAACCACAATCACACACACAACCACACAGAATCACATTCACATAAAATCACACACACAACCACACACAACCACACACACACAACCACACACACAACCACACACACAACCACACACACAACCACACACACAACCACACACAACCACATACACAACCACACACATACAACCACACACTCAACCACACACTCAACCACACACACACAACCACACACACGACCATACACACAACCATACACAACCAAACACACACAACCACACACACAACCACAACCACAATCACACACACAACCACACAGAATCACATTCACACAAAATCACACACGCAACCACACACACACAACCACACATACACACAACCACACACAACTGCACCCAACCACACATCCACACACACACCCACACCTACAACTGCACATATACACAACCACACACACAACCATAGCCACACACACAACCACAACCACACACACAACCACACACACACAACCACACACACACACAGCCACACGCACAACCACACACACAACCATACCAACACAACCAGACACACACAACCACAACCACATATACAAACACACACAACCACACACACACACAACCACTCACATACACACAACCACATGCAAAACCACACACATAACAACCACATAACCACACACACAATCACACACACAACCACAACCACACAAATAACCACAACCACACCTACAACCACACATAACCACAACCACAACCAAACCCAACCACACCCACAACCACACCCACAACCACACACACAAACCACAACCACACACAACCACATACACACAACCATAGCCACACACACAAACACACGCACAACTACAACCACACACACAACCACACACACAACCACACACATATCACACACAACCACTCACAACCACAAGCATACAAACACACACAACCACATGCACAACCACACAACTGCACACACAACCACACACATACACAACCACACACATACACAACCACACACGTACACACAACCACACACATACACACAACCACACACATACACACAACCACACACACAACAAATACATAACCACGCATACAACCCCACACACAACCACACACACAACCACACCCACAACCACACCTACAACCACACATAACCACAACCAAACTGTGAGAAGTTGGCCTGGTATATGCTGTTCACTAGTTCTAGTGACCACCTTGTACCATGCCAAGCAACCCTTATGGTGTGGTTGTAAGTCAACCTTTTTGGACTAGCTGCCCTAGTGGTAGCGTAGGCTAAGCAGTCTTTGAGGCTAAACTCGTGATGCGTGTTAAGCAAGCTGTTTTACCAATAGTAACCCCCTTTTATACCAATGAAAGGACACCACACAGATATATATTCAAAATATATATGTATTTATTTCTCAAAGTAACCCCTAGTCTCTTTATGAGCACAGGAGCACAAATCGTCAAACAAGATTACAGTAGAATACACAGAAGTTGCACTTTATATGGATAGGCCCTGGTGGCCACTCAAACCATATACTAAAATAGTGGTATAAGTACCACGAACAGAAAAGGGAAAAGGCCTAGGGCCTCTAGAATCGCTGGGCCTACAAGGAGCTAACGTCAGTTAGTGACCAGGAGGTCCACGGGTGGCGTGTGCAGAGCAAATAGTCACACGCGGGCTCCCATAGGTTTCAATGGGTGCGTAAAAAGTACAAAGTTACTGCAAAAGGAATCTTCCGGATGACCTAGGAACTTAAGATTTGGAACACAGGCACTAGAGATGTATTACTACACATGGGCACCGGAGTACCAGCTTTACCTCACCCACAGGAAGCGGGTGCATAGGCCTCAAAGTGCGTCGGGTTTCTTCTATCTGTTCCGTTGAGCCTGGGACAAGGATGCTGCAGGCGGTCGGTCGGGAAGAGATGCAGTGGATCCAAGAGTGGATCGGAGATGTTGAAGACCTGTAAGCAGAGGGGACAGTGTTCACAGTCACTAGCCAGTGACCAGCGTGGCACCAGGTGGGTACCAGGCGATGTCGGGTGCAAACAGGTGATGAGGGGTAGCTTGTCTCCGCAGCCACGTGGTCCCTGAAGGTCGACGACGTCCAGGAGTCGGCTCACGAGCTGTCCCACGCAGGCTCTCGCTGTCGGCGGTGTCGGCGACTTGATCGAAGCAAACAAGCCTTGGCAAAAGCAATTGTAGGAGGATTCAGAAATCAGCTGTTGGTTCTGACCAGCAAGGTCAGAGGGATTGCTCCTTTGGAGGGGAGCAAGGGCCAGTCTGGAGCAACCAGACCAGCGGTGTTTGTCGTAGATTTCGTCGCCAAGATGGCCACTAGCCAGCGGGCCAGCAACCGGTTAGGCGCGTCGAGTGGCAAAATGCAGAAGGGCCCCACGCAGATCGTGGAGATGCTGGAGGGCTCACCTTTGGTGCAGATGCTGCTCGAGGGTTGGGCTTCTCAGGACCCAAAGCACAACTTGGAGGGAGCCTCGGTTGTTGCACTGGTCAGCTTGTCGTAGTCGTTTCAAGATGGCTGGCTCCACGTGTCTCGGTGCCTCCACGGGTCTCCTCTTTTCAGGGACTGTGGATCGGGCGGTGAGAGGTCTGGAGGTCCAGGTCTTGTCAGTCTCTGGGCTCGGGCTCCGGCGGGAGGCGGCGGCAAAGCAGACGGTGATTCGCTGGATGGTGCTTGCGTTAGCAAGGTGGTCACTCCCTGACCACAGGGGAGATTTTCTTCAGTCTTCTGTGCAGCAGAATGTCGAAGTTCCCGTCTTCTTCTTAGTTTCAAGTTGATTCCAGGATGTCTGAAGTCTTAGGACACAGCTCCTACCTTTAAGCGGATTCTAGGGGCCGGACTACCTGCTAGGTCCCTCCCTATGGGTGGGACCAGGAAGGGGGGTGGTTACACCCCCAATCCTTTGTCCAGCTCGCCCCAGGCCCGGGACTGGTGTGCCCCAGGACCGGTTTGAACTGGCATATGCACCGAGGCTCCTTGTGAGCCACAGGCATGTCTGGTTTCTTTCAAGCCCTACCTGACCAATACACAAAATCCTGTCTGGGGTGGTGCATGCACCTCCCCTGGCAGGAAACCCTTTGTCCACACCTCCCAAGCTGGAAGGACTCCCAGCAGCAGGAGGGCAGACTTGTGTCTGTGGTGGCAGCATCCATTTTGTGGAGCTGAGGCTATGTCTGATTTTACCCGGGTTTCAGGTACTGTACATGTCGTGTCCCTCTAGAAGGGTGGAATGCTAACCCCGTCGCCAGAATTGGCGAGGGGTTAGTATTCCAATTCGTATGACACCTTACTCGACATGTTTTGATAAAGCCAAACCAAAGATAGCATTTAACCGCGAGGTTCATAATGCACTTAAGAGTATATGGTATGACGATATCTGGAAACAGTAGAAGGAAGTTGTTCCGACCACTGCAGACAGGCTCAGCTCATGCCAGAGCACCATCTCACATGGAACCAAGCACTCTGCCTTCAGGATTGTTAAGGCCTGCCATAGGAGTGACTTAGAGGTTACCAGGTGTCCCATTTAAGGTTAGGTATAGGTATACTACACCTAAGTAAGAGGTGATTACACCAACTTACCCCAGCTGAGTGATCAGCCAGTTGTGTCAGATTGTTAGGCCAAGCCTGGGGTGGCATAATACATGCTGCAGCCCCTGGCAGGCCTTGGGTACACCAATGCCCTGGGTACCTAGTGTACACTGGTACAGGGGCTGACAGGGTGATCCAACCAATTGGGTATGTACCTAGGGTACATGGAGTCCATTTTACAGAGAGAGCAGATAGCCTGAGAGCCTGAATGGCAGGATCTCAGGCCAACTAAGTCGAAAAACCAGCTAGACACTAGGCAAAAATTTGGGGGTAACCATAGTCAGATATCCACCTTCCTACACAACCCCCCCCCAAACGAAGGGAGATAAGGCTGACCTTGACCAGGTAAGCCTATATTGCCCAAGTGGCCATATAAGGAGGAACCAGCACTGGCATGGTTACCCCCTGTCTCATGGTCCACTAAGCGATCCCTCACCCTAAGGGTATCAGAGGGTCTCCACCATAGGGAATCTCTACCTTTGGTGTGTCTTGGCAAAGTAAAAGGCTGGTGTCGAGATGGAGTACTGAAGTGAGTGTCCTCAAAGTGAGACCTCAGCTTCCTCCAATCATCCTTCACCATGGATGCCTTTCTTTCCTTAACTGAGTTGCACTGTGCTCTCAGGGTCAGCCTCTGGCTACCTAAAGCTGGAGGCTGGGTCCCTTTTGTGGGCTTACTGGAGGGACAGGTCAGGTTTGGGGCCCTAAGGTCCCAGGTTTGCCTGTGCCCAACAGAATCCCTCTGGGGGAGGTCCCTAACTACCTGTAAAGGAGATCCCTCAGGAATGTTTTTACCCATCACCTGACTAGGGCTACTAGCCAGGCAATCCTCATTCTTTTGATGGGGGGGTTCTTGTGGACAGGGGCCCTCTGGGGGTCCACTGGCCTCCCTGACCTCTGCAGCCCTGGGCTGACTGAGGCAGGGTAGAGAGAGGCAGGCTACCTGCACCAGACTGGGTCCCACCTTGGAAGGGGCCACTGACATCAGAGGCTCTGCCAGGCCAGGCCTGGCTACCTCTGGGGCAGTTCCTTCACAAGGGGTGAGGTCAGATCCCTGAGGAGGCTGACCTTTTCCTAATGTCTGGGGAGAGGGAGACTTTTCTTCCTCCCCACTACTCTCAGTTTGTGTGGAGTGATCCATTGTTTCAGGCTTCACTACACCTATGTCAGTCTGAGTATAGGCTGAGACCATTACAGCCTTGCCAACCTTTTCAGGGTGGCACTCAGTTTGTGTTTGAGCTGTGACTGTCACAGCTCTGCCAGTCTCTACAGGGAAGTCTGTCTGTGCCTGGGCTGTGGCTACCACTGCCCTTCCAACCTTTTCAGGGAGGAAATCTATTTGGACAGGGGTTGTGAATGGCACAACCCCCCTACCCTTTTGTGACAGGCCTACCATTTTAGAATGGGTGTCTTGTTCAACTCCAGCCCAAGCTGAGAGTTCTAAGTCATTCCCCAGTAAGCAGTCTACAGGCAAGGTTGGGGACACTGCCACCCTTTTAGGGCCAGTGACACCTCCCCAGCTGAGACATACCTCTGCCATGGGATGACTGTTCTGTTTGCCATCAATGTTGGTCACCTGGTAGGAGAAACCAGGCAAAAGCTGCTCAGAGGGAACTAGCCAATGGGCCACCATTGTGATGCTAGCTCCAGTGTCTCTGTAGGCCTCAGCTTTTGTACCATTGATGTAGGGCTCCTGTCTGTACCTACCCAAAGTGTTGGGACAGGCAGTGAAGTTGGCAAACCCCATGCCACCATCACAGACAAGAGTATCTGCTGCAGGGGAATTGGCTAAGCCAGGGTCCCCCTGTGTTCCCCAAGTAAACCCACCCAGATTTCTGGGGGCACTCCCACCACCTGGGGGATTACTGCTGACAGTAATAGGTGGTGTGACAGGAGTAATTGGAGGAACAGTTTTGTTTTTAGCCCTTGGGCAACCGCTGTCAGTTTTCCAATGCCCAGGAGTTTTACACTCATGGCAGTAGGGCTTTTTGGCTGTGGTAGAGGAGGGAGCTTGGGACCCACCACCCTGTGTGGAGTTTTGGGGCCCTGAGGAAGGTTTCTCTTTTTCTTTATCCCCACCCTTCTCTTGAGGCTTGGTGGTATCTTTCTTTTGGTCACCACCCTGGTTTTTAGGCCTGATCCTGGTCCTGACCCATTTATCTGCCCTCTTTCCCAATTCTTGGGGAGAGGTCAAATCTGAGTCTACCAGGTGTTGATGGAGAAGCTGGTTTTGACAATTACTTAAAATCTGCTCTCTCATCATCAAATTGTACAATCCTGTATAATCAGACACCTTACTTCCCAGCAACCAACCCTCCAAAGCCTTAGTGGCACATTCCACATATTCAGACCAGTCCTGAGTCTGTGTCTTCTGGGTGTCTCTGAACATTAACCTGTACTGTTCAGTGGTTAAGCCTAACCCATCAACTAGGACACTCTTCAGGACTCTGTAATTTCTGACATCCTCTTCTCTAACAGTGAGGAGTCTATCTCTGCCTCTCCCCTCAAAGGAGAGCCATAAGATTGCTGCCCACTGGTCTTCAGGAACCTGCTGCACTTTGCAGGCTCTCTCAAGAGCAGTCATCCATTTGTGGATGTCATCCCCACTTTTGTAGGGGGGCACAATCTTGGACAGGTTCCTATTGTCAAAGACCCTATCTTTGTCCCTAGGGACATTGCTGCCACCAGTGGGTATAGACCCACTCTCTCTATGCTGCCTAGCCTTGCTCAGTTTTTCTTCCATCAGGGCTACTTCTAGCTCCTGCTTCCTGATCCTCAGCTGGGCTTCCTGCATTCTGGCCTCATGTTCCCTCCTCTGAGGGGTGGTCATCCTTTTCCTGGAGTGACCTTGAGAGCCTCTAGAGCCATGGGAAGCATTGGAGTCACCTGAGCGATTCCTTTGCCTTCCAAGCCCTGTGTTAAGTCCACTGGGGAGATCCAGTGGGTTGAACCCACTGTCAGTCCCCAATAGCCTTGGTTTAGCTGGGCCAAGTATAATACTTGGCACTGGGCTAGTTCTCCCTTCATCCTCACTACTGTCAGTATCCTTTTCACTCTCATCCTCTGTGGTAGGCATCCCATCTAAGGGGTGACTATTGGGAAGGGGTACTTCAGTGGCATCTTTAGAAGGGGGGCCCCCTGTTCCTGTCCCTAAGGGGGCTAACTGGGAAGCTTTCTTGAGTGCTCTCTGATTCTCATCATTCTGTAAGAGCTCTCTGAGCTCAGCAGAGTTTGGGTTCTTGGGCTGTTTAAGGCCTCTAAGAGTTGCCAAATGCCTGAGCTCATTCTGATTAAGGGTAGCAAAGCTGGATGGTGCCCTCTGGGGGTCACTCTCAACAGAGATGGGTACAGTGGACCCCTCTGCCCCGGCCATTGCTCTTAAGTGTGGGTGGATGTGTTGCAATCTACCTTCACTTGGGTTTACCTACTAAACCTATCTAGTAGTTGTAGTCAGGGTGTGCTACTCCCTTTGCTCTACAACAACTAAGTTCAGTAGAACTTATGTATATCTAATCTTGTTTTATATGTACCTACAGGTACCTATGTGATCTTTCAATTGGTAACCAAGAGATTACAATGGTAAAACACAGCAAGCTCAAATCCCACCGCTGCTCACCAATGTGAGAAGTTGGCCTGGTATATGCTGTTCACTAGTTCTAGTGACCACCTTGTACCATGCCAAGCAACCCTTATGGTGTGGTTGTAAGTCAACCTTTTTGGACTAGCTGCCCTAGTGGTAGCGTAGGCTAAGCAGTCTTTGAGGCTAAACTCGTGATGCGTGTTAAGCAAGCTGTTTTACCAATAGTAACCCCCTTTTATACCAATGAAAGGACACCACACAGATATATATTCAAAATATATATGTATTTATTTCTCAAAGTAACCCCTAGTCTCTTTATGAGCACAGGAGCACAAATCGTCAAACAAGATTACAGTAGAATACACAGAAGTTGCACTTTATATGGATAGGCCCTGGTGGCCACTCAAACCATATACTAAAATAGTGGTATAAGTACCACGAACAGAAAAGGGAAAAGGCCTAGGGCCTCTAGAATCGCTGGGCCTACAAGGAGCTAACGTCAGTTAGTGACCAGGAGGTCCACGGGTGGCGTGTGCAGAGCAAATAGTCACACGCGGGCTCCCATAGGTTTCAATGGGTGCGTAAAAAGTACAAAGTTACTGCAAAAGGAATCTTCCGGATGACCTAGGAACTTAAGATTTGGAACACAGGCACTAGAGATGTATTACTACACATGGGCACCGGAGTACCAGCTTTACCTCACCCACAGGAAGCGGGTGCATAGGCCTCAAAGTGCGTCGGGTTTCTTCTATCTGTTCCGTTGAGCCTGGGACAAGGATGCTGCAGGCGGTCGGTCGGGAAGAGATGCAGTGGATCCAAGAGTGGATCGGAGATGTTGAAGACCTGTAAGCAGAGGGGACAGTGTTCACAGTCACTAGCCAGTGACCAGCGTGGCACCAGGTGGGTACCAGGCGATGTCGGGTGCAAACAGGTGATGAGGGGTAGCTTGTCTCCGCAGCCACGTGGTCCCTGAAGGTCGACGACGTCCAGGAGTCGGCTCACGAGCTGTCCCACGCAGGCTCTCGCTGTCGGCGGTGTCGGCGACTTGATCGAAGCAAACAAGCCTTGGCAAAAGCAATTGTAGGAGGATTCAGAAATCAGCTGTTGGTTCTGACCAGCAAGGTCAGAGGGATTGCTCCTTTGGAGGGGAGCAAGGGCCAGTCTGGAGCAACCAGACCAGCGGTGTTTGTCGTAGATTTCGTCGCCAAGATGGCCACTAGCCAGCGGGCCAGCAACCGGTTAGGCGCGTCGAGTGGCAAAATGCAGAAGGGCCCCACGCAGATCGTGGAGATGCTGGAGGGCTCACCTTTGGTGCAGATGCTGCTCGAGGGTTGGGCTTCTCAGGACCCAAAGCACAACTTGGAGGGAGCCTCGGTTGTTGCACTGGTCAGCTTGTCGTAGTCGTTTCAAGATGGCTGGCTCCACGTGTCTCGGTGCCTCCACGGGTCTCCTCTTTTCAGGGACTGTGGATCGGGCGGTGAGAGGTCTGGAGGTCCAGGTCTTGTCAGTCTCTGGGCTCGGGCTCCGGCGGGAGGCGGCGGCAAAGCAGACGGTGATTCGCTGGATGGTGCTTGCGTTAGCAAGGTGGTCACTCCCTGACCACAGGGGAGATTTTCTTCAGTCTTCTGTGCAGCAGAATGTCGAAGTTCCCGTCTTCTTCTTAGTTTCAAGTTGATTCCAGGATGTCTGAAGTCTTAGGACACAGCTCCTACCTTTAAGCGGATTCTAGGGGCCGGACTACCTGCTAGGTCCCTCCCTATGGGTGGGACCAGGAAGGGGGGTGGTTACACCCCCAATCCTTTGTCCAGCTCGCCCCAGGCCCGGGACTGGTGTGCCCCAGGACCGGTTTGAACTGGCATATGCACCGAGGCTCCTTGTGAGCCACAGGCATGTCTGGTTTCTTTCAAGCCCTACCTGACCAATACACAAAATCCTGTCTGGGGTGGTGCATGCACCTCCCCTGGCAGGAAACCCTTTGTCCACACCTCCCAAGCTGGAAGGACTCCCAGCAGCAGGAGGGCAGACTTGTGTCTGTGGTGGCAGCATCCATTTTGTGGAGCTGAGGCTATGTCTGATTTTACCCGGGTTTCAGGTACTGTACATGTCGTGTCCCTCTAGAAGGGTGGAATGCTAACCCCGTCGCCAGAATTGGCGAGGGGTTAGTATTCCAATTCGTATGACACCTTACTCGACATGTTTTGATAAAGCCAAACCAAAGATAGCATTTAACCGCGAGGTTCATAATGCACTTAAGAGTATATGGTATGACGATATCTGGAAACAGTAGAAGGAAGTTGTTCCGACCACTGCAGACAGGCTCAGCTCATGCCAGAGCACCATCTCACATGGAACCAAGCACTCTGCCTTCAGGATTGTTAAGGCCTGCCATAGGAGTGACTTAGAGGTTACCAGGTGTCCCATTTAAGGTTAGGTATAGGTATACTACACCTAAGTAAGAGGTGATTACACCAACTTACCCCAGCTGAGTGATCAGCCAGTTGTGTCAGATTGTTAGGCCAAGCCTGGGGTGGCATAATACATGCTGCAGCCCCTGGCAGGCCTTGGGTACACCAATGCCCTGGGTACCTAGTGTACACTGGTACAGGGGCTGACAGGGTGATCCAACCAATTGGGTATGTACCTAGGGTACATGGAGTCCATTTTACAGAGAGAGCAGATAGCCTGAGAGCCTGAATGGCAGGATCTCAGGCCAACTAAGTCGAAAAACCAGCTAGACACTAGGCAAAAATTTGGGGGTAACCATAGTCAGATATCCACCTTCCTACACAAACCCAACCACAACCACACTTACAAGCCACAACCACACACAACCACACATAACCACACCAACAACCACACACACACACACACAACCACACACAACACACACAACCACACACAACACACACAACCACACACAACCACACACACACAACCATACACACAACCACACACACACATACAACCACACACCACCATATACACAACCACACATACAACCACATACACAACCACACATATGCACACACAACCACACACACACAACCAAACACACACAACCACCCAGAACCACACACACAACCACACACAACTATACACAACCACACACACAACTACACACACTCAACCACACCTATATAGAACCACCAACACACACACAACCACACACACAATCACAACCACACACACAACCACAACCACTCACATACACAACCACACACAACTACACACAACCACGCACACAACCACACACACAAGCACATATACTACCCCACACATACAACCACATGCACAACCACACACACCACACACAACCACGCACACAACCACATACAACCACACACACACAACCACACATCCACTCACACACACACGACCACACATACACACACAACCACACACACACAAGCACAACCACACACACAACCACATATCCACACACACAACCACACACACAACCACAAACACTCACATACACAACCACACACAACTACACACAACCACACACACAACCACTCACATACACAACCACACACAACTACACACACCACACACACAGACAACCACACACACAACCACACACAACCACACAAACACACAAAACCACACAACCACACACAAAACCACAACCACACACACAACTACACACACAACCACACACACAACCACAAACACAAGCACAACCACACATACACAACCACACACATACACAACCACACACACTGCCCCAACCACACACACAACCACACATATAGCCACACATAAAACCACACACACAACCACACACACACATAACCACACACAACCACAACCATGCACACAACCACACACATACAACCAAACACACAAACCACACACACACAACCACACACACAACCACACACACACAACCACACACACCACTACACCCAAACGTATCCAACCACACATCCACTCACACACACACGCCCACACCCGCACCCACAACCACACCCATACACAACCACACACACACAACCACACACACACACACAACCACACACATACACACAACCACTCACACACACAACTGCACCCACAACCACACACACACACACAACCACACTCACAACCACACACAACCAAACGCACACAATCACACACACAACCACACACAACTGCACACACAACCACATATACAACCACACACACACAACCACACACACACAATCACACACACACAACCACACATCCACACACACACCCACACACACAACCACACACAACCACATCCAACCACACATCCACACCCACAAACACACCCACACCCATACCCACACACAACCACATACACAACCACACACACAACCACACACAAACAACCTCAACCTCACACACAACCACACACACATATACAACCACACATAACCACACACAACCACACACACAACCACACCCACAACCATACATACAACCACACACACAATCACACAGAACTACACACAACCACACATACAACCACACACACAACTGCACACAACCACACACACACATCCACTCACACACACACAGCCACACACACACAACCACATATCCACACAACCACATATCCACACACACACACACACACAACCACTCACATACACAACCACACACACCACATCCACTCACACACACATAGCCACACACACACAAGCACAACCACATATCCACACACAACCACATATCCACACACACACACAACCACAATCACTCACATACACAACCACACACACCACACACACTCACAACCACACACAACCAAACGCACACAATCACACACACAACCACACACAACTGCACACAACCACATATACAACCACACACACACAACCACACACACACAATCACACACACACAACCACACATCCACACACACACCCACACACAACCACACACAACCACATCCAACCACATATCCACACCCACAAACACACCCACACCCATACCCACACACAACCACACACACAACCACATACACAACCACACACACAACCACACACAAACAACCTCAACCTCACACACAACCACACACACATATACAACCACACATAACCACACACAACCACACACACAACCACACCCACACACACAACCATACATACAACCACACACACAACCACACAGAACTACACACAACCACACATACAACCACACACACAACTGCACACAACCACACACACACACATCCACTCACACACACACAACCACATATCCACACAACCACATATCCACACACACACACAACCACTCACATACACAACCACCCACACCACATCCACTCACACATACACAGCCACACACACACACAAGCACAACCACATATCCACACACAACCACATATCCACACACACACACACATAACCACAATCACTCACATACACAACCACACACACCACACACACTCACAACCACACACAACCACACACACACAAACACATACACAACCCACACAGAACCACACACAACCACAAAAACACATACACAAAACCACACACAAAACCACAACCACACACACAACCACACATACAACCATACACACATACAACCACAAACACAACCACACATACACAACCACACACACACAACCACACACACTGCCCCAACCACACACACAACCACACATACAGCTCCACACACAACCACACACATAACCACACACACATAACCACACACACAACCACAACCATGCACAGAACCACACACAACCACAACCACGCACTATCACGCACACAACCACACACACAACCACACATACACACAACCACACATACACACAACCACACACACAACCATGCACAACCACAAACACACACACAACCACTCACACACACATATACAACCACATACACAACCACACACACACAACCACACACACAAACCACACACACAACCACACACACAACTATACCCAACCATATCCAACCACACATCCACACACACACCCATACCCACATCCACAACCATACCCATCCACAACCACAAACACAACCACACACACAACCACACACAACCACACACACAACCACACACAAACACACATACAACTACACACAACCACACACAACTACACACACACACACCACACACACAACCACACACACAGCCACACACACAACCACACACACAATCATACACACAACCACACACACAACCACATACAACTACACAGAACCACATGCACAACCACACACAACTACACACACACACACAACCACACACACACAACCACACACACACAACCACAACCATGCACAACCACACATCCACACACACACATACCAGCAACCGCACCCACACACAACCACAACACCACACATACAACCACATACAAACCACAACCATACACACAACCACACATAACCAGAACCACACATACAACCACACACACACAGCCACACATCCACTCACACACACACAACCCCCCACACACAAGCACAACCACATATCCACACACAACCAAATATCCACACACACAACCACACACAACCACAACCACTCACATACACAACCACACACACCACAACCACACACAACCACATACACAAACACACACACACCACACACAGAACCACACACAACCACACAAACACATACACAAAACCACACACACAACCACAACCACACACACAACCACACATACAACTATACACACATACAAACACAACCACACATACACAACCACACACACACACAACCACACACACAGCCCCAACCACACATACAACCACACATACAAACAAACACACAACCACACACACACAACCACAACCGTGCACAGAACCACACACAACCACACACACTACCATGCACACAACCACACATACACAATCACACACACAACCACACACACAACCACAAACACACACACAACTACTCACACACACATACACAACCACACACACATCCACATACACAACCAAACACACACAACCAAACACACACAACCAAACACACAAACCACACACACAACTACACACACAACCACACAAACACAACCACAACCACACATACAAACACACACACGCAATCACACACATACACACAACCACACCCAAAACCACACACACAACAACCACATAACCACACACACAATCACACACACAACCACACAACACACACAACCACACACACACAACTGCACACACACACACAACCCCACACACACAACCACACACAACTACAAACACACAACTATACACACACCCACACACACAACCATAACCAGACACACAACCACAACCACACACACACAACCACACACACACACAACCACACACACACACAACCACACACACACACAACGACACACAACCACACACACAACTACAACCACACACAACCACACACACACACAACCACACACACACAACCACAAACACACAATCACACACAGAACCACACACAACCACATACACACACACAAGCATAACCACACACACAACCACATACACACACACAATCATACCCAACCACACACACAACCACACACACACAACTACAACCACACACACACACAGCCACACACACAGCCACACACACAACCACACACACAACCACACACACACAACCACACACACACAACCACACACACACAACCACACACACACAACCACAACCACACACACAACCACACACACACACAACCACACACATATAGCCACACACACAACCACACACACAACCATACCAACACAACCACACACACACAACCACACATACAAACACACACAACCACACACATACACACACAACCACTCACATACACACAACCACACGCAAAACCACACACATAACCACATAACCACACACACAATCACACACACAATCACACACACAACCACAACCACACAAATACCCACACACACAACCACAACCACACCTACAACCACACATAACCACAACCAAACCCAACCACACCCACAACCACAAACCACAACCACACACAACCACATACACACACAACCATAGCCACACATACACAACCACACACACAACCACACGCACAACTACAACCACACACACAACCACACACACAACCACAACCACACACATAACACACACAACCACTCACAACCACAAGCATACAAACACACACAACCACATGCACAACCACACAACTGCACACACAACCACACACATACACAACCACACACACACACACAACCACACACATACACACAACCACACACAACCACACACACAACCACACCCAAAACCACAAACACAACAAATACATAACCACGCATACAACCACACACAACTATACACAACCACACACACAACTACACACACTCAACCACACCCATATAAAACCACCAACACACACACAACCACACACACAATCACAACCACACACACAACCACAACCACTCACATACACAACCACACACAACTACACACAACCACGCACACAACCACACACACAAGCACATATACTACCCCACACATACAACCACATGCACAACCACACACACCACACACAACCACGCACACAACCACAAACAACCACACACACACAACCACACATCCACTCACACACACACGACCACACACACACACACAACCACACACACACAAGCACAACCACACACACAACCACATATCCACACAACCACACACACAACCACAAACACTCACATACACAACCACACACAACTACACACAACCACACACACAACCACTCACATACACAACCACACACAACTACACACACCACACACACAGACAACCACACACACAACCACACACAACCACACAAACACACAAAACCACACAACCACACACAAAACCACAACCACACACACAACTACACACACAACCACACACACAACCACAAACACAAGCACAACCACACATACACAACCACACACATACACAACCACACACACTGCCCCAACCACACACACAACCACACATATAGCCACACATAAAACCACACACACAACCACACACACACATAACCACACACAACCACAACCATGCACACAACCACACACAAACACAACGACACACACTACCACACACACAACCACACAACTGCATACAACCACACACAATCACAAACACACACAGCCACTCACATACACATACACAACCACACACACAACCACACACATACAACCAAACACACAAACCACACACACACACAACCACACACACAACCACACACACACAACCACACACACCACTACACCCAAACGTATCCAACCACACATCCACACACACACACAAGCCCACACCCGCACCCACAACCACACCCATACACAACCACACACACACAACCACACACACACACACAACCACACACATACACACAACCACTCACACACACAACTGCACCCACAACCACACACACACAACCACACTCACAACCACACACAACCAAACGCACACAATCACACACACAACCACACACAACTGCACACACAACCACATATACAACCACACACACACAACCACACACACACAATCACACACACACAACCACACATCCACACACACACCCACACACACAACCACACACAACCACATCCAACCACACATCCACACCCACAAACACACCCACACCCATACCCACACACAACCACACACACAACCACATACACAACCACACACACAACCACACACAAACAACCTCAACCTCACACACAACCACACACACATATACAACCACACATAACCACACACAACCACACACACAACCACACCCACACACACAACCATACATACAACCACACACACAATCACACAGAACTACACACAACCACACATACAACCACACACACAACTGCACACAACCACACACACACATCCACTCACACACACACAGCCACACACACACAACCACATATCCACACAACCACCTATCCACACACACACACACACAACCACTCACATACACAACCACACACACCACATCCACTCACACACACATAGCCACACACACACAAGCACAACCACATATCCACACACAACCACATATCCACACACACACACAACCACAATCACTCACATACACAACCACACACACCACACACACTCACAACCACACACAACCAAACGCACACAAAACCACACACAACCACACACAACTGCACACACAACCACACACAACTGCACACACAACCACATATACAACCACACACACACAACCACACACACACAATCACACACACACAACCACACATCCACACACACACCCACACACAACCACACACAACCACATCCAACCACATATCCACACCCACAAACACACCCACACCCATACCCACACACAACCACACACACAACCACATACACAACCACACACACAACCACACACAAACAACCTCAACCTCACACACAACCACACACACATATACAACCACACATAACCACACACAACCACACACACAACCACACCCACAAACACAACCATACATACAACCACACACACAACCACACAGAACTACACACAACCACACATACAACCACACACACAACTGCACACAACCACACACACACACATCCACTCACACACACACAGCCACACACACACAACCACATATCCACACAACCACATATCCACACACACACACACACAACCACTCACATACACAACCACCCACACCACATCCACTCACACATACACAGCCACACACACACACAAGCACAACCACATATCCACACACAACCACATATCCACACACACACATAACCACAATCACTCACATACACAACCACACACACCACACACACTCACAACCACACACAACCACACACACACAAACACATACACAACCCACACAGAACCACACACAACCACAAAAACACATACACAAAACCACACACAAAACCACAACCACACACACAACCACACATACAACCATACACACATACAACCACAAACACAACCACACATACACAACCACACACACACAACCACACACACTGCCCCAACCACACACACAACCACACATACAGCTCCACACACAACCACACACATAACCACACACACAACCACAACCATGCACAGAACCACACACAACCACAACCACACACTATCACGCACACAACCACACACACAACCACACATACACACAACCACACACACAACCATGCACAACCACAAACACACACACAACCACTCACACACACATATACAACCACATACACAACCACACACACACAACCAAACACACAAACCACACACACAACCACACACACAACTATACCCAACCATATCCAACCACACATCCACACACACACCCATACCCACATCCACAACCATACCCATCCACAACCACAAACACAACCACACACACAACCACACACAACCACACACACAACCACACACAAACACACATACAACTACACACAACCACACACAACTACACACACACACACAACCACACACACAACCACACACACAACCACACACACAACCGCACACACAATCATACACACAACCACACACACAACCACATACAACTACACACAACCACATGCACAACCACACACAACTACACACACACACACAACCACACACACACAACCACACACACACAACCACACACACACAACCACAACCATGCACAACCACACATCCACACACACACATACCAGCAACCGCACCCACACACAACCACAACACCACACATACAACCACATACAAACCACAACCATACACACAACCACACATAACCAGAACCACACATACAACCACACACACACAGCCACACATCCACTCACACACACACAACCCCCCCACACACAAGCACAACCACATATCCACACACAACCAAATATCCACACACACAACCACACACACAACCACAACCACTCACATACACAACCACACACACCACAACCACACACAACCACACATCCACTCACACACACAAGCACACACACACACACACAAGCACAACCACACACAACCACACACAACCACATATCCACACACACGACACACACAACCACAACCACTCACATACACAACCACACACAACTAAACACAACCACGCACACAACCACACACACAAGCACATACACATTCCCACACATACAACCACACACAACCACATATCCACACACACAAACACACACACAACCACAACCACTCACATACACAACCACACACAACTACACACAACCACACACACAACCACACACATACACAACCACACACAACTACACACACCACATACAAAGACAACCACACACACAACCACACACACACAAACACATACACCACACACACAAACACATACACCACACACACACAACCGCACACAACCACACAAACACATACACAAAACCACACAACCACACACAAAACCACAACCACACACAATCACACCACACACACAACCACACACAACCACACACAACCACAAACACAACCACACATACACAACCACACACATATACAACCACACACACTGCCCCAACCACACACACAACCACACATACAGCCACACATAAAACCACACACACAACCACACACACACACAACCACAACCATGCACACAACCACACACAAACACAACCACACACTACCACACACACACACAACTGCACACAACCACACACAATCACAAACACACACACAGCCACTCACACACACATACACAACCACACACACAACAACCAAACACACAGACCACACACACACAACCACACACACAACCACACACACAACTACACCCAAACTTATCCAACCACACATCCACACACACACCCACACCCACAACCACACCCATACACAACCACACACAACCACACACACAACACACAACTATACACAACACACACAACCACACACACAACCACACACAACCACACACACAACCACACACACACAACCACACACATACACACACACAACCACTCACACACACAACTGCACCCACAACCACACACACACACAACCACACTCACAACCACACACAACCAAACGCAAACAATCACACACAAAACCACACACAACTGCACACACAACCACATATACAACCACACACACACAACCACACACACACAATCACACACACATAACCACACATCCACACCCATACCCACACACAACCACACACAACCACATACACAACTACACACACAACCACACACACATACACAACTACACACACAACCACACACACACAACCTCAACCTCACACACAACCACACACACATATACAACCACACATAACCACACACAACCACACCCACACACACAACCAAACATACAACCACACACACAACCACACAGAACTACACACAACCACACATACAACCACACACACAACCGCACACAACCACACACAAAACCACACACACACATCCACTCACACACACACAGCCACACACACACAAGCAGAACCACATATCCACACACAACCACATATCCACAAACACACAACCACAACCACTCACATACACAACCACACACACCACACACACTCACAACCACACACAACCACACACACATACATACATAACCCACACAGAACCACACACAACCACAAAAACACATACACAAAACCACACACACAACCACAACCACACACACAACCACACATACAACCATACACACATATAACCACAAACGCAACCACACATACACAACCACACACACACAACCACACACACTGCCCCAACCACACACACAACCACACATACAGCCCCACACACAACCACACACACAACCACACACACATAACCACACACACAACCACAACCATGCACAGAACCACACACAACCACAATCACACACTATCATGCACACAACCACACACACACACAACCACACACACACACACACAACCACACCCATACACAACCACACACACAACCACACACACACGACATACAACTATACACAACACACACAACCACACACACAACCACACACACGACCACACACACAACCACACACACAACCACACACACACACACAACCACACACATACACACACACAACCACTCACACACACAACTGCACCCACAACCACACACACACAACCACACTCACAACCACACACAACCAAACGCACACAATCACACACAAAACCACACACAACTGCACACACAACCACATATACAACCACACACACACAACCACACACACACAATCACACACACACACAACTGTACCCACAACCACACACACACAACCACACTCACAACCACACACAACCAAACGCACACAATCACACTCAAAACCACACACAACTGCACACACAACCACATATACAACCACACACACACAACCACACACACACAATCACACACACATAACCACACATCCATACACATACCCACACACACAACCACACACAACCACATCCAACCACACGTCCACACCCACACACACCCACACCCATACCCACACACAACCACACACACAACCACACACACAACCACACACACACAACCTCAACCTCACACACAACCACACACACATATACAACCACACATAACCACACACAACCACACACACAACCACACCCACACACACAACCATACATACAACCACACACAACTACACACAACCACACATACAACCACACACACAACCGCACACAACCACACACACAACCACACACACACATCCACTCACACACACACAGCCACACACACACAAGCACAACCACATATCCACACACAACCACATATCCACAAACACACAACCACTCACATACACAACCACACATACCACACACACTCACAACCACACACAACCACACACACATACATAACCCACACAGAACCACACATAACCACAAAAACACATACACAAAACCACACACAAAACCACAACCACACACACAACCACACATACAACCATACACACATATAACCACAAACACAACCACACATACACAACCACACACACACAACCACACACACTGCCCCAACCACACACACAACCACACATACAGCCCCACACACAACCACACACATAACCACACACACATAACCACACTCACAACCACAACCATGCACAGAACCACACACAACCACAACCACACACTATCATGCATACAACCACACACATACAACCACACACACACACACAACCACACACACAACCACACACAACCATACACACAACCACACACAACCTCAAACATATACAACCATACACACCCACACACAACCAAATACATCCAACCACACACACAACCACACACACACAAACACACCCAACCACACACACAACCACACACAGAACCAAACACACAACCACACAAACACACAACCACACACACACAACCACATACACACACAATCACATACAACCACACACACAACCACACACACACAACCACACACTCACACACACAACCACACACACACAACCACACACACAACCAAACACACAACCACAAGCACACACACAACCACACCCACACACAACCACACACACACACACACAATCACACCCAACCACACACACAACCACACACACACAACCACAAACACACAATCACACACAACCACACATACAACCAAAACCACACACACAACCACACACACAACCATGCACACACAACCACACACAAATACACACACAAACACACACACACAACCACACACAACCACACACACAACCACACACACACACACACACACACAGAACCACAACCACACACACACACAACCACACACACACACGACCACAAACACACACGACCACAAACACACAATCACACACAACCACACATACAACCAAAACCACACACACAACCACACACACAACCATGCACACACAACCACACACAAATACACACAAAACTATACATACAACCACACACACACACACAACCACACACAACCACATACACAACCAAACACACACAACCACATATACAACCAAACACACACAACCACACACACAACCACACACACACAACCACACACAACCACATACACAACCAAACACACACAACCACACACACAACCACACACACAAACACAACCACACACACAACCACACACACACAACCACACACAACCACAACCACACACACAACCACACAGAACCACAACCACACACACAACCACACACAACCACACACACACACGACCACAAACACACAATCACACACAACCACACATATAACCAAAACCACACACACAACCACACACACAACCACATACACAACCAAACACACACAACCACACACACAACCACACACACACACAAACACACCCAACCACAAACACACACACAACCACACACACACAACCACACAGAACCACAATCACACACATGCACAACCACATACACACATACACAACAAACACACAACCACACACAACCACACACAACCACACACACAAGCTCAACCACACACACAACCACAACCATATACACACACAACCACACACACATAAACACACACAACCACACCTACAACCACACATAACCACAACCAAACCCAACCACACCCACAACCACACACACAAACCACAACCACACACACAACCACACCCACAACCACACACACACAACCACACACACAACCACACACACAACCACAACCACACACACACCCAACCACAACCACACCCAACCACACCCACAACCACACAACCACAAACACAACCACACACAACCATAACCACACACACCCAGCCACACCCACACACACCTACAACCACACACACAACTACACACACACACACAACCACACATGCACAACCACATGCACAACCACACGCACAACCACATGCACAACCACACACACAACCACACAAACACAACCACACACACACAACCACACATATGAACACACACACAACCACACACACACACAACCACACACATACACACAACCACACCCAAAACCACACACACACAACCACATAACCGCACACACAATCATACACACAACCACACCCACAACCACACACAACCACAACCAAACCTAACCACACCCACAACCACATACACACACAACTACAACCACACACACACAACCACACACACAACCACAACCACACACACAACCACAAACACACAATCACACAACCACACATACAACCAAAACCACACACACAACCACACACACAACCATGCACACACAACCACACACACATACACACACAGCCATACACACAACCACACTCAAAATACACACACAACCACACACACCACACACAACCACATACACAACCAAACACACACAACCACACACACACAAACACACCCAACCACACACACAACCATAACCACACACACAACCACAACCACACACACAACCACACATACAATCACACACACAACCACACCCACAACCACACCCACAACCACACCCAACCACACCCACAACCACACACACAACCACAACCATACAGACAACCAAACACATAACCAAAACCACATACACAACACACACAACCACACACACAACCACACATATGAACACACACACAACCACACACACACAACCATACACACAACCACACAAAACCACAGACACAACCACACACAAACAACCACACACACAACCACACTCCTAACCACAAACACACAACTACACACACAACCACACACACAACCACAACCACACACACACAACCACACATACAACCACGCACACAACCATACACAGAACCACACAACCAAACACACACACCACACACTCAACCACACACACAACCACACACACATACAAGCAAACACACCACCACACACACACACAACCACAAAAACAACCACACACACAAGCTCAACCACACACCCAACCACACCCACAACCACACACCCACAACCACACACCCACAACCACACACACACAACCACACACACAACCACACACACAACCACACACACAACATCACACATAACCACACAAAACCACACACAACCATACACACAACCACACACACAACCACACACACAACCACACACACACAACCATACACACAACCACACAAAACCACACACAACCATACACACACAACCAGACATGAACCATATACTAAACCACATACACAACCATACACACAACCACACACAACTACACACACACAACCATATACAACTACACACACCACATACACAGACAACCACACACACACACACACACACACAACCACACACATATAACCACACACACACAACCACACACACACAACCACACAACCACTCACACATACACAACCACACACACACAACCACACATCCACACACACAACCACACCTGCACCCACAACCACACAACCACAGACACAACCACACACAATCACACACAACACACACAACCACACACACACAACCTCAACCACACACACAACCACACATCCACACACACACAACCACACCTGCACCCACAAGCTCACCCACAACCACACAACCACAGACATAACCACACACACAACCACACACAATCACACACACACCACACACAACCACACACACAACCTCAACCACACACACAACCACACACACACATACAACCACACAACCACACACAACCACAACCACATTGACAACCACATACAACCACACATGCACACACAACCACACACACACAACCAAACACACATCACACAATCACCCACGACCCCCCACACAACCAAATAAACACAACCACACACAACCATACACACAACCATACACAACTATACACAACCACACACACACAACCACACACCCACTCACACATACATAACCACACAACCACACACACAACCAAACACACAACTACACATCCACACACACCCACAACACCGGCACCCACAACCTCACCCACAACCACACAACCACAGACACAACCACGCACACAATCACAGACACAACCAAACACACAACCACACACACAAGCACATACACAACCTCAACCACACACACAACCACACACACATACAACCACCCACAACCACATACACAACCACACATACAACCACATACACAACCACACACAAACACACACACATACAACCACACACAACCACATACACAACCACACATACAACCACATACACAACCACACATACACATGCACAACCACACACACACAACCAAACACACACCACACACACACAACCACACACAACTATACGCAACCACACACACAATTACACACACACACAACCACACCCATATAGAACTACCCACACACAACCACACACACAATCACAACCACACACAACCACTAACATACAATCACACAACACATACACAACCACACAACAACACACACACCACTACATATACAACCCGACACACACACAACCACACACCACACACAACCACGAACACGACCACACACAACCACACACACACACAACCACACATCCACTCACACACACAAGCACACACACACACACACAAGCACAACCACACACAACCACACACAACCACATATCCACACACACGACACACACAACCACAACCACTCACATACACAATCACACACAACTAAACACAACCACGCACACAACCACACACACAAGCACATACACATCCCCACACATACAACCACACACAACCACATATCCACACACACAAACACACACACAACCACAACCACTCACATACACAACCACACACAACTACACACAACCACACACACAACCACAACCACACACATACACAACCACACACAACTACACACACCACATACAAAGACAACCACACACACAACCACACACAACCACACACACTCAAACACATACACCACACACACACAACCGCACACACACAAACACATACACAAAACCACACAACCACTCACAAAACCACAACCACACACACAACCACACACACAACCACACACACAACCACACACACATACAACCACAAACACAACCTCACATACACAACCACACACATACACAACCACACACACTGCCCCAACCACATACACAACCACACATACAGCCACACATAAAACCACACACACAACCACACACACACATAACCACACACACAACCACAACCATGCACACAACCACACACAAACACAACCACACACACTACCACACACACAATCACACACACACAACTGCACACAACCACACACAATCACAAACACACACAGCCACTCACACACACATACACAACCACACACACAACCACATACACAACCACACACACACAACCAAACACACAAACCACACCCACACAACCACACACACAAACCACACACACAACTACACCCAAACTTATCCAACCACACATCCACACACACACACACACACACACCCGCACCCACAACCACACCCATACACAACCACACACACAACCACACACACATGACACACAACTATACACAACACACACAACTACACACACACGACCACACACACAACCACACACACAACCACACACACACAACCACACACACACACAACTACACACAACCACACACACACAACCACATACACACAACCACACACAACCACACACATACACAACCACACACACAACCACACACACACAACCAAACACACAACCACACACACAGCCTCACACACAACCACACAAAACCACACACAACCACACACAACCATCCACAACCACACACAACCATACACAACTACATACAACCACATACACAACCACACATAACTACACACAACCACACACACACACAACCACACACACACAACCACACACATACACAACCACACACATACACAACCACACACAACCACACACATACAACCACACACATACAACCACACACATATACAGCCACACACACAACCACACACACACAGTCACACAACAACACATGCACAACCACACAACAGCACACACAACCACACACACAGTCACACAACAACACATACACAACAACGCAACAGCACACACACAACCACATATACAACCACACACATACAACCACACACACAACCACACACACATACAACCACAACCACATACAAAGACAACCATACACACAACCACACACACAACCACACACATAACCACACACACACAACCACACAAACACACACACACAGCCACTCACACACACAACCACACTTAGCCATCCACAACCACACACAACCATACACACAGACACACATCCACAACCACACACAACCATACACAACTACACACAACCACACACACAACCACAACCACACACACACACAACCACACATACACAACCACACACACAACCATAGACACAAACACATACACAACCACAACCACACACAACCATACACAACTACACACAACCACACACACAACCACACACAACTACACACAACCACACACACACACAACCACACACATACTGTAGTGGGCTGGCCCCACGTGTGCAGGATGTACAAGTAGACACAGTAGACGTGGCCAGGTAGGAGTAGATGAAGTTTATTGAGATCTTGGGTGTAGAAGTAGTAAACCCAGAACAGGCCCCAGATGAGGCTCCACAATAGGCCCCAGCATTAGCCCCACCAGGAGCAGCCTCCTAGCTGCTCAGCCCATCTTCCCAACTGTCTCAGTCCCACACAGTATCTAAGCATTCCACCCACACTAACATTCTACGCGGAACACTGACACTGGCTGAGCAGCTAGGTACAGAATGAAGGGAACATAATAACATGACCTGAGGATACTACACATACACAACCACACACAACCACACACACAACCACACACACACATAAAACCACAGCCACACACACAACCACACACAATCACACAACAATTCATACACAACCACACAACAGCACACACACAACCATATATACAACCACACACATACAACCACACACACAACCACATATACAACCCCACACACACAACCACACACACAACCACACACAACTACACACAACCACACACACACAACCACACACATACTGTAGTGGGCTGGCCCCACGTGTGCAGGATGTACAAGTAGACGCAGTAGACGTGGCCAGGTAGGAGTAGATGAAGTTTATTGAGATCTTGGGTGTAGAAGTAGTAAACCCAGAACAGGCCCCAGATGAGGCTCCACAATAGGCCCCAGCATTAGCCCCACCAGGAGCAGCCTCCTAGCTGCTCAGCCCATCTTCCCAACTGTCTCAGTCCCACACAGTATCTAAGCATTCCACCCACACTAACATTCTACGCGGAACACTGACACTGGCTGAGCAGCTAGGTACAGAATGAAGGGAACATAATAACATGACCTGAGGATACTACACATCCTCTTCCTTTACACTGAAAATTAATAAAACCTAAAATAAACCCAAACTACTAATAAGTAAACAAATAAATACAGAAATGTACACAAGATATGAATAGTCCATAAACCCAGGAATGCATGTAGAAATACATCACGAGAGGGAAAACAGACACACTAAGGAGAAAGGAAAGATGCAAGCATAGATCAACACAATAACACCATCCCCTTCCCTTAATACTGAACAAAGAAAATTTTTAGAAGTGAAATAAGAGCTCATATACGACAAATGAATATGATACCCAGAGTAGAATCCTACGGGTATAAATGTCTATGGGTAGAACAATACCCAAGGAAGTACTTCTCACGTGAGAAGACCCTGACGACAACTCAAAACGCCACCCCTCATGAAAGGGACACTATGGGACTAAAACCCACGTGTTTGGGACTAACACCCAAATGTAAATAATACGTCACATGGGACTGAAACCCACTGACACGTGCAGCATGTAAAACCGACATGCAGCACAGTGTGGTATCAAAAGATGGCTACCCACACACAAGACAGCAAATACGTAAATGAAAGGACTGTTACCCAACATACACGTAAAAGGTGGGACTAAAACCCCCTTTAACTTAGTCAATAGGACTGGCACCCATTACTAATGACATAGGTGGGACTCTCACCCCCTATAAATAGGTAGGACTCTAACCCCCTATAACAGAGTAAATGGGACTGACACCCAAACTCAAAATAACAAAGGTGGGACTAAAACCCCCTTAAAAAAAATGGGGCTAAAACCCATTCCTATATCAATTACTGTGAACGTGGGGTGATGGGACTAAAAACCCACTCCCATCCCTAAGCAGGGATACAACTGTCTAAAAAGGAAATGGGACTAAAACCCACTTGTAGGAGAGTAGGGTCTGCTATCCTATGGTCACCCCAAATTTTTGCTTTTTGCTTCACTGGTTTTTGACATATTGAGGCTGTGGGCCTGCCAATCAGACCCCCAGCCTGCTGTTCTCTCTACTAAATTAAAACTATGCACCCTAGGTGCATAACCAATTGGAAGTGGATCACCCTGTCAGCCCCTGTACCAGTGTACACTAGGTACCCAGGGCATTGGTGTACCCAAGGCCTGCCAGGGGCTGCAGCATGTATTATGCCACCCCAGGCTTGGCCTAACAATCTGACACAACTGGCTGATCACTCAGCTGGGGTAAGTTGGTGTAATCACCTCTTACTTAGGTGTAGTATACCTATACCTAACCTTAAATGGGACACCTGGTAACCTATAAGTCACTCCTATGGCAGGCCTTAACAATCCTGAAGGCAGAGTGCTTGGTTCCATGTGAGATGGTGCTCTGGCATGAGCTGAGCCTGTCTGCAGTGGTCGGAACAACTTCCTTCTACTGTTTCCAGATATCGTCATACCATATACTCTTAAGTGCATTATGAACCTCGCGGTTAAATGCTATCTTTGGTTTGGCTTTATCAAAACATGTCGAGTAAGGTGTCATACGAATTGGAATACTAACCCCTCGCCAATTCTGGCGACGGGGTTAGCATTCCACCCTTCTAGAGGGACACGACATGTACAGTACCTGAAACCCGGGTAAAATCAGACATAGCCTCAGCTCCACAAAATGGATGCTGCCACCACAGACACAAGTCTGCCCTCCTGCTGCTGGGAGTCCTTCCAGCTTGGGAGGTGTGGACAAAGGGTTTCCTGCCAGGGGAGGTGCGTGCACCACCCCAGACAGGATTTTGTGTATTGGTCAGGTAGGGCTTGAAAGAAACCAGACATGCCTGTGGCTCACAAGGAGCCTCGGTGCATATGCCAGTTCAAACCGGTCCTGGGGCACACCAGTCCCGGGCCTGGGGCGAGCTGGACAAAGGATTGGGGGTGTAACCACCCCCCTTCCTGGTCCCACCCATAGGGAGGGACCTAGCAGGTAGTCCGGCCCCTAGAATCCGAATAAAGGTAGGAGCTGTGTCCTAAGACTTTAGACATCCTGGAATCAACTTGAAACTAAGAAGAAGACGGGAACTTCGACATTCTGCTGCTTAGAAGACTGAAGAAAATCTCCCCTGTGGTCAGGGAGTGACCACCTTGCTAACGCAAGCACCATCCAGCGAATCACCGTCTGCTTTGCCGCCGCCTCCCGCCGGAGCCCGAGCCCAGAGACTGACAAGACCTGGACCTCCAGACCTCTCACCGCCCGATCCACAGTCCCTGAAAAGAGGAGACCCGTGGAGGCACCGAGACACGTGGAGCCAGCCATCTTGGAACGACTACGACAAGCTGACAAGTGCAACAACCGAGGCTCCCTCCAAGTTGTGCTTTGGGTCCTGAGAAGCCCAACCCTCGAGCAGCATCTGCACCAAAGGTGAGCCCTCCAGCATCTCCACGATCTGCGTGGGGCCCTTCTGCATTTTGCCACTCGACGCGCCTAACCGGTTGCTGGCCCGCTGGCTAGTGGCCATCTTGGCGACGAAATCTACGACAAACACCGCTGGTCTGGTTGCTCCAGACTGGCCCTTGCTCCCCTCCAAAGGAGCAGTTCCTCTGACCTTGCTGGTCAGAACCATCAGCTTAAACTCCTTGCCTACAACAATTGCTTTTGCCAAGGCTTGTTTGCTTCGATCAAGTCGCCGACACCGCCGACAGCGAGAGCCTGCGTGGGACAGCTCGTGACTCGACTCCTGGAGGTCGTCGACCTTCAGGGACCACGTGGCTGCAGAGTCAAGCTACACCTTCCTTCCTGTTTGCACCCGACATCGCCTGGTACCCACCTGGTGCCACGCTGGTCACTGGCTAGTGACTGTGAACACTGTCCCCTCTGCTTACAGGTCTTCAACATCTCCGATCCACTCTTGGATCCACTGCATCTCTTCCCGACCGACCGCCTGCAGCATCTTTGTCCCAGGCTCAACGGAACAGATAGAAGAAACCCGACGCACTTCGAGGCCTATGCACCCGCTTCCTGTGGGTGAGGTAAAGCTGGCACACCTGTGCCCAAGTGTAGTATTACATCTCTAGTGCCTGTGTTCCAAATCTTAAGTTCCTAGGTCATCCGGAAGATTCCTTTTGCAGTAACTTTGTACTTTTTACGCACCCATTGAAACCTATGGGAGCACGCGTGTGACTATTTGCTCTGCACACGCCACCCGTGGACCTCCTGGTCACTAACTAACGTTAGCTCCTTGTAGGCCCAGCGATTCTAGAGGCCCTAGGCCTTTTCCCTTTTCTGTTCGTGGTACTTATACCACTATTTTAGTATATGGTTCGAGTGGCCACCAGGGCCTATCCATATAAAGTGCAACTTCTGTGTATTCTGTGCTAATCTTGTTTGACGATTTGTGCTCCTGTGCTCATAAAGAGACTAGGGGTTACTTTGAGAAATAAATACACATATATTTTGAATATATATCTGTGTGGTGTCCTTTCATTGGTATAAAAGGGGGTTACTATTGGTAAAACAGCTTGCTTAACACGCATCACGAGTTTAGCCTCAAAGACTGCTTAGCCTACGCTACCACTAGGGCAGCTAGTCCGAAAAGGTTGACTTACAACCACACCATAAGGGTTGCTTGGCATGGTACAAGGTGGTCACTAGAACTAGTGAACAGCATATACCAGGCCAACTTCTCACATTGGTGAGCAGCGGTTGGATTTGAGCTTGCTGTGTTTTACCATTGTAATCTCTTGGTTACCAATTGAAAGATCACATAGGTACCTGTAGGTACATATAAAACAAGATTAGATATACATAAGTTCTACTGAACTTAGTTGTTGTAGAGCAAAGGGAGTAGCACACCCTGACTACAACTACTAGATAGGTTTAGTAGGTAAACCCAAGTGTAGGTAGATTGCAACACATCCACCCACACTTAAGAGCAATGGCCGGGGCAGAGGGGTCCACTGTACCCATCTCTGTTGAGAGTGACCCCCAGAGGGCACCATCCAGCTTTGCTACCCTTAATCAGAATGAGCTCAGGCATTTGGCAACTCTTAGAGGCCTTAAACAGCCCAAGAACCCAAACTCTGCTGAGCTCAGAGAGCTCTTACAGAATGATGAGAATCAGAGAGCACTCAAGAAAGCTTCCCAGTTAGCCCCCTTAGGGACAGGAACAGGAGGCCCCCCTTCTAAAGATGCCACTGAAGTACCCCTTCCCAATAGTCACCCCTTAGATGGGATGCCTACCACAGAGGATGAGAGTGAAAAGGATACTGACAGTAGTGAGGATGAAGGGAGAACTAGCCCAGTGCCAAGTGTTATACTTGGCCCAGCTAAACCAAGGCTATTGGGGACTGACAATGGGTTCACCCCATTGGATCTCCCCAGTGGACTTAACACAGGGCTTGGGAGGCAAAGGAATCGCTCAGGTGACTCCAATGCTTCTCATGGCTCTAGAGGCTCTCAAGGTCACTCCAGGAAAAGGATGACCACCCCTCAGAGGAGGGAACATGAGGCCAGAATGCAGGAAGCCCAGCTGAGGATCAGGAAGCAGGAGCTAGAAGTAGCCCTGATGGAAGAAAAACTGAACAAGGCTAGGCAACCTAGAGAGAGTGGGTCTATACCCACTGGTGGCAGCATTGTCCCTAAGGACAAAGATAGGGTTTTCGATAATAGAAACCTGTCTAAGGTTGTGCCCCCCTACAAAAGTGGGGATGACATCCACAAATGGATAACTGCTCTTGAGAGAGCCTGCAAAGTACAGCAGGTTCCTGAAGACCAGTGGGCAGCAATCCTCTGGCTCTCCTTTGAAGGAAGAGGCAGAGACAGACTCCTCACTGTTAGAGAAGAGGATGTCAGAAACTACAGAGTCCTGAAGAGTGTTCTGGTAGATGGGTTAGGCTTAACCACTGAACAGTACAGGTTAATGTTCAGAGACACCCAAAAGACACAGACTCAGGACTGGTCTGAATACATTGAATGTGCCACTAAGGCTTTGGAGGGTTGGTTGCTGGGGAGTAAGGTATCTGATTTTACAGGATTGTATAATTTGATGATGAGAGAACAGATTTTAAATAACTGTCAAAACCAGCAACTGCATCAACACTTGGTTGACTCTGATCTGACCTCTCCCCAAGAATTGGGAAAGAAGGCAGACAAATGGGTCAGAACCAGGGTTAAGCAAAAGAACCAGAACCAGGGCCAAGGGGGTGATCAGAAGAAAACAGACCAAAAGGGTGGAGATCAGAAACCTAAAGACCAGAAGTCTTCAACAGGGCCCCAAACTACTGCTAAGGAGGGTGGGTCCCAACAGTCCAAGAAGAAGAAAGAAGGTCAGAAGAAACCCTGGTGCAATCATTGTAAAAATACAACTCACTGGACTAGTGATTGCAAAAAGGGTGGAGCCCCCAACACTGTTGCCCCTAAGGCACCTGCTCCCAGTACTACTGTTAGCAGTGTTGGTCCCCAGACAAAGGGTGTAGTGGGAATCACTATGGGAACTGAAGGAGATTCTGACTTAGACAGAACCCTTACACAGGCGGTCTTGATCTGTGATGGGGACATTGATTTGTCCCTGACTGTGAGCCCCAGTAACCTGGGCAAGTACAGACAGACTCCTTTAATTAATGACAAAGTGGCTCAAGCCTACAGGGACACATGTGCCAGTGTCACTATGGTGACACCAGGCTTTGTGGATCCTGGACAGTACATACCAGGTGAGAACTACCTGGTGACCAATGCCAGCAATGCCACTACTTCACATAGTGTGGCAGTTGTTAACTTCTCATGGGGAGGGGTAACTGGCCTCAAAAGGGTTGTGGTTAGTGCAGACCTCCCAGTAGAATGTTTGTTGGGCAATGACCTAGAGAGTTCTCTATGGTCAGAAGTGGAGTACAGGACTCATGCAGAGATGTTAGGTATATCATCACATGTCCTTGCTGTGACCAGGTCACAGGCCAAAAAGTGCCTCACTGAACCTCAGGTCTTGGATCCTGGAACAATGGACCAAGTACCTACCAAGAAGAAGAACAGGAGGGTCAAGGCTGTGCCTTCCCCCCTGCCTCAGAGTGATGATCAGCCTTCCCAGGAAGCTGATCTAGAGGACCCTGAAGGAACTGTCCCTGAAGAGCTTGAACCTGATCAGGTTGAGTTTCTGGGGACAGGGGGACCTTCAAGGGCTGACTTGAGGCAGGCTCAGTTATCCTGTCCCTCTCTTGAACCCCTCAGACAGCTGGCTGCTGCTGAGGCTGCTGGGAATGCTCAAGGTACCCATAAAGTGTATTGGGATGAAGGGCTCCTTTATTCAGAGGCTAGAGACCCCAAGCCTGGTGCAACCAGGAGGTTGGTTATACCTCTGCAATTTAGGGGCTTCCTTCTTACCTTGGCCCATGATATTCCTTTAGCAGGACACCTAGGCCAGAACAAGACCTGGGACAGACTTGTCCCTCACTTTCACTGGCCTCATATGAATGAAGATACAAAGGAGTTTTGTCGCTCCTGTGTTACCTGCCAAGCCAGTGGCAAATCAGGTGGCACAACAAAGGCCCCCCTGATACCACTACCTGTGGTGGGGGTTCCCTTTGAAAGAGTGGGAATAGACATAGTGGGTCCCATGGATCCTCCCACTGCATCTGGGCACAGATTTATACTGGTGGTAGTGGATCATGCCACCAGGTATCCAGAGGCAATTCCCCTTAGGACCACTACAGCTCCTGTTGTGGCCAGGGCCCTGCTGGGAGTATTCTCCAGAGTGGGGTTTCCTAAGGAGGTAGTATCTGACAGAGGTACCAACTTTATGTCAGGATACTTAACAGCTATGTGGAAGGAATGTGGTGTCAACTACAAGTTCACCACCCCTTATCACCCACAATGCAATGGGCTTGTTGAGAGATTCAACAAGACCCTAAAGGGTATGATCAAAGGATTACCTGAAAAGCTCAGGCGAAGATGGGACATCCTTCTACCCTGCCTTCTGTTTGCTTACAGAGAGGTCCCACAAAAAGGAGTTGGCTACAGCCCCTTTGAATTGTTGTTTGGGCACCCTGTGAGAGGCCCACTGTGTTTGGTGAAGGAAGGATGGGAGTTACCTCTCAAAAAGCCTAAGCTAGACATAGTGGACTATGTACTTGGTCTCCGCTCCAGGATGGCTGAGTATATGGAGAAGGCATCTAAAAACCTTGAGGCAAGCCAGGCCTTACAGAAAGCTTGGCATGACCAAAAGGCTGTCTTGGTTGAGTATCAGCCAGGACAGAAGGTATGGGTGTTGGAGCCAGTGGCCCCAGCAGCACTCCAAGACAAATGGTCTGGACCCCATACAATCCTGGAAAAGAAGGGAGAGGTCACCTACTTGGTGGACCTAGGAACTCCCAGGAGTCCCCACAGGGTACTCCATGTTAACAGGCTTAAAGCATATGTTGACAGGGCAGACATGGGCTTGCTCATGGCTACAGATGAGGGACAGGAGGAAGAGAGTGACCCTCTCCCAGACCTGTTGTCTCAGAACCCTGAAGATGGCTCAGTTGAAGGAGTGACCCTTGGAGGCAACCTCACTGCCCATCAGCAGACTGAATGTAGACAGGTTCTACAATCATTTTCACATATGTTTTCCTTGATACCTAGTCAAACTGACTGGTGTACCCATGTTGTGGACACTGGTGACAGTCTGCCTGTAAAGAACAAACTTTACAGACAACCTGACCACGTCAGGGACTGTATAAAGGCTGAGGTACATAAAATGCTGGAATTAGGTGTCATTGAACCCTCAGAGAGCCCCTGGGCTAGCCCAGTGGTTCTGGTCCCCAAACCTCACACCAAAGATGGCAAGAGAGAGATGAGGTTCTGTGTGGACTACAGAGGACTCAATGCTGTCACCAGGACAGATGCACACCCTATTCCAAGGGCAGATGAGCTCATAGACAAACTAGCTTCTGCAAAGTTTTTGAGCACATTTGACTTGACAGCTGGCTATTGGCAAATCAGGTTAGCTGAGGAGTCTAAGGCCAAAACAGCATTCTCAACCCCAGGTGGGCATTATCAGTTTGTGGTGATGCCCTTTGGTCTGAAGAATGCACCTGCCACCTTCCAAAGGCTGGTGAACCAAGTCCTTACTGGGTTGGATGACTTTTGCGCAGCATATCTTGATGACATTGCTGTCTTTAGTTCCACCTGGGAGGATCACCTGATCCACCTGAAGAAGGCTCTTGAGGCTCTGCAAAGGGCAGGCCTCACTATCAAGGCTACTAAGTGCCAGATAGGGCAGAGTAAGGTTGTGTATTTGGGCCACCTTGTAGGTGGGGGCCAAGTTCAACCACTGGAGAGTAAGATACAGTCCATCAAGGATTGGTCCCCTCCAACCACCCAGACTCAAGTTCGAGCTTTCTTGGGCTTGACTGGGTACTACAGGAAGTTTGTTAAGAACTATGGGTCCATTGTGACTCCTCTTAATGATCTGACATCCAAGAAGATGCCCAAAAAGGTTCAGTGGACAGTAAGCTGTCAAAAGGCATTTGATGACCTGAAGGAGGCCATGTGCTCTGCACCTATCCTGAAAAGTCCTGACTACTCCAAAGAGTTTATTGTCCAAACAGATGCTTCTGAGTTGGGTGTGGGAGCTGTGCTGTCACAACTTAATGTAGATTGTCAAGACCAACCCATTGCTTTTATTAGCAGAAGGTTGACCCCCAGAGAGAAGAATTGGTCAGCTATTGAGAGGGAGGCCTTTGCTGTGGTGTGGGCCCTGAAGAAGCTGAGGCCATACTTGTTTGGCACTCACTTCAAGATTCAGACCGACCATAAGCCCCTCTTGTGGCTAAATCAGATGAAGGGTGAAAACCCCAAACTGCTTAGGTGGTCCATTTCCCTACAGGGGATGGACTTTACAGTGGAGCACCGGCCAGGTACTGACCATGGGAATGCAGATGGTCTCTCCAGGTACTTCCACTTAGGACATGAAGACGAGACTGGTCAAGGCTAGTTTAATGTCCCAGCGTTTGGGGGGGGGTTGTGTAGGAGAGTAGGGTCTGCTATCCTATGGTCACCCCAAATTTTTGCTTTTTGCTTCACTGGTTTTTGACATATTGAGGCTGTGGGCCTGCCAATCAGACCCCCAGCCTGCTGTTCTCTCTACTAAATTAAAACTATGCACCCTAGGTGCATAACCAATTGGAAGTGGATCACCCTGTCAGCCCCTGTACCAGTGTACACTAGGTACCCAGGGCATTGGTGTACCCAAGGCCTGCCAGGGGCTGCAGCATGTATTATGCCACCCCAGGCTTGGCCTAACAATCTGACACAACTGGCTGATCACTCAGCTGGGGTAAGTTGGTGTAATCACCTCTTACTTAGGTGTAGTATACCTATACCTAACCTTAAATGGGACACCTGGTAACCTATAAGTCACTCCTATGGCAGGCCTTAACAATCCTGAAGGCAGAGTGCTTGGTTCCATGTGAGATGGTGCTCTGGCATGAGCTGAGCCTGTCTGCAGTGGTCGGAACAACTTCCTTCTACTGTTTCCAGATATCGTCATACCATATACTCTTAAGTGCATTATGAACCTCGCGGTTAAATGCTATCTTTGGTTTGGCTTTATCAAAACATGTCGAGTAAGGTGTCATACGAATTGGAATACTAACCCCTCGCCAATTCTGGCGACGGGGTTAGCATTCCACCCTTCTAGAGGGACACGACATGTACAGTACCTGAAACCCGGGTAAAATCAGACATAGCCTCAGCTCCACAAAATGGATGCTGCCACCACAGACACAAGTCTGCCCTCCTGCTGCTGGGAGTCCTTCCAGCTTGGGAGGTGTGGACAAAGGGTTTCCTGCCAGGGGAGGTGCGTGCACCACCCCAGACAGGATTTTGTGTATTGGTCAGGTAGGGCTTGAAAGAAACCAGACATGCCTGTGGCTCACAAGGAGCCTCGGTGCATATGCCAGTTCAAACCGGTCCTGGGGCACACCAGTCCCGGGCCTGGGGCGAGCTGGACAAAGGATTGGGGGTGTAACCACCCCCCTTCCTGGTCCCACCCATAGGGAGGGACCTAGCAGGTAGTCCGGCCCCTAGAATCCGAATAAAGGTAGGAGCTGTGTCCTAAGACTTTAGACATCCTGGAATCAACTTGAAACTAAGAAGAAGACGGGAACTTCGACATTCTGCTGCACAGAAGACTGAAGAAAATCTCCCCTGTGGTCAGGGAGTGACCACCTTGCTAACGCAAGCACCATCCAGCGAATCACCGTCTGCTTTGCCGCCGCCTCCCGCCGGAGCCCGAGCCCAGAGACTGACAAGACCTGGACCTCCAGACCTCTCACCGCCCGATCCACAGTCCCTGAAAAGAGGAGACCCGTGGAGGCACCGAGACACGTGGAGCCAGCCATCTTGGAACGACTACGACAAGCTGACAAGTGCAACAACCGAGGCTCCCTCCAAGTTGTGCTTTGGGTCCTGAGAAGCCCAACCCTCGAGCAGCATCTGCACCAAAGGTGAGCCCTCCAGCATCTCCACGATCTGCGTGGGGCCCTTCTGCATTTTGCCACTCGACGCGCCTAACCGGTTGCTGGCCCGCTGGCTAGTGGCCATCTTGGCGACGAAATCTACGACAAACACCGCTGGTCTGGTTGCTCCAGACTGGCCCTTGCTCCCCTCCAAAGGAGCAGTTCCTCTGACCTTGCTGGTCAGAACCATCAGCTTAAACTCCTTGCCTACAACAATTGCTTTTGCCAAGGCTTGTTTGCTTCGATCAAGTCGCCGACACCGCCGACAGCGAGAGCCTGCGTGGGACAGCTCGTGACTCGACTCCTGGACGTCGTCGACCTTCAGGGACCACGTGGCTGCAGAGTCAAGCTACACCTTCCTTCCTGTTTGCACCCGACATCGCCTGGTACCCACCTGGTGCCACGCTGGTCACTGGCTAGTGACTGTGAACACTGTCCCCTCTGCTTACAGGTCTTCAACATCTCCGATCCACTCTTGGATCCACTGCATCTCTTCCCGACCGACCGCCTGCAGCATCTTTGTCCCAGGCTCAACGGAACAGATAGAAGAAACCCGACGCACTTCGAGGCCTATTGTGAGAAGTTGGCCTGGTATATGCTGTTCACTAGTTCTAGTGACCACCTTGTACCATGCCAAGCAACCCTTATGGTGTGGTTGTAAGTCAACCTTTTTGGACTAGCTGCCCTAGTGGTAGCGTAGGCTAAGCAGTCTTTGAGGCTAAACTCGTGAAGCGTGTTAAGCCAGCTGTTTTACCAAATGCAACCCCCTTTTATACCAATGAAAGGACACCACACAGATATATATTCAAAATATATATGTATTTATTTATCAAAGTTACCCCTAGTCTCTTTATGAGCACAGGAGCACAAATCGTCAAACAAGATTATCACAGAATACACAGAAGTTGCACTTTATATGGATAGGCCCTGGTGGCCACTCGAACCATATACTAAAATAGTGGTATAAGTACCACGAACAGAAAAGGGAAAAGGCCTAGGGCCTCTAGAATCGCTGGGCCTACGAGGAGCTAACGTCAGTTAGTGACCAGGAGGTCCACGGGTGGCGTGTGCAGAGCAAATAGTCACACGCGTGCTCCCATAGGTTTCAATGGGTGCGTAAAAAGTACAAAGTTACTGCAAAGAGGATCTTCCGGATGGACTAGGAACTCAAGATTTGGAACACAGGCACTAGAGATGTAATACTACACTTGGGCACAGGTGTGCCAGCTTTACCTCACCCACAGGAAGCGGGTGCATAGGCCTCGAAGTGCGTCGGGTTTCTTCTATCTGTTCCGTGGGGCCTGTAGACAAAAGTGCTGCAGGCGGTCGGTCGGGAAGAGATGCAGTGGATCCAAGAGTGGATCGGAGATGTTGAAGACCTGTAAGCAGAGGGGACAGTGTTCACAGTCACTAGCCAGTGACCAGCGTGGCACCAGGTGGGTACCAGGCGATGTCGGGTGCAAACAGGTGATGAGGGGTAGCTTGTCTCCGCAGCCACGTGGTCCCTGAAGGTCGACGACGTCCAGGAGTCGGCTCACGAGCTGTCCCACGCAGGCTCTCGCTGTCGGCGGTGTCGGCGACTTGATCGAAGCAAACAAGCCTTGGCAAAAGCAATTGCAGGAGGATTCGGAAATCAGCTGTTGGTTCTGACCAGCAAGGTCAGAGGGATTGCTCCTTTGGAGGGGAGCAAGGGCCAGTCTGGAGCAACCAGACCAGCGGTGTTTGTCGTAGATTTCGTCGCCAAGATGGCCACTAGCCAGCGGGCCAGCAACCGGTTAGGCGCGTCGAGTGGCAAAATGCAGAAGGGCCCCACGCAGATCGTGGAGATGCTGGAGGGCTCACCTTTGGTGCAGATGCTGCTCGAGGGTTGGGCTTCTCAGGACCCAAAGCACAACTTGGAGGGAGCCTCGGTTGTTGCACTGGTCAGCTTGTCGTAGTCGTTCCAAGATGGCTGGCTCCACGTGTCTCGGTGCCTCCACGGGTCTCCTCTTTGCAGGGACTGTGGATCGGGCGGTGAGAGGTCTGGAGGTCCAGGTCTTGTCAGTCTCTGGGCTCGGGCTCCGGCGGGAGGCGGCGGCAAAGCAGACGTTGATTCGCTGGATGGTGCTTGCGTTAGCAAGGTGGTCACTCCCTGACCACAGGGGAGATTGGCTTCAGTCCTCTGTGCGGCAGAGCGTCGAAGTTCCCGTCTTCTTCTTAGTTTCAAGTTGATTCCAGGATGTCTGAAGTCTTAGGACACAGCTCCTACCTTTATTCGGATTCTAGGGGCCGGACTACCTGCTAGGTCCCTCCCTATGGGTGGGACCAGGAAGGGGGGTGGTTACACCCCCAATCCTTTGTCCAGCTCGCCCCAGGCCCGGGACTGGTGTGCCCCAGGACCGGTTTGAACTGGCATATGCACCGAGGCTCCTTGTGAGCCACAGGCATGTCTGGTTTCTTTCAAGCCCTACCTGACCAATACACAAAATCCTGTCTGGGGTGGTGCATGCACCTCCCCTGGCAGGAAACCCTTTGTCCACACCTCCCAAGCTGGAAGGACTCCCAGCAGCAGGAGGGCAGACTTGTGTCTGTGGTGGCAGCATCCATTTTGTGGAGCTGAGGCTATGTCTGATTTTACCCGGGTTTCAGGCACTGTACATGTCGTGTCCCTCTAGAAGGGTGGAATGCTAACCCCGTCGCCAGAATTGGCGAGGGGTTAGTATTCCAATTCGTATGACACCTTACTCGACATGTTTTGATAAAGCCAAACCAAAGATAGCATTTAACCGCGAGGTTCATAATGCACTTAAGAGTATATGGTATGACGATATCTGGAAACAGTAGAAGGAAGTTGTTCCGACCACTGCAGACAGGCTCAGCTCATGCCAGAGCACCATCTCACATGGAACCAAGCACTCTGCCTTCAGGATTGTTAAGGCCTGCCATAGGAGTGACTTATAGGTTACCAGGTGTCCCATTTAAGGTTAGGTATAGGTATACTACACCTAAGTAAGAGGTGATTACACCAACTTACCTCAGCTGAGTGATCAGCCAGTTGTGTCAGATTGTTAGGCCAAGCCTGGGGTGGCATAATACATGCTGCAGCCCCTGGCAGGCCTTGGGTACACCAATGCCCTGGGTACCTAGTGTACACTGGTACAGGGGCTGACAGGGTGATCCACTTCCAATTGGTTATGCACCTAGGGTGCATAGTTTTAATTTAGTAGAGAGAACAGCAGGCTGGGGGTCTGATTGGCAGGCCCACAGCCTCAATATGTCAAAAACCAGTGAAGCAAAAAGCAAAAATTTGGGGTGACCATAGGATAGCAGACCCTACTCTCCTACACAACCCCCCCCCAAACGCTGGGACATTAAACTAGCCTTGACCAGTCTCGTCTTCATGTCCTAAGTGGAAGTACCTGGAGAGACCATCTGCATTCCCATGGTCAGTACCTGGCCGGTGCTCCACTGTAAAGTCCATCCCCTGTAGGGAAATGGACCACCTAAGCAGTTTGGGGTTTTCACCCTTCATCTGATTTAGCCACAAGAGGGGCTTATGGTCGGTCTGAATCTTGAAGTGAGTGCCAAACAAGTATGGCCTCAGCTTCTTCAGGGCCCACACCACAGCAAAGGCCTCCCTCTCAATAGCTGACCAATTCTTCTCTCTGGGGGTCAACCTTCTGCTAATAAAAGCAATGGGTTGGTCTTGACCATCTACATTAAGTTGTGACAGCACAGCTCCCACACCCAACTCAGAAGCATCTGTTTGGACAATAAACTCTTTGGAGTAGTCAGGACTTTTCAGGATAGGTGCAGAGCACATGGCCTCCTTCAGGTCATCAAATGCCTTTTGACAGCTTACTGTCCACTGAACCTTTTTGGGCATCTTCTTGGATGTCAGATCATTAAGAGGAGTCACAATGGACCCATAGTTCTTAACAAACTTCCTGTAATACCCAGTCAAGCCCAAGAAAGCTCGAACTTGAGTCTGGGTGGTTGGAGGGGACCAATCCTTGATGGACTGTATCTTACTCTCCAGTGGTTGAACTTGGCCCCCACCTACAAGGTGGCCCAAATACACAACCTTACTCTGCCCTATCTGGCACTTAGTAGCCTTGATAGTGAGGCCTGCCCTTTGCAGAGCCTCAAGAGCCTTCTTCAGGTGGATCAGGTGATCCTCCCAGGTGGAACTAAAGACAGCAATGTCATCAAGATATGCTGCGCAAAAGTCATCCAACCCAGTAAGGACTTGGTTCACCAGCCTTTGGAAGGTGGCAGGTGCATTCTTCAGACCAAAGGGCATCACCACAAACTGATAATGCCCACCTGGGGTTGAGAATGCTGTTTTGGCCTTAGACTCCTCAGCTAACCTGATTTGCCAATAGCCAGCTGTCAAGTCAAATGTGCTCAAAAACTTTGCAGAAGCTAGTTTGTCTATGAGCTCATCTGCCCTTGGAATAGGGTGTGCATCTGTCCTGGTGACAGCATTGAGTCCTCTGTAGTCCACACAGAACCTCATCTCTCTCTTGCCATCTTTGGTGTGAGGTTTGGGGACCAGAACCACTGGGCTAGCCCAGGGGCTCTCTGAGGGTTCAATGACACCTAATTCCAGCATTTTATGTACCTCAGCCTTTATACAGTCCCTGACGTGGTCAGGTTGTCTGTAAAGTTTGTTCTTTACAGGCAGACTGTCACCAGTGTCCACAACATGGGTACACCAGTCAGTTTGACTAGGTATCAAGGAAAACATATGTGAAAATGATTGTAGAACCTGTCTACATTCAGTCTGCTGATGGGCAGTGAGGTTGCCTCCAAGGGTCACTCCTTCAACTGAGCCATCTTCAGGGTTCTGAGACAACAGGTCTGGGAGAGGGTCACTCTCTTCCTCCTGTCCCTCATCTGTAGCCATGAGCAAGCCCATGTCTGCCCTGTCAACATATGCTTTAAGCCTGTTAACATGGAGTACCCTGTGGGGACTCCTGGGAGTTCCTAGGTCCACCAAGTAGGTGACCTCTCCCTTCTTTTCCAGGATTGTATGGGGTCCAGACCATTTGTCTTGGAGTGCTGCTGGGGCCACTGGCTCCAACACCCATACCTTCTGTCCTGGCTGATACTCAACCAAGACAGCCTTTTGGTCATGCCAAGCTTTCTGTAAGGCCTGGCTTGCCTCAAGGTTTTTAGATGCCTTCTCCATATACTCAGCCATCCTGGAGCGGAGACCAAGTACATAGTCCACTATGTCTAGCTTAGGCTTTTTGAGAGGTAACTCCCAGCCTTCCTTCACCAAACACAGTGGGCCTCTCACAGGGTGCCCAAACAACAATTCAAAGGGGCTGTAGCCAACTCCTTTTTGTGGGACCTCTCTGTAAGCAAACAGAAGGCAGGGTAGAAGGATATCCCATCTTCGCCTGAGCTTTTCAGGTAATCCTTTGATCATACCCTTTAGGGTCTTGTTGAATCTCTCAACAAGCCCATTGCATTGTGGGTGATAAGGGGTGGTGAACTTGTAGTTGACACCACATTCCTTCCACATAGCTGTCAAGTATCCTGACATAAAGTTGGTACCTCTGTCAGATACTACCTCCTTAGGAAACCCCACTCTGGAGAATACTCCCAGCAGGGCCCTGGCCACAACAGGTGCTGTAGTGGTCCTAAGGGGAATTGCCTCTGGATACCTGGTGGCATGATCCACTACCACCAGTATAAATCTGTGCCCAGATGCAGTGGGAGGATCCATGGGACCCACTATGTCTATTCCCACTCTTTCAAAGGGAACCCCCACCACAGGTAGTGGTATCAGGGGGGCCTTTGTTGTGCCACCTGATTTGCCACTGGCTTGGCAGGTAACACAGGAGCGACAAAACTCCTTTGTATCTTCATTCATATGAGGCCAGTGAAAGTGAGGGACAAGTCTGTCCCAGGTCTTGTTCTGGCCTAGGTGTCCTGCTAAAGGAATATCATGGGCCAAGGTAAGGAGGAAGCCCCTAAATTGCAGAGGTATAACCAACCTCCTGGTTGCACCAGGCTTGGGGTCTCTAGCCTCTGAATAAAGGAGCCCTTCATCCCAATACACTTTATGGGTACCTTGAGCATTCCCAGCAGCCTCAGCAGCAGCCAGCTGTCTGAGGGGTTCAAGAGAGGGACAGGATAACTGAGCCTGCCTCAAGTCAGCCCTTGAAGGTCCCCCTGTCCCCAGAAACTCAACCTGATCAGGTTCAAGCTCTTCAGGGACAGTTCCTTCAGGGTCCTCTAGATCAGCTTCCTGGGAAGGCTGATCATCACTCTGAGGCAGGGGGGAAGGCACAGCCTTGACCCTCCTGTTCTTCTTCTTGGTAGGTGCTTGGCCCATTGTTCCAGGATCCAAGACCTGAGGTTCAGTGAGGCACTTTTTGGCCTGTGACCTGGTCACAGCAAGGACATGTGATGATATACCTAACATCTCTGCATGAGTCCTGTACTCCACTTCTGACCATAGAGAACTCTCTAGGTCATTGCCCAACAAACATTCTACTGGGAGGTCTGCACTAACCACAACCCTTTTGAGGCCAGTTACCCCTCCCCATGAGAAGTTAACAACTGCCACACTATGTGAAGTAGTGGCATTGCTGGCATTGGTCACCAGGTAGTTCTCACCTGGTATGTACTGTCCAGGATCCACAAAGCCTGGTGTCACCATAGTGACACTGGCACATGTGTCCCTGTAGGCTTGAGCCACTTTGTCATTAATTAAAGGAGTCTGTCTGTACTTGCCCAGGTTACTGGGGCTCACAGTCAGGGACAAATCAATGTCCCCATCACAGATCAAGACTGCCTGTGTCAGGGTTCTGTCTAAGTCAGAATCTCCTTCAGTTCCCATAGTGATTCCCACTACACCCTTTGTCTGGGGACCAACACTGCTAACAGTAGTACTGGGAGCAGGTGCCTTAGGGGCAACAGTGTTGGGGGCTCCACCCTTTTTGCAATCACTAGTCCAGTGAGTTGTATTTTTACAATGATTGCACCAGGGTTTCTTCTGACCTTCTTTCTTCTTCTTGGACTGTTGGGACCCACCCTCCTTAGCAGTAGTTTGGGGCCCTGTTGAAGACTTCTGGTCTTTCGGTTTCTGATCTCCACCCTTTTGGTCTGTTTTCTTCTGATCACCCCCTTGGCCCTGGTTCTGGTTCTTTTGCTTAACCCTGGTTCTGACCCATTTGTCTGCCTTCTTTCCCAATTCTTGGGGAGAGGTCAGATCAGAGTCAACCAAGTGTTGATGCAGTTGCTGGTTTTGACAGTTATTTAAAATCTGTTCTCTCATCATCAAATTATACAATCCTGTAAAATCAGATACCTTACTTCCCAGCAACCAACCCTCCAAAGCCTTAGTGGCACATTCAATGTATTCAGACCAGTCCTGAGTCTGTGTCTTTTGGGTGTCTCTGAACATTAACCTGTACTGCTCAGTGGTTAAGCCTAACCCATCAACTAGAACACTCTTCAGGACTCTGTAGTTTCTGACATCCTCTTCTCTAACAGTGAGGAGTCTGTCTCTGCCTCTTCCTTCAAAGGAGAGCCAGAGGATTGCTGCCCACTGATCTTCAGGAACCTGCTGTACTTTGCAGGCTCTCTCAAGAGCAGTTATCCACTTGTGGATGTCATCCCCACTTTTGTAGGGGGGCACAACCTTAGACAGGTTCCTATTGTCAAAGACCCTATCTTTGTCCTTAGGGACAATGCTGCCACCAGTGGGTATAGACCCACTCTCTTTATGCTGTCTAGCCTTGCTAAGTTTCTCTTCCATCAGGGCTACTTCTAGCTCCTGCTTCCTGATCCTCAGCTGAGCCTCTTGCATCTTGGCCTCATGTTCCCTCCTCTGAGGGGTGGTCATCCTTCTCCTGGAGTGACCTTGAGAGCCTCTAGAGCCATGGGAAGCATGGGAGTCACCTGAGCGATTCCTTTGCCTTCCAAGCCCTGTGTTAAGTCCACTGGGGAGATCCAGTGGGTTGAACCCACTGTCAGTCCCCAATAGCCTTGGTTTAGCTGGGCCAAGTATAATACTTGGCACTGGGCTAGTTCTCCCTTCATCCTCACTACTGTCAGTATCCTTTTCACTCTCATCCTCTGTGGTAGGCATCCCATCTAAGGGGTGACTATTGGAACTGGGTACCTCTGTAGTATCTTCAGAAGGGGGGCCTCCTGTTCCTGTCCCTAAGGGGGCTAACTGGGAAGCTTTCTTGAGTGCTCTCTGATTCTCATCATTCTGTAAGAGCTCTCTGAGCTCAGCAGAGTTTGGGTTCTTGGGCTGTTTAAGGCCTCTAAGAGTTGCCAAATGCCTGAGCTCATTCTGATTAAGGGTAGCATAGATGGATGGTGCCCTCGGGGGGTCACTCTCAACAGAGATGGGTACAGTGGACCCCTCTGCCCCAGCCATTGCTCTTAAGTGTGGGTGGATGTGTTGCAATCTACCTACACTTGGGTTTACCTACTAAACCTATCTAGTAGTTGTAGTCAGGGTGTGCTACTCCCTTTGCTCTACAACAACTAAGTTCAGTAGAACTTAAGTATATCTAATCTTGTTTTATATGTACCTACAGGTACCTATGTGATCTTTCAATTGGTAACCAAGAGATTACAATGGTAAAACACAGCAAGCTCAAATCCAACCGCTGCTCACCAATGTGAGAAGTTGGCCTGGTATATGCTGTTCACTAGTTCTAGTGACCACCTTGTACCATGCCAAGCAACCCTTATGGTGTGGTTGTAAGTCAACCTTTTTGGACTAGCTGCCCTAGTGGTAGCGTAGGCTAAGCAGTCTTTGAGGCTAAACTCGTGAAGCGTGTTAAGCCAGCTGTTTTACCAAATGCAACCCCCTTTTATACCAATGAAAGGACACCACACAGATATATATTCAAAATATATATGTATTTATTTATCAAAGTTACCCCTAGTCTCTTTATGAGCACAGGAGCACAAATCGTCAAACAAGATTATCACAGAATACACAGAAGTTGCACTTTATATGGATAGGCCCTGGTGGCCACTCGAACCATATACTAAAATAGTGGTATAAGTACCACGAACAGAAAAGGGAAAAGGCCTAGGGCCTCTAGAATCGCTGGGCCTACGAGGAGCTAACGTCAGTTAGTGACCAGGAGGTCCACGGGTGGCGTGTGCAGAGCAAATAGTCACACGCGTGCTCCCATAGGTTTCAATGGGTGCGTAAAAAGTACAAAGTTACTGCAAAGAGGATCTTCCGGATGGACTAGGAACTCAAGATTTGGAACACAGGCACTAGAGATGTAATACTACACTTGGGCACAGGTGTGCCAGCTTTACCTCACCCACAGGAAGCGGGTGCATAGGCCTCGAAGTGCGTCGGGTTTCTTCTATCTGTTCCGTGGGGCCTGTAGACAAAAGTGCTGCAGGCGGTCGGTCGGGAAGAGATGCAGTGGATCCAAGAGTGGATCGGAGATGTTGAAGACCTGTAAGCAGAGGGGACAGTGTTCACAGTCACTAGCCAGTGACCAGCGTGGCACCAGGTGGGTACCAGGCGATGTCGGGTGCAAACAGGTGATGAGGGGTAGCTTGTCTCCGCAGCCACGTGGTCCCTGAAGGTCGACGACGTCCAGGAGTCGGCTCACGAGCTGTCCCACGCAGGCTCTCGCTGTCGGCGGTGTCGGCGACTTGATCGAAGCAAACAAGCCTTGGCAAAAGCAATTGCAGGAGGATTCGGAAATCAGCTGTTGGTTCTGACCAGCAAGGTCAGAGGGATTGCTCCTTTGGAGGGGAGCAAGGGCCAGTCTGGAGCAACCAGACCAGCGGTGTTTGTCGTAGATTTCGTCGCCAAGATGGCCACTAGCCAGCGGGCCAGCAACCGGTTAGGCGCGTCGAGTGGCAAAATGCAGAAGGGCCCCACGCAGATCGTGGAGATGCTGGAGGGCTCACCTTTGGTGCAGATGCTGCTCGAGGGTTGGGCTTCTCAGGACCCAAAGCACAACTTGGAGGGAGCCTCGGTTGTTGCACTGGTCAGCTTGTCGTAGTCGTTCCAAGATGGCTGGCTCCACGTGTCTCGGTGCCTCCACGGGTCTCCTCTTTGCAGGGACTGTGGATCGGGCGGTGAGAGGTCTGGAGGTCCAGGTCTTGTCAGTCTCTGGGCTCGGGCTCCGGCGGGAGGCGGCGGCAAAGCAGACGTTGATTCGCTGGATGGTGCTTGCGTTAGCAAGGTGGTCACTCCCTGACCACAGGGGAGATTGGCTTCAGTCCTCTGTGCGGCAGAGCGTCGAAGTTCCCGTCTTCTTCTTAGTTTCAAGTTGATTCCAGGATGTCTGAAGTCTTAGGACACAGCTCCTACCTTTATTCGGATTCTAGGGGCCGGACTACCTGCTAGGTCCCTCCCTATGGGTGGGACCAGGAAGGGGGGTGGTTACACCCCCAATCCTTTGTCCAGCTCGCCCCAGGCCCGGGACTGGTGTGCCCCAGGACCGGTTTGAACTGGCATATGCACCGAGGCTCCTTGTGAGCCACAGGCATGTCTGGTTTCTTTCAAGCCCTACCTGACCAATACACAAAATCCTGTCTGGGGTGGTGCATGCACCTCCCCTGGCAGGAAACCCTTTGTCCACACCTCCCAAGCTGGAAGGACTCCCAGCAGCAGGAGGGCAGACTTGTGTCTGTGGTGGCAGCATCCATTTTGTGGAGCTGAGGCTATGTCTGATTTTACCCGGGTTTCAGGCACTGTACATGTCGTGTCCCTCTAGAAGGGTGGAATGCTAACCCCGTCGCCAGAATTGGCGAGGGGTTAGTATTCCAATTCGTATGACACCTTACTCGACATGTTTTGATAAAGCCAAACCAAAGATAGCATTTAACCGCGAGGTTCATAATGCACTTAAGAGTATATGGTATGACGATATCTGGAAACAGTAGAAGGAAGTTGTTCCGACCACTGCAGACAGGCTCAGCTCATGCCAGAGCACCATCTCACATGGAACCAAGCACTCTGCCTTCAGGATTGTTAAGGCCTGCCATAGGAGTGACTTATAGGTTACCAGGTGTCCCATTTAAGGTTAGGTATAGGTATACTACACCTAAGTAAGAGGTGATTACACCAACTTACCTCAGCTGAGTGATCAGCCAGTTGTGTCAGATTGTTAGGCCAAGCCTGGGGTGGCATAATACATGCTGCAGCCCCTGGCAGGCCTTGGGTACACCAATGCCCTGGGTACCTAGTGTACACTGGTACAGGGGCTGACAGGGTGATCCACTTCCAATTGGTTATGCACCTAGGGTGCATAGTTTTAATTTAGTAGAGAGAACAGCAGGCTGGGGGTCTGATTGGCAGGCCCACAGCCTCAATATGTCAAAAACCAGTGAAGCAAAAAGCAAAAATTTGGGGTGACCATAGGATAGCAGACCCTACTCTCCTACACCTATGCACCCGCTTCCTGTGGGTGAGGTAAAGCTGGCACACCTGTGCCCAAGTGTAGTATTACATCTCTAGTGCCTGTGTTCCAAATCTTAAGTTCCTAGGTCATCCGGAAGATTCCTTTTGCAGTAACTTTGTACTTTTTACGCACCCATTGAAACCTATGGGAGCACGCGTGTGACTATTTGCTCTGCACACGCCACCCGTGGACCTCCTGGTCACTAACTAACGTTAGCTCCTTGTAGGCCCAGCGATTCTAGAGGCCCTAGGCCTTTTCCCTTTTCTGTTCGTGGTACTTATACCACTATTTTAGTATATGGTTCGAGTGGCCACCAGGGCCTATCCATATAAAGTGCAACTTCTGTGTATTCTGTGCTAATCTTGTTTGACGATTTGTGCTCCTGTGCTCATAAAGAGACTAGGGGTTACTTTGAGAAATAAATACACATATATTTTGAATATATATCTGTGTGGTGTCCTTTCATTGGTATAAAAGGGGGTTACTATTGGTAAAACAGCTTGCTTAACACGCATCACGAGTTTAGCCTCAAAGACTGCTTAGCCTACGCTACCACTAGGGCAGCTAGTCCGAAAAGGTTGACTTACAACCACACCATAAGGGTTGCTTGGCATGGTACAAGGTGGTCACTAGAACTAGTGAACAGCATATACCAGGCCAACTTCTCACACCACTCCTATCCCTTAGGCAGGGATACAACATTTTAAATAAGGGTCATGGGACTAAAAACCCACTCCCATCCCTAAGCAGGCAGGGATAAAACATTTGAAATAAGGGTCATGGAACTAAAAACCCACCCCTATCCCTTAAGCAGGGATACGTAAATAAGAGACATGGGACTAGTACCCACTCCCATGCCAACAAACAAGAAGTTGTACATAGCGATTAAACAACGTTGGCATACAACAAATCATAAGACATCGTAGAAAGACATAAACATTTTTGCGATAAATTAACACTCTTGTGAAACATATTTTTACATTGAATTTTTCCACTTATGAAAACAAAAACATTATGCATGAAATCTCAAAAACATGTACCACAACCTCGTATTACAAAAGTCAATGGTGTGCCTGTCACCGTGATGATGAGGGACAGGCGTCCCTAGGAACCATTGAGCACTTCAAATAAATGTAGAGGCACACGCATTTTTGAAACTGAAATACACCGTTTTTTTTTTAAATCACTCGTGCTCCGATAAGACTTCCAAGTATGAATTTCCCATTAGAATCCTCGAAACTTCAAAGAGCAAAGCAGAAACCAAAAGAGCATAAAAACTCCGTCGTTGACAAGGAGGAAGTAATGAAAAGTACCTGGAGCAACTGGTATTCAGAAGACAGCTCTGACGTATCTATGAAAACAGGAGTGCGACGCTGCTGCTAAAATAAAACTTTACTGAAGCTGAACAACACGAATGGCAAAGCGGGCACAGACCTTGTTGACACGCCAATTCCAAAATGGCAGCACGCTGTTACGCTGGTGCCGGATAGCTTACGGTGAATGTGTGCACCTCATGATGCAGCATAAACATACATCGTCGTGAAATGGAAGCGGCACGTCACGGCTGGCACAGAGGTACGTCTCATCGCGCACAGACAAAGACACGCGCATCATTTTTAAATCAAAGTACAGCGGTTGAACTGACCATAGTCACAATGCCATCCCAGTGCAAATCAATTATAAATTTAAATACTCACAAAAAGTCTCACATTAGTCAGCGTAGATGAATAACCATCGGATATACACCTGTAAAGGTTTGATACTCCCAAGAGAATAAAGTTGAAGGCTACTTTTCCAATATCTGTGAAAATGTCCTTTTATACGGCACAATAAAAAAAACCATAATCCACTTGAAATTTCCTCTGCAGTTTCCTCTGCAGGGCTTGCTTCTTCAGACAGTCGACAATTGTTGCCACTGTAGTTGAATCTCTTGGCACAAGTGACTCTGACATAGGCTCAGCGCTATCACGAGGGAGCAAAAATCCAACATCATATGTAGAGCAGAGTCTAAAACATTGCACTTGTTCAAAAATACCGGCAGTCACCATTTACCTTGTTTACTTGGCAACCTTGAATTTGCTTGTTACACCATGTAGTTTTTTGATAAGTAGGTTCTTCTGACAAACGTAGACAGGTTTGATGTTGAATTTCTGGTTGTTGAAGACACTGATATGAGATGACAGCACGCCTGGGATTGGGCTGTCCAGTGTATTGGACACTGGTGGGGCAGACATGCGTGCTTGACAGCTTCTTTGGCTTTAAACCCGTCGCTAAACAGGTTTCTTTTCTTTTCTTTAAATTTCTTGATGCTTGTTTCTCTTTTTCCATTTCTCTTGACATAGGTTCTTTTCTACACGTTCTTTTGGTCCACTCCTCTTTCTTGGTTGGCTTCAAGTTACCTTTTGCGTGAGGTCTTCTCCAGATCGTCGCCATAAATGTAGTGGGCTGGCCCCACGTGTACAGGATGTACAAGTAGACGCAGTAGACGTGGCCAGGTAGGAGTAGATGAAGTTTATTGAGATCTTAGGTGTAGAAGTACTAAACCCAGAACAGGCCCCAGATCAGGCTCCACAATAGGCCCCAACATAGGCCCCTGCATTAGCCCCACCAGGAGCAGCCTCCTAGCTGCTCAGCCCATCTTCCCAACTGTCTCAGTCCCACATAGTATCTAAGCATTCCACCCACACTAACATTCTACGCGGAACACTGACACTGGCTGAGCAGCTAGGTACAGAATGAAGGGAACATAATAACATGACCTGAGGATACTACACATACACAACCACACACAACCACACACACATAAAACCACAGCCACACACACAACCACACACAATCACACAACAACACATACACAACCACACAACAGCACACACACAACCATATATACAACCACACACATACAACCACACACACAACCACATATACAACCCCACACACACAACCACACACAACTACACACAACCACACACACACAACCACACACATACTGTAGTGGGCTGGCCCCACGTGTGCAGGATGTACAAGTAGACGCACTAGACGTGGCCAGGTAGGAGTAGATGAAGTTTATTGAGATCTTGGGTGTAGAAGTAGTAAACCCAGAACAGGCCCCAGATGAGGCTCCACAATAGGCCCCAGCATTAGCCCCACCAGGAGCAGCCTCCTAGCTGCTCAGCCCATCTTGCCAACTTTCTCAGTCCCACACAGTATCTAAGCATTCCACCCACACTAACATTCTACGCGGAACACTGACACTGGCTGAGCAGCTAGGTACAGAATGAAGGGAACATAATAACATGACCTGAGGATACTACACATCCTCTTCCTTTACACTGAAAATTAATAAAACCTAAAATAAACCCAAACTACTAATAAGTAAACAAATAAATACAGAAATGTACACAAGATATGAATAGTCCATAAACCCAGGAATGCATGTAGAAATACATCACGAGAGGGAAAACAGACACACTAAGGAGAAAGGAAAGATGCAAGCAAAGATCAACACACTAACACCATCCCCTTCCCTTAATACTGAACAAAGAAAATTTTTAGAAGTGAAATAAGAGCTCATATACGACAAATGAATATGATACCCAGAGTAGAATCCTACGGGTATAAATGTCTATGGGTAGAACAATACCCAAGGAAGTACTTCTCACGTGAGAAGACCCTGACGACAACTCAAAACGCCACCCCTCATGAAAGGGACACTATGGGACTAAAACCCACATGTTTGGGACTAACACCCAAATGTAAATAATACGTCACATGGGACTGAAACCCACTGACACGTGCAGCATGTAAAACCGACATGCAGCACAGTGTGGTATCAAAAGATGGCTACCCACACACAAGACAGCAAATACGTAAATGAAAGGACTGTTACCCAACATACACGTAAAAGGTGGGACTAAAACCCCCTTTAACTTAGTCAATAGGACTGGCACCCATTACTAATGACATAGGTGGGACTCTCACCCCCTATAAATAGGTAGGACTCTAACCCCCTATAACAGAGTAAATGGGACTGACACCCAAACTCAAAATAACAAAGGTGGGACTAAAACCCCCTTAAAAAAAATGGGGCTAAAACCCATTCCTATATCAATTACTGTGAACGTGGGGTGATGGGACTAAAAACCCACTCCCATCCCTAAGCAGGGATACAACTGTCTAAAAAGGAAATGGGACTAAAACCCACTCCTATCCCTTAGGCAGGGATACAACATTTTAAATAAGGGTCATGGGACTAAAAACCCACTCCCATCCCTAAGCAGGCAGGGATAAAACATTTGAAATAAGGGTCATGGGACTAAAAACCCACCCCTATCCCTTAAGCAGGGATACGTAAATAAGAGACATGGGACTAGTACCCACTCCCATGCCAACAAACAAGAAGTTGTACATAGCGATTAAACAACGTTGGCATACAACAAATCATAAGACATCGTAGAAAGACATAAACATTTTTGCGATAAATTAACACTCTTGTGAAACATATTTTTACATTGAATTTTTCCACTTATGAAAACAAAAAGATTATGCATGAAATCTCAAAAACATGTACCACAACCTCGTATTACAAAAGTCAATGGTGTGCCTGTCACCGTGATGATGAGGGACAGGCGTTCCTAGGAACCATTGAGCACTTCAAATAAATGTAGAGGCACACGCATTTTTGAAACTGAAATACACCGTTTTTTTTTTAAATCACTCGTGCTCCGATAAGACTTCCAAGTATGAATTTCCCATTAGAATCCTCGAAACTTCAAAGAGCAAAGCAGAAACCAAAAGAGCATAAAAACTCCGTCGTTGACAAGGAGGAAGTAATGAAAAGTACCTGGAGCAACTGGTATTCAGAAGACAGCTCCGACGTATCTATGAAAACAGGAGTGCGACGCTGCTGCTAAAATAAAACTTTACTGAAGCTGAACAACACGAATGGCAAAGCGGGCACAGACCTTGTTGACACGCCAATTCCAAAATGGCAGCACGCTGTTACGCTGGTGCCGGATGGCTTACGGTGAATGTGTGCACCTCATGATGCAGCATAAACATACATCGTCGTGAAATGGAAGCGGCACGTCACGGCTGGCACAGAGGTACGTCTCATCGCGCACAGACAAAGACACGCGCATCATTTTTAAATCAAAGTACAGCGGTTGAACTGACCATAGTCACAATGCCATCCCAGTGCAAATCAATTATAAATTTAAATACTCACAAAAAGTCTCACATTAGTCAGCGTAGATGAATAACCATCGGATATACACCTGTAAAGGTTTGATACTCCCAAGAGAATAAAGTTGAAGGATACTTTTCCAATGTGAGAAGTTGGCCTGGTATATGATGCTCACTAGTTAAAGTGATCACCTTGTACCATGCCAAGCAACCCTTATGGTGTGGTTGTAAGTCAACCTTTTCGGACTAGCTGCCCTAGTGGTAGCGTAGGCTAAGCAGTCTTTGAGGCTAAACTCGTGAAGCGTGTTAAGCCAGCTGTTTTACCAAATGCAACCCCCTTTTATACCAATGAAAGGACACCACACAGATATATATTCAAAATATATATGTATTTATTTATCAAAGTTACCCCTAGTCTCTTTATGAGCACAGGAGCACAAATCGTCAAACAAGATTATCACAGAATACACAGAAGTTGCACTTTATATGGATAGGCCCTGGTGGCCACTCAAACCATATACTAAAATAGTGGTATAAGTACCACGAACAGAAAAGGGAAAAGGCCTAAGGCCTCTAGAATCGCTGGGCCTACAAGGAGCTAACGTCAGTTAGTGACCAGGAGGTCCACGGGTGGCGTGTGCAGAGCAAATAGTCACACGCGTGCTCCCATAGGTTTCAATGGGTGCGTAAAAAGTACAAAGTTACTGCAAAAGGAATCTTCCGGATGGACTAGGAACTCAAGATTTGGAACACAGGCACTAGAGATGTAATACTACACTTGGGCACAGGTGTGCCAGCTTTACCTCACCCACAGGAAGCGGGTGCATAGGCCTCGAAGTGCGTCGGGTTGCTTCTATCTGTTCCGTGGAGCTTGAAGACAAAGATGCTGCAGGCGGTCGGTCCGGGAGAGATGCAGTGGATCCAAGAGTGGATCGGAGATGTTGAAGACCTGTAAGCAGAGGGGACAGTGTTCACAGTCACTAGCCAGTGACCAGCGTGGCACCAGGTGGGTACCAGGCGATGTCGGGTGCAAACAGGTGATGAGGGGTAGCTTGTCTCCGCAGCCACGTGGTCCCTGAAGGTCGACGACGTCCAGGAGTCGGCTCACGAGCTGTCCCACGCAGGCTCTCGCTGTCGGCGGTGTCGGCGACTTGATCGAAGCAAACAAGCCTTGGCAAAAGCAATTGCAGGAGGATTCGGAAATCAGCTGTTGGTTCTGACCAGCAAGGTCAGAGGGATTGCTCCTTTGGAGGGGAGCAAGGGCCAGTCTGGAGCAACCAGACCAGCGGTGTTTGTCGTAGATTTCGTCGCCAAGATGGCCACTAGCCAGCGGGCCAGCAACCGGTTAGGCGCGTCGAGTGGCAAAATGCAGAAGGGCCCCACGCAGATCGTGGAGATGCTGGAGGGCTCACCTTTGGTGCAGATGCTGCTCGAGGGTTGGGCTTCTCAGGACCCAAAGCACAACTTGGAGGGAGCCTCGGTTGTTGCACTGGTCAGCTTGTCGTAGTCGTTCCAAGATGGCTGGCTCCACGTGTCTCGGTGCCTCCACGGGTCTCCTCTTTTCAGGGACTGTGGATCGGGCGGTGAGAGGTCTGGAGGTCCAGGTCTTGTCAGTCTCTGGGCTCGGGCTCCGGCGGGAGGCGGCGGCAAAGCAGACGGTGATTCGCTGGATGGTGCTTGCGTTAGCAAGGTGGTCACTCCCTGACCACAGGGGAGATTTTCTTCAGTCTTCTGTGCAGCAGAATGTCGAAGTTCCCGTCTTCTTCTTAGTTTCAAGTTGATTCCAGGATGTCTGAAGTCTTAGGACACAGCTCCTACCTTTATTTGGATTCTAGGGGCCGGACTACCTGCTAGGTCCCTCCCTATGGGTGGGACCAGGAAGGGGGGTGGTTACACCCCCAATCCTTTGTCCAGCTCGCCCCAGGCCCGGGACTGGTGTGCCCCAGGACCGGTTTGAACTGGCATATGCCCCGAGGCTCCTTGTGAGCCACAGGCATGTCTGGTTTCTTTCAAGCCCTACCTGACCAATACACAAAATCCTGTCTGGGGTGGTGCACGCACCTCCCCTGGCAGGAAACCCTTTGTCCACACCTCCCAAGCTGGAAGGACTCCCAGCAGCAGGAGGGCAGACTTGTGTCTGTGGTGGCAGCATCCATTTTGTGGAGCTGAGGCTATGTCTGATTTTACCCGGGTTTCAGGTACTGTACATGTCGTGTCCCTCTAGAAGGGTGGAATGCTAACCCCGTCGCCAGAATTGGCGAGGGGTTAGTATTCCAATTCGTATGACACCTTACTCGACATGTTTTGATAAAGCCAAACCAAAGATAGCATTTAACCGCGAGGTTCATAATGCACTTAAGAGTATATGGTATGACGATATCTGGAAACAGTAGAAGGAAGTTGTTCCGACCACTGCAGACAGGCTCAGCTCATGCCAGAGCACCATCTCACATGGAACCAAGCACTCTGCCTTCAGGATTGTTAAGGCCTGCCATAGGAGTGACTTAGAGGTTACCAGGTGTCCCATTTAAGGTTAGGTATAGGTATACTACACCTAAGTAAGAGGTGATTACACCAACTTACCCCAGCTGAGTGATCAGCCAGTTGTGTCAGATTGTTAGGCCAAGCCTGGGGTGGCATAATACATGCTGCAGCCCCTGGCAGGCCTTGGGTACACCAATGCCCTGGGTACCTAGTGTACACTGGTACAGGGGCTGACAGGGTGATCCACTTCCAATTGGTTATGCACCTAGGGTGCATAGTTTTAATTTAGTAGAGAGAACAGCAGGCTGGGGGTCTGATTGGCAGGCCCACAGCCTCAATATGTCAAAAACCAGTGAAGCAAAAAGCAAAAATTTGGGGTGACCATAGGATAGCAGACCCTACTCTCCTACACAACCCCCCCCCAAACGCTGGGACATTAAACTAGCCTTGACCAGTCTCGTCTTCATGTCCTAAGTGGAAGTACCTGGAGAGACCATCTGCATTCCCATGGTCAGTACCTGGCCGGTGCTCCACTGTAAAGTCCATCCCCTGTAGGGAAATGGACCACCTAAGCAGTTTGGGGTTTTCACCCTTCATCTGATTTAGCCACAAGAGGGGCTTATGGTCGGTCTGAATCTTGAAGTGAGTGCCAAACAAGTATGGCCTCAGCTTCTTCAGGGCCCACACCACAGCAAAGGCCTCCCTCTCAATAGCTGACCAATTCTTCTCTCTGGGGGTCAACCTTCTGCTAATAAAAGCAATGGGTTGGTCTTGACCATCTACATTAAGTTGTGACAGCACAGCTCCCACACCCAACTCAGAAGCATCTGTTTGGACAATAAACTCTTTGGAGTAGTCAGGACTTTTCAGGATAGGTGCAGAGCACATGGCCTCCTTCAGGTCATCAAATGCCTTTTGACAGCTTACTGTCCACTGAACCTTTTTGGGCATCTTCTTGGATGTCAGATCATTAAGAGGAGTCACAATGGACCCATAGTTCTTAACAAACTTCCTGTAATACCCAGTCAAGCCCAAGAAAGCTCGAACTTGAGTCTGGGTGGTTGGAGGGGACCAATCCTTGATGGACTGTATCTTACTCTCCAGTGGTTGAACTTGGCCCCCACCTACAAGGTGGCCCAAATACACAACCTTACTCTGCCCTATCTGGCACTTAGTAGCCTTGATAGTGAGGCCTGCCCTTTGCAGAGCCTCAAGAGCCTTCTTCAGGTGGATCAGGTGATCCTCCCAGGTGGAACTAAAGACAGCAATGTCATCAAGATATGCTGCGCAAAAGTCATCCAACCCAGTAAGGACTTGGTTCACCAGCCTTTGGAAGGTGGCAGGTGCATTCTTCAGACCAAAGGGCATCACCACAAACTGATAATGCCCACCTGGGGTTGAGAATGCTGTTTTGGCCTTAGACTCCTCAGCTAACCTGATTTGCCAATAGCCAGCTGTCAAGTCAAATGTGCTCAAAAACTTTGCAGAAGCTAGTTTGTCTATGAGCTCATCTGCCCTTGGAATAGGGTGTGCATCTGTCCTGGTGACAGCATTGAGTCCTCTGTAGTCCACACAGAACCTCATCTCTCTCTTGCCATCTTTGGTGTGAGGTTTGGGGACCAGAACCACTGGGCTAGCCCAGGGGCTCTCTGAGGGTTCAATGACACCTAATTCCAGCATTTTATGTACCTCAGCCTTTATACAGTCCCTGACGTGGTCAGGTTGTCTGTAAAGTTTGTTCTTTACAGGCAGACTGTCACCAGTGTCCACAACATGGGTACACCAGTCAGTTTGACTAGGTATCAAGGAAAACATATGTGAAAATGATTGTAGAACCTGTCTACATTCAGTCTGCTGATGGGCAGTGAGGTTGCCTCCAAGGGTCACTCCTTCAACTGAGCCATCTTCAGGGTTCTGAGACAACAGGTCTGGGAGAGGGTCACTCTCTTCCTCCTGTCCCTCATCTGTAGCCATGAGCAAGCCCATGTCTGCCCTGTCAACATATGCTTTAAGCCTGTTAACATGGAGTACCCTGTGGGGACTCCTGGGAGTTCCTAGGTCCACCAAGTAGGTGACCTCTCCCTTCTTTTCCAGGATTGTATGGGGTCCAGACCATTTGTCTTGGAGTGCTGCTGGGGCCACTGGCTCCAACACCCATACCTTCTGTCCTGGCTGATACTCAACCAAGACAGCCTTTTGGTCATGCCAAGCTTTCTGTAAGGCCTGGCTTGCCTCAAGGTTTTTAGATGCCTTCTCCATATACTCAGCCATCCTGGAGCGGAGACCAAGTACATAGTCCACTATGTCTAGCTTAGGCTTTTTGAGAGGTAACTCCCATCCTTCCTTCACCAAACACAGTGGGCCTCTCACAGGGTGCCCAAACAACAATTCAAAGGGGCTGTAGCCAACTCCTTTTTGTGGGACCTCTCTGTAAGCAAACAGAAGGCAGGGTAGAAGGATATCCCATCTTCGCCTGAGCTTTTCAGGTAATCCTTTGATCATACCCTTTAGGGTCTTGTTGAATCTCTCAACAAGCCCATTGCATTGTGGGTGATAAGGGGTGGTGAACTTGTAGTTGACACCACATTCCTTCCACATAGCTGTCAAGTATCCTGACATAAAGTTGGTACCTCTGTCAGATACTACCTCCTTAGGAAACCCCACTCTGGAGAATACTCCCAGCAGGGCCCTGGCCACAACAGGTGCTGTAGTGGTCCTAAGGGGAATTGCCTCTGGATACCTGGTGGCATGATCCACTACCACCAGTATAAATCTGTGCCCAGATGCAGTGGGAGGATCCATGGGACCCACTATGTCTATTCCCACTCTTTCAAAGGGAACCCCCACCACAGGTAGTGGTATCAGGGGGGCCTTTGTTGTGCCACCTGATTTGCCACTGGCTTGGCAGGTAACACAGGAGCGACAAAACTCCTTTGTATCTTCATTCATATGAGGCCAGTGAAAGTGAGGGACAAGCCTGTCCCAAGTCTTGTTCTGGCCTAAGTGTCCTGCTAAAGGAATGTCATGGGCCAAGGTAAGAAGGAAGCCCCTAAATTGCAGAGGTATGACCAACCTCCTGGTTGCACCAGGCTTGGGGTCTCTAGCCTCTGAATAAAGGAGCCCTTCATCCCAATACACTTTATGGGTACCTTGAGCATTCCCAGCAGCCTCAGCAGCAGCCAGCTGTCTGAGGGGTTCAAGAGAGGGACAGGATAACTGAGCCTGCCTCAAGTCAGCCCTTGAAGGTCCCCCTGTCCCCAGAAACTCAACCTGATCAGGTTCAAGCTCTTCAGGGACAGTTCCTTCAGGGTCCTCTAGATCAGCTTCCTGGGAAGGCTGATCATCACTCTGAGGCAGGGGGGAAGGCACAGCCTTGACCCTCCTGTTCTTCTTCTTGGTAGGTGCTTGGTCCATTGTTCCAGGATCCAAGACCTGAGGTTCAGTGAGGCACTTTTTGGCCTGTGACCTGGTCACAGCAAGGACATGTGATGATATACCTAACATCTCTGCATGAGTCCTGTACTCCACTTCTGACCATAGAGAACTCTCTAGGTCATTGCCCAACAAACATTCTACTGGGAGGTCTGCACTAACCACAACCCTTTTGAGGCCAGTTACCCCTCCCCATGAGAAGTTAACAACTGCCACACTGTGTGAAGTAGTGGCATTGCTGGCATTGGTCACCAGGTAGTTCTCACCTGGTATGTACTGTCCAGGGTCCACAAAGCCTGGTGTCACCATAGTGACACTGGCACATGTGTCCCTGTAGGCTTGAGCCACTTTGTCATTAATTAAAGGAGTCTGTCTGTACTTGCCCAGGTTACTGGGGCTCACAGTCAGGGACAAATCAATGTCCCCATCACAGATCAAGACTGCCTGTGTAAGGGTTCTGTCTAAGTCAGAATCTCCTTCAGTTCCCATAGTGATTCCCACTACACCCTTTGTCTGGGGACCAACACTGCTAACAGTAGTACTGGGAGCAGGTGCCTTAGGGGCAACAGTGTTGGGGGCTCCACCCTTTTTGCAATCACTAGTCCAGTGAGTTGTATTTTTGCAATGATTGCACCAGGGTTTCTTTTGACCTTCTTTCTTCTTTTTGGACTGTTGTTGGGACCCACCCTCCTTAGCAGTAGTTTGGGGCCCTGTTGAAGACTTCTGGTCTTTAGATTTCTGATCTCCACCCTTTTGGTCTGTTTTCTTCTGATCACCCCCTTGGCCCTGGTTCTGGTTCTTTTGCTTAACCCTGGTTCTGACCCATTTGTCTGCCTTCTTTCCCAATTCTTGGGGAGAGGTCAGATCAGAGTCAACCAAGTGTTGATGCAGTTGCTGGTTTTGACAGTTATTTAAAATCTGTTCTCTCATCATCAAATTATACAATCCTGTAAAATCAGATACCTTACTTCCCAGCAACCAACCCTCCAAAGCCTTAGTGGCACATTCAATGTATTCAGACCAGTCCTGAGTCTGAGTCTTTTGGGTGTCTCTGAACATTAACCTGTACTGTTCAGTGGTTAAGCCTAACCCATCTACTAGAACACTCTTCAGGACTCTGTAGTTTCTGACATCCTCTTCTCTAACAGTGAGGAGTCTGTCTCTGCCTCTTCCCTCAAAGGAGAGCCAGAGGATTGCTGCCCACTGATCTTCAGGAACCTGCTGTACTTTGCAGGCTCTCTCAAGAGCAGTTATCCACTTGTGGATGTCATCCCCACTTTTGTAGGGGGGCACAACCTTAGACAGGTTTCTATTATCGAAAACCCTATCTTTGTCCTTAGGGACAATGCTGCCACCAGTGGGTATAGACCCACTCTCTCTAGGTTGCCTAGCCTTGTTCAGTTTTTCTTCCATCAGGGCTACTTCTAGCTCCTGCTTCCTGATCCTCAGCTGGGCTTCCTGCATTCTGGCCTCATGTTCCCTCCTCTGAGGGGTGGTCATCCTTTTCCTGGAGTGACCTTGAGAGCCTCTAGAGCCATGGGAAGCATTGGAGTCACCTGAGCGATTCCTTTGCCTTCCCAGCCCTGTGTTAAGTCCACTGGGGAGATCCAGTGGGTTGAACCCACTGTCAGTCCCCAATAGCCTTGGTTTAGCTGGGCCAAGTATAACACTTGGCACTGGGCTAGTTCTCCCTTCATCCTCACTACTGTCAGTATCCTTTTCACTCTCATCCTCTGTGGTAGGCATCCCATCTAAGGGGTGACTATTGGGAAGGGGCACTTCAGTGGCATCTTTAGAAGGGGGGCCTCCTGTTCCTGTCCCTAAGGGGGCTAACTGGGAAGCTTTCTTGAGTGCTCTCTGATTCTCATCATTCTGTAAGAGCTCTCTGAGCTCAGCAGAGTTTGGGTTCTTGGGCTGTTTAAGGCCTCTAAGAGTTGCCAAATGCCTGAGCTCATTCTGATTAAGGGTAGCAAAGCTGGATGGTGCCCTCTGGGGGTCACTCTCAACAGAGATGGGTACAGTGGACCCCTCTGCCCCGGCCATTGCTCTTAAGTGTGGGTGGATGTGTTGCAATCTACCTACACTTGGGTTTACCTACTAAACCTATCTAGTAGTTGTAGTCAGGGTGTGCTACTCCCTTTGCTCTACAACAACTAAGTTCAGTAGAACTTATGTATATCTAATCTTGTTTTATATGTACCTACAGGTACCTATGTGATCTTTCAATTGGTAACCAAGAGATTACAATGGTAAAACACAGCAAGCTCAAATCCCACCGCTGCTCACCAATGTGAGAAGTTGGCCTGGTATATGATGCTCACTAGTTAAAGTGATCACCTTGTACCATGCCAAGCAACCCTTATGGTGTGGTTGTAAGTCAACCTTTTCGGACTAGCTGCCCTAGTGGTAGCGTAGGCTAAGCAGTCTTTGAGGCTAAACTCGTGAAGCGTGTTAAGCCAGCTGTTTTACCAAATGCAACCCCCTTTTATACCAATGAAAGGACACCACACAGATATATATTCAAAATATATATGTATTTATTTATCAAAGTTACCCCTAGTCTCTTTATGAGCACAGGAGCACAAATCGTCAAACAAGATTATCACAGAATACACAGAAGTTGCACTTTATATGGATAGGCCCTGGTGGCCACTCAAACCATATACTAAAATAGTGGTATAAGTACCACGAACAGAAAAGGGAAAAGGCCTAAGGCCTCTAGAATCGCTGGGCCTACAAGGAGCTAACGTCAGTTAGTGACCAGGAGGTCCACGGGTGGCGTGTGCAGAGCAAATAGTCACACGCGTGCTCCCATAGGTTTCAATGGGTGCGTAAAAAGTACAAAGTTACTGCAAAAGGAATCTTCCGGATGGACTAGGAACTCAAGATTTGGAACACAGGCACTAGAGATGTAATACTACACTTGGGCACAGGTGTGCCAGCTTTACCTCACCCACAGGAAGCGGGTGCATAGGCCTCGAAGTGCGTCGGGTTGCTTCTATCTGTTCCGTGGAGCTTGAAGACAAAGATGCTGCAGGCGGTCGGTCCGGGAGAGATGCAGTGGATCCAAGAGTGGATCGGAGATGTTGAAGACCTGTAAGCAGAGGGGACAGTGTTCACAGTCACTAGCCAGTGACCAGCGTGGCACCAGGTGGGTACCAGGCGATGTCGGGTGCAAACAGGTGATGAGGGGTAGCTTGTCTCCGCAGCCACGTGGTCCCTGAAGGTCGACGACGTCCAGGAGTCGGCTCACGAGCTGTCCCACGCAGGCTCTCGCTGTCGGCGGTGTCGGCGACTTGATCGAAGCAAACAAGCCTTGGCAAAAGCAATTGCAGGAGGATTCGGAAATCAGCTGTTGGTTCTGACCAGCAAGGTCAGAGGGATTGCTCCTTTGGAGGGGAGCAAGGGCCAGTCTGGAGCAACCAGACCAGCGGTGTTTGTCGTAGATTTCGTCGCCAAGATGGCCACTAGCCAGCGGGCCAGCAACCGGTTAGGCGCGTCGAGTGGCAAAATGCAGAAGGGCCCCACGCAGATCGTGGAGATGCTGGAGGGCTCACCTTTGGTGCAGATGCTGCTCGAGGGTTGGGCTTCTCAGGACCCAAAGCACAACTTGGAGGGAGCCTCGGTTGTTGCACTGGTCAGCTTGTCGTAGTCGTTCCAAGATGGCTGGCTCCACGTGTCTCGGTGCCTCCACGGGTCTCCTCTTTTCAGGGACTGTGGATCGGGCGGTGAGAGGTCTGGAGGTCCAGGTCTTGTCAGTCTCTGGGCTCGGGCTCCGGCGGGAGGCGGCGGCAAAGCAGACGGTGATTCGCTGGATGGTGCTTGCGTTAGCAAGGTGGTCACTCCCTGACCACAGGGGAGATTTTCTTCAGTCTTCTGTGCAGCAGAATGTCGAAGTTCCCGTCTTCTTCTTAGTTTCAAGTTGATTCCAGGATGTCTGAAGTCTTAGGACACAGCTCCTACCTTTATTTGGATTCTAGGGGCCGGACTACCTGCTAGGTCCCTCCCTATGGGTGGGACCAGGAAGGGGGGTGGTTACACCCCCAATCCTTTGTCCAGCTCGCCCCAGGCCCGGGACTGGTGTGCCCCAGGACCGGTTTGAACTGGCATATGCCCCGAGGCTCCTTGTGAGCCACAGGCATGTCTGGTTTCTTTCAAGCCCTACCTGACCAATACACAAAATCCTGTCTGGGGTGGTGCACGCACCTCCCCTGGCAGGAAACCCTTTGTCCACACCTCCCAAGCTGGAAGGACTCCCAGCAGCAGGAGGGCAGACTTGTGTCTGTGGTGGCAGCATCCATTTTGTGGAGCTGAGGCTATGTCTGATTTTACCCGGGTTTCAGGTACTGTACATGTCGTGTCCCTCTAGAAGGGTGGAATGCTAACCCCGTCGCCAGAATTGGCGAGGGGTTAGTATTCCAATTCGTATGACACCTTACTCGACATGTTTTGATAAAGCCAAACCAAAGATAGCATTTAACCGCGAGGTTCATAATGCACTTAAGAGTATATGGTATGACGATATCTGGAAACAGTAGAAGGAAGTTGTTCCGACCACTGCAGACAGGCTCAGCTCATGCCAGAGCACCATCTCACATGGAACCAAGCACTCTGCCTTCAGGATTGTTAAGGCCTGCCATAGGAGTGACTTAGAGGTTACCAGGTGTCCCATTTAAGGTTAGGTATAGGTATACTACACCTAAGTAAGAGGTGATTACACCAACTTACCCCAGCTGAGTGATCAGCCAGTTGTGTCAGATTGTTAGGCCAAGCCTGGGGTGGCATAATACATGCTGCAGCCCCTGGCAGGCCTTGGGTACACCAATGCCCTGGGTACCTAGTGTACACTGGTACAGGGGCTGACAGGGTGATCCACTTCCAATTGGTTATGCACCTAGGGTGCATAGTTTTAATTTAGTAGAGAGAACAGCAGGCTGGGGGTCTGATTGGCAGGCCCACAGCCTCAATATGTCAAAAACCAGTGAAGCAAAAAGCAAAAATTTGGGGTGACCATAGGATAGCAGACCCTACTCTCCTACATCCAATATCTGTGAAAATGTCCTTTTATACGGCACAATAAAAAAAACCATAATCCACTTGAAATTTCCTCTGCAGTTTCCTCTGCAGGGCTTGCTTCTTCAGACAGTCGACAATTGTTGCCACTGTAGTTGAATCTCGTGGCACAAGTGACTCTGACATAGGCTCAGCGCTATCACGAGGGAACAAAAATCCAACATCATATGTAGAGCAGAGTCTAAAACATTGCACTTGTTCAAAAATACCGGCAGTCACCATTTACCTTGTTTACTTGGCAACCTTGAATTTGCTTGTTACACCATGTAGTTTTTTGATAAGTAGGTTCTTCTGACAAACGTAGACAGGTTTGATGTTGAATTTCTGGTTGTTGAAGACACTGATATGAGATGACAGCACGCCTGGGATTGGGCTGTCCAGTGTATTGGACACTGGTGGGGCAGACATGCGTGCTTGACAGCTTCTTTGGCTTTAAACGCGTCGCTAAACAGGTTTCTTTTCTTTTCTTTAAATTTCTTGATGCTTGTTTCTCTTTTTCCATTTCTCTTGACATAGGTTCTTTTCTACACGTTCTTTTGGTCCACTCCTCTTTCTTGGTTGGCTTCAAGTTACCTTTTGCGTGAGGTCTTCTCCAGATCGTCGCCATAAATGTAGTGGGCTGGCCCCACGTGTACAGGATGTACAAGTAGACGCAGTAGACGTGGCCAGGTAGGAGTAGATGAAGTTTATTGAGATCTTAGGTGTAGAAGTACTAAACCCAGAACAAGCCCCAGATCAGGCTCCACAATAGGCCCCAACATAGGCCCCTGCATTAGCCCCACCAGGAGCAGCCTCCTAGCTGCTCAGCCCATCTTCCCAACTGTCTCAGTCCCACATAGTATCTAAGCATTCCACCCACACTAACATTCTACGCGGAACACTGACTCTGGCTGAGCAGCTAGGTACAGAATGAAGGGAACATAATAACATGACCTGAGGATACTACACATACACAACCACACACAACCACACACACAACCACACACACACATAAAACCACAGCCACACACACAACCACACACAATCACACAACAACACATACACAACCACACAACAGCACACACACAACCATATATACAACCACACACATACAACCACACACACAACCACATATACAACCCCACACACACAACCACACACACAACCACACACAACTACACACAACCACACACACACAACCACACACATACTGTAGTGGGCTGGCCCCACGTGTGCAGGATGTACAAGTAGACGCAGTAGACGTGGCCAGGTAGGAGTAGATGAAGTTTATTGAGATCTTGGGTGTAGAAGTAGTAAAACCAGAACAGCCCCCAGATGAGGCTCCACAATAGGCCCCAGCATTAGCCCCACCAGGAGCAGCCTCCTAGCTGCTCAGCCCATCTTCCCAACTGTCTCAGTCCCACACAGTATCTAAGCATTCCACCCACACTAACATTCTACGCGGAACACTGACACTGGCTGAGCAGCTAGGTACAGAATGAAGGGAACATAATAACATGACCTGAGGATACTACACATCCTCTTCCTTTACACTGAAAATTAATAAAACCTAAAATAAACCCAAACTACTAATAAGTAAACAAATAAATACAGAAATGTACACAAGATATGAATAGTCCATAAACCCAGGAATGCATGTAGAAATACATCACGAGAGGGAAAACAGACACACTAAGGAGAAAGGAAAGATGCAAGCAACGATCAACACACTAACACCATCCCCTTCCCTTAATACTGAACAAAGAAAATTTTTAGAAGTGAAATAAGAGCTCATATACGACAAATGAATATGATACCCAGAGTAGAATCCTACGGGTATAAATGTCTATGGGTAGAACAATACCCAAGGAAGTACTTCTCACGTGAGAAGACCCTGACGACAACTCAAAACGCCACCCCTCATGAAAGGGACACTATGGGACTAAAACCCACATGTTTGGGACTAACACCCAAATGTAAATAATACGTCACATGGGACTGAAACCCACTGACACGTGCAGCATGTAAAACCGACATGCAGCACAGTGTGGTATCAAAAGATGGCTACCCACACACAAGACAGCAAATACGTAAATGAAAGGACTGTTACCCAACATACACGTAAAAGGTGGGACTAAAACCCCCTTTAACTTAGTCAATAGGACTGGCACCCATTACTAATGACATAGGTTGGACTCTCACCCCCTATAAATAGGTAGGACTCTAACCCCCTATAACAGAGTAAATGGGACTGACACCCAAACTCAAAATAACAAATGTGGGACTAAAACCCCCTTAAAAAAAATGGGGCTAAAACCCATTCCTATATCAATTACTGTGAACGTGGGGTGATGGGACTAAAAACCCACTCCCATCCCTAAGCAGGGATACAACTGTCTAAAAAGGAAATGGGACTAAAACCCACTCCTATCCCTTAGGCAGGGATACAACATTTTAAATAAGGGTCATGGGACTAAAAACCCACTCCCATCCCTAAGCAGGCAGGGATAAAACATTTGAAATAAGGGTCATGGGACTAAAAACCCACCCCTATCCCTTAAGCAGGGATACGTAAATAAGAGACATGGGACTAGTACCCACTCCCATGCCAACAAACAAGAAGTTGTACATAGCGATTAAACAACGTTGGCATACAACAAATCATAAGACATCGTAGAAAGACATAAACATTTTTGCGATAAATTAACACTCTTGTGAAACATATTTTTACATTGAATTTTTCCACTTATGAAAACAAAAACATTATGCATGAAATCTCAAAAACATGTACCACAACCTCGTATTACAAAAGTCAATGGTGTGCCTGTCACCGTGATGATGAGGGACAGGCGTTCCTAGGAACCATTGAGCACTTCAAATAAATGTAGAGGCACACGCATTTTTGAAACTGAAATACACCGTTTTTTTTTTAAATCACTCGTGCTCCGATAAGACTTCCAAGTATGAATTTCCCATTAGAATCCTCGAAACTTCAAAGAGCAAAGCAGAAACCAAAAGAGCATAAAAACTCCGTCGTTGACAAGGAGGAAGTAATGAAAAGTACCTGGAGCAACTGGTATTCAGAAGACAGCTCCGACGTATCTATGAAAACAGGAGTGCGACGCTGCTGCTAAAATAAAACTTTACTGAAGCTGAACAACACGAATGGCAAAGCGGGCACAGACCTTGTTGACACGCCAATTCCAAAATGGCAGCACGCTGTTACGCTGGTGCCGGATGGCTTACGGTGAATGTGTGCACCTCATGATGCAGCATAAACATACATCGTCGTGAAATGGAAGCGGCACGTCACGGCTGGCACAGAGGTACGTCTCATCGCGCACAGACAAAGACACGCGCATCTTTTTTAAATCAAAGTACAGCGGTTGAACTGACCATAGTCACAATGCCATCCCAGTGCAAATCAATTATAAATTTAAATACTCACAAAAAGTCTCACATTAGTCAGCGTAGATGAATAACCATCGGATATACACCTGTAAAGGTTTGATACTCCCAAGAGAATAAAGTTGAAGGCTACTTTTCCAATATCTGTGAAAATGTCCTTTTATACGGCACAATAAAAAAAACCATAATCCACTTGAAATTTCCTCTGCAGTTTCCTCTGCAGGGCTTGCTTCTTCAGACAGTCGACAATTGTTGCCACTGTAGTTGAATCTCGTGGCACAAGTGACTCTGACATAGGCTCAGCGCTATCACGAGGGAGCAAAAATCCAACATCATATGTAGAGCAGAGTCTAAAACATTGCACTTGTTCAAAAATACCGGCAGTCACCATTTACCTTGTTTACTTGGCAACCTTGAATTTGCTTGTTACACCATGTAGTTTTTTGATAAGTAGGTTCTTCTGACAAACGTAGACAGGTTTGATGTTGAATTTCTGGTTGTTGAAGACACTGATATGAGATGACAGCACGCCTGGGATTGGGCTGTCCAGTGTATTGGACACTGGTGGGGCAGACATGCGTGCTTGACAGCTTCTTTGGCTTTAAACGCGTCGCTAAACAGGTTTCTTTTCTTTTCTTTAAATTTCTTGATGCTTGTTTCTCTTTTTCCATTTCTCTTGACATAGGTTCTTTTCTACACGTTCTTTTGGTCCACTCCTCTTTCTTGGTTGGCTTCAAGTTACCTTTTGCGTGAGGTCTTCTCCAGATCGTCGCCATAAATGTAGTGGGCTGGCCCCACGTGTACAGGATGTACAAGTAGACGCAGTAGACGTGGCCAGGTAGGAGTAGATGAAGTTTATTGAGATCTTAGGTGTAGAAGTACTAAACCCAGAACAAGCCCCAGATCAGGCTCCACAATAGGCCCCAACATAGGCCCCTGCATTAGCCCCACCAGGAGCAGCCTCCTAGCTGCTCAGCCCATCTTCCCAACTGTCTCAGTCCCACATAGTATCTAAGCATTCCACCCACACTAACATTCTACGCGGAACACTGACTCTGGCTGAGCAGCTAGGTACAGAATGAAGGGAACATAATAACATGACCTGAGGATACTACACATACACAACCACACACAACCACACACACACATAAAACCACAGCCACACACACAACCACACACAATCACACAACAACACATACACAACCACACAACAGCACACACACAACCATATATACAACCACACACATACAACCACACACACAACCACATATACAACCCCACACACACAACCACACACACAACCACACACAACTACACACAACCACACACACACAACCACACACATACTGTAGTGGGCTGGCCCCACGTGTGCAGGATGTACAAGTAGACGCAGTAGACGTGGCCAGGTAGGAGTAGATGAAGTTTATTGAGATCTTGGGTGTAGAAGTAGTAAACCCAGAACAGGCCCCAGATGAGGCTCCACAATAGGCCCCAGCATTAGCCCCACCAGGAGCAGCCTCCTAGCTGCTCAGCCCATCTTCCCAACTGTCTCAGTCCCACACAGTATCTAAGCATTCCACCCACACTAACATTCTACGCGGAACACTGACACTGGCTGAGCAGCTAGGTACAGAATGAAGGGAACATAATAACATGACCTGAGGATACTACACATCCTCTTCCTTTACACTGAAAATTAATAAAACCTAAAATAAACCCAAACTACTAATAAGTAAACAAATAAATACAGAAATGTACACAAGATATGAATAGTCCATAAACCCAGGAATGCATGTAGAAATACATCACGAGAGGGAAAACAGACACACTAAGGAGAAAGGAAAGATGCAAGCATAGATCAACACACTAACACCATCCCCTTCCCTTAATACTGAACAAAGAAAATTTTTAGAAGTGAAATAAGAGCTCATATACGACAAATGAATATGATACCCAGAGTAGAATCCTACGGGTATAAATGTCTATGGGTAGAACAATACCCAAGGAAGTACTTCTCACGTGAGAAGACCCTGACGACAACTCAAAACGCCACCCCTCATGAAAGGGACACTATGGGACTAAAACCCACGTGTTTGGGACTAACACCCAAATGTAAATAATACGTCACATGGGACTGAAACCCACTGACAGGTGCAGCATGTAAAACCGACATGCAGCACAGTGTGGTATCAAAAGATGGCTACCCACACACAAGACAGCAAATACGTAAATGAAAGGACTGTTACCCAACATACACGTAAAAGGTGGGACTAAAACCCCCTTTAACTTAGTCAATAGGACTGGCACCCATTACTAATGACATAGGTGGGACTCTCACCCCCTATAAATAGGTAGGACTCTAACCCCCTATAACAGAGTAAATGGGACTGACACCCAAACTCAAAATAACAAAGGTGGGACTAAAACCCCCTTAAAAAAAATGGGGCTAAAACCCATTCCTATATCAATTACTGTGAACGTGGGGTGATGGGACTAAAAACCCACTCCCATCCCTAAGCAGGGATACAACTGTCTAAAAAGGAAATGGGACTAAAACCCACTCCTATCCCTTAGGCAGGGATACAACATTTTAAATAAGGGTCATGGGACTAAAAACCCACTCCCATCCCTAAGCAGGCAGGGATAAAACATTTGAAATAAGGGTCATGGGACTAAAAACCCACCCCTATCCCTTAAGCAGGGATACGTAAATAAGAGACATGGGACTAGTACCCACTCCCATGCCAACAAACAAGAAGTTGTACATAGCGATTAAACAACGTTGGCATACAACAAATCATAAGACATCGTAGAAAGACATAAACATTTTTGCGATAAATTAACACTCTTGTGAAACATATTTTTACATTGAATTTTTCCACTTATGAAAACAAAAACATTATGCATGAAATCTCAAAAACATGTACCACAACCTCGTATTACAAAAGTCAATGGTGTGCCTGTCACCGTGATGATGAGGGACAGGCGTCCCTAGGAACCATTGAGCACTTCAAATAAATGTAGAGGCACACGCATTTTTAAAACTGAAATACACCGTTTTTTTTTTTAAATCACTCGTGCTCCGATAAGACTTCCAAGTATGAATTTCCCATTAGAATCCTCGAAACTTCAAAGAGCAAAGCAGAAACCAAAAGAGCATAAAAACTCCGTCGTTGACAAGGAGGAAGTAATGAAAAGTACCTGGAGCAACTGGTATTCAGAAGACAGCTCCGACGTATCTATGAAAACAGGAGTGCGACGCTGCTGCTAAAATAAAACTTTACTGAAGCTGAACAACACGAATGGCAAAGCGGGCACAGACCTTGTTGACACGCCAATTCCAAAATGGCAGCACGCTGTTACGCTGGTGCCGGATGGCTTACGGTGAATGTGTGCACCTCATGATGCAGCATAAACATACATCGTCGTGAAATGGAAGCGGCACGTCACGGCTGGCACAGAGGTACGTCTCATCGCGCACAGACAAAGACACGCGCATCATTTTTAAATCAAAGTACAGCGGTTGAACTGACCATAGTCACAATGCCATCCCAGTGCAAATCAATTATAAATTTAAATACTCACAAAAAGTCTCACATTAGTCAGCGTAGATGAATAACCATCGGATATACACCTGTAAAGGTTTGATACTCCCAAGAGAATAAAGTTGAAGGCTACTTTTCCAATATCTGTGAAAATGTCCTTTTATACGGCACAATAAAAAAAACCATAATCCACTTGAAATTTCCTCTGCAGTTTCCTCTGCAGGGCTTGCTTCTTCAGACAGTCGACAATTGTTGCCACTGTAGTTGAATCTCGTGGCACAAGTGACTCTGACATAGGCTCAGCGCTATCACGAGGGAGCAAAAATCCAACATCATATGTAGAGCAGAGTCTAAAACATTGCACTTGTTCAAAAATACCGGCAGTCACCATTTACCTTGTTTACTTGGCAACCTTGAATTTGCTTGTTACACCATGTAGTTTTTTGATAAGTAGGTTCTTCTGACAAACGTAGACAGGTTTGATGTTGAATTTCTGGTTGTTGAAGACACTGATATGAGATGACAGCACGCCTGGGATTGGGCTGTCCAGTGTATTGGACACTGGTGGGGCAGACATGCGTGCTTGACAGCTTCTTTGGCTTTAAACGCGTCGCTAAACAGGTTTCTTTTCTTTTCTTTAAATTTCTTGATGCTTGTTTCTCTTTTTCCATTTCTCTTGACATAGGTTCTTTTCTACACGTTCTTTTGGTCCACTCCTCTTTCTTGGTTGGCTTCAAGTTACCTTTTGCGTGAGGTCTTCTCCAGATCGTCGCCATAAATGTAGTGGGCTGGCCCCACGTGTACAGGATGTACAAGTAGACGCAGTAGACGTGGCCAGGTAGGAGTAGATGAAGTTTATTGAGATCTTAGGTGTAGAAGTACTAAACCCAGAACAGGCCCCAGATCAGGCTCCACAATAGGCCCCAACATAGGCCCCTGCATTAGCCCCACCAGGAGCAGCCTCCTAGCTGCTCAGCCCATCTTCCCAACTGTCTCAGTCCCACATAGTATCTAAGCATTCCACCCACACTAACATTCTACGCGGAACACTGACACTGGCTGAGCAGCTAGGTACAGAATGAAGGGAACATAATAACATGACCTGAGGATACTACACATACACAACCACACACAACCACACACACACATAAAACCACAGCCACACACACAACCACACACAATCACACAACAACACATACACAACCACACAACAGCACACACACAACCATATATACAACCACACACATACAACCACACACACAACCACATATACAACCCCACACACACAACCACACACACAACCACACACAACTACACACAACCACACACACACAACCACACACATACTGTAGTGGGCTGGCCCCACGTGTGCAGGATGTACAAGTAGACGCAGTAGACGTGGCCAGGTAGGAGTAGATGAAGTTTATTGAGATCTTGGGTGTAGAAGTAGTAAACCCAGAACAGGCCCCAGATGAGTCTCCACAATAGGCCCCAGCATTAGCCCCACCAGGAGCAGCCTCCTAGCTGCTCAGCCCATCTTCCCAACTGTCTCAGTCCCACACAGTATCTAAGCATTCCACCCACACTAACATTCTACGCGGAACACTGACACTGGCTGAGCAGCTAGGTACAGAATGAAGGGAACATAATAACATGACCTGAGGATACTACACATCCTCTTCCTTTACACTGAAAATTAATAAAACCTAAAATAAACCCAAACTACTAATAAGTAAACAAATAAATACAGAAATGTACACAAGATATGAATAGTCCATAAACCCAGGAATGCATGTAGAAATACATCACGAGAGGGAAAACAGACACACTAAGGAGAAAGGAAAGATGCAAGCAAAGATCAACACACTAACACCATCCCCTTCCCTTAATACTGAACAAAGAACATTTTTAGAAGTGAAATAAGAGCTCATATACGACAAATGAATATGATACCCAGAGTAGAATCCTACGGGTATAAATGTCTATGGGTAGAACAATACCCAAGGAAGTACTTCTCACGTGAGAAGACCCTGACGACAACTCAAAACGCCACCCCTCATGAAAGGGACACTATGGGACTAAAACCCACATGTTTGGGACTAACACCCAAATGTAAATAATACGTCACATGGGACTGAAACCCACTGACACGTGCAGCATGTAAAACCGACATGCAGCACAGTGTGGTATCAAAAGATGGCTACCCACACACAAGACAGCAAATACGTAAAAGAAAGGACTGTTACCCAACATACACGTAAAAGGTGGGACTAAAACCCCCTTTAACTTAGTCAATAGGACTGGCACCCATTACTAATGACATAGGTGGGACTCTCACCCCCTATAAATAGGTAGGACTCTAACCCCCTATAACAGAGTAAATGGGACTGACACCCAAACTCAAAATAACAAAGGTGGGACTAAAACCCCCTTAAAAAAAATGGGGCTAAAACCCATTCCTATATCAATTACTGTGAACGTGGGGTGATGGGACTAAAAACCCACTCCCATCCCTAAGCAGGGATACAACTGTCTAAAAAGGAAATGGGACTAAAACCCACTCCTATCCCTTAGGCAGGGATACAACATTTTAAATAAGGGTCATGGGACTAAAAACCCACTCCCATCCCTAAGCAGGCAGGGATAAAACATTTGAAATAAGGGTCATGGGACTAAAAACCCACCCCTATCCCTTAAGCAGGGATACGTAAATAAGAGACATGGGACTAGTACCCACTCCCATGCCAACAAACAAGAAGTTGTACATAGCGATTAAACAACGTTGGCATACAACAAATCATAAGACATCGTAGAAAGACATAAACATTTTTGCGATAAATTAACACTCTTGTGAAACATATTTTTACATTGAATTTTTCCACTTATGAAAACAAAAACATTATGCATTAAATCTCAAAAACATGTACCACAACCTCGTATTACAAAAGTCAATGGTGTGCCTGTCACCGTGATGATGAGGGACAGGCGTCCCTAGGAACCATTGAGCACTTCAAATAAATGTAGAGGCACACGCATTTTTGAAACTGAAATACACCGTTTTTTTTTTTAATCACTCGTGCTCCGATAAGACTTCCAAGTATGAATTTCCCATTAGAATCCTCGAAACTTCAAAGAGCAAAGCAGAAACCAAAAGAGCATAAAAACTCATTCGTTGACAAGGAGGAAGTAATGAAAAGTACCTGGAGCAACTGGTATTCAGAAGACAGCTCTGACGTATCTATGAAAACAGGAGTGCGACGTTGCTGCTAAAATAAAACTTTACTGAAGCTGAACAACACGAATGGCAAAGCGGGCACAGACCTTGTTGACACGCCAATTCCAAAATGGCAGCACGCTGTTACGCTGGTGCCGGATGGCTTAAGGTGAATGTGTGCACCTCATGATGCAGCATAAACATACATCGTCGTGAAATGGAAGCGGCACGTCACGGCTGGCACAGAGGTACGTCTCATCGCGCACAGACAAAGACACGCGCATCATTTTTAAATCAAAGTACAGCGGTTGAACTGACCATAGTCACAATGCCATCCCAGTGCAAATCAATTATAAATTTAAATACTCACAAAAAGTCTCACATTAGTCAGCGTAGATGAATAACCATCGGATATACACCTGTAAAGGTTTGATACTCCCAAGAGAATAAAGTTGAAGGCTACTTTTCCAATATCTGTGAAAATGTCCTTTTATACGGCACAATAAAAAAAACCATAATCCACTTGAAATTTCCTCTGCAGTTTCCTCTGCAGGGCTTGCTTCTTCAGACAGTCGACAATTGTTGCCACTGTAGTTGAATCTCGTGGCACAAGTGACTCTGACATAGGCTCAGCGCTATCACGAGGGAGCAAAAATCCAACATCATATGTAGAGCAGAGTCTAAAACATTGCACTTGTTCAAAAATACCGGCAGTCACCATTTACCTTGTTTACTTGGCAACCTTGAATTTGCTTGTTACACCATGTAGTTTTTTGATAAGTAGGTTCTTCTGACAAACGTAGACAGGTTTGATGTTGAATTTCTGGTTGTTGAAGACACTGATATGAGATGACAGCACGCCTGGGATTGGGCTGTCCAGTGTATTGGACACTGGTGGGGCAGACATGCGTGCTTGACAGCTTCTTTGGCTTTAAACGCGTCGCTAAACAGGTTTCTTTTCTTTTCTTTAAATTTCTTGATGCTTGTTTCTCTTTTTCCATTTCTCTTGACATAGGTTCTTTTCTACACGTTCTTTTGGTCCACTCCTCTTTCTTGGTTGGCTTCAAGCTACCTTTTGCGTGAGGTCTTCTCCAGATCGTCACCATAAATGTAGTGGGCTGGCCCCACGTGTACAGGATGTACAAGTAGACGCAGTAGACGTGGCCAGGTAGGAGTAGATGAAGTTTATTGAGATCTTAGGTGTAGAAGTACTAAACCCAGAACAGGCCCCAGATCAGGCTCCACAATAGGCCCCAACATAGGCCCCTGCATTAGCCCCACCAGGAGCAGCCTCCTAGCTGCTCAGCCCATCTTCCCAACTGTCTCAGTCCCACATAGTATCTAAGCATTCCACCCACACTAACATTCTACGCGGAACACTGACACTGGCTGAGCAGCTAGGTACAGAATGAAGGGAACATAATAACATGACCTGAGGATACTACACATACACAACCACACACAACCACACACACAACCACACACACACATAAAACCACAGCCACACACACAACCACACACAATCACACAACAACACATACACAACCACACAACAGCACACACACAACCATATATACAACCACACACATACAACCACACACACAACCACATATACAACCCCACACACACAACCACACACACAACCACACACACACAACCACACACACACAACCACACACACAGCCACACACAACCACACACACAAACATGCACAACCACACCCACAACCATACCCACAACCACACCCAACCATACCCACAACCACACGCACACAACCACAACCACACACACAACCACACACACAACCATACACACAACCATACACACAACCATACACAGAACCACACAACCACATACACAAACACACACACCACACACACAACCACACACACAACCACACACACAACCACACACACAATCACAACCACACACAACCACACACAACCGCACACACACAGCCACACACAACTGCACACACACAACCACACACACAATACCACACACACACAACCACACACACACACAACCAAACACACAACCACACACACAGCCTCACACACAACCACACACACAACCACACAAAACCACACACAACCACACACAACCATCCACAGCCACACACACAACCATACACACAAACACACACACAACCACAACCACACACAACCATACACAACTACATACAACCACATACACAACCACACATAACTACACACAACCACACACACACAACCACATACACACAACCACACACATACACAACCACACACAACCACACACACAACCACACACATACAACCACACACACATACAGCCACACACAGTCACATAACAACACATGCACAACCACACAACAGCACCCACACAACAACACACACACAGTCACACAACAACACATGCACAACCACACAACAGCACACACACAACCACATATACAACCACACACATACAACCACACACACAACCACAACCACACACACATACAACCACAACCACATACAAAGACAACCATACACACACAACCACACACAACCACACACAACCACACACATAACCACACACACACACACACAACCACACACAACCACACACACAACCACACAAACACACACACACAGCCACTCACACACACAACCACACATAACCATCCACAACCACACACAACCATACACACAGACACACAGACACACATCCACAACCACATACAACCATACACAACTACACACAACCACACACACAACCACACAAAACTACACACAACCACACACACAACCACAACCACACACACACACACAACCACACATACACACACAACCACACATACACAACCACACACACTACCACACACAACCACACACACACACAACCACACACACAACCACGCACAGAACCACACACAGAACCACACACTCAACCACACACACAACCACACACTCAACCACACACACAACCACACACAACCATCCACAACCATAGACACAAACACACACACAACCACACACAACCATACACAACTACACACAACCACACACACAACCACACACAACTACACACAACCACACACACACAACCACATACACACAACCACACACATACACAACCACACACAACCACGCACACAACCACACACACATAAAACCACAGCCACACACACAACCACACACACAATCACACAACACATACACAACTGCACACACACAACCATATATACAACCACACACATACAACCACATATACAACCCCACACACACAACCACACACACAACCACACACATACAACCACACACACAACCACACACAAAGCCACACACACAAACATGCACAACCACACCCACAACCACACCCAACCATATCCACAACCACACGCACACAACCACAACCCCACACAACCACACACACAACCACACACACAACCATACACACAACCATACACACAACCATACACACAACCATACACACAACCATACACAGAACCATACACACAACCACACAACCACATACACAAACACACACACACCACACACACAACCACACACACAACCATAGCCACACACACAACCACACACACAATCACAACCACATAAAACCGCACACTCACAACCGCACACACACAACCGCACACACACAACCGCACACACACAACCGCACACACACAACCACACACACAATACCACACACACACAACCACACACTCACATCCACACACTCACATCCAGAATCACACACAAACCCAACCACACACATAACCACACACATAACCACACACATAACCACACACACAACCACACACATAACCACACACATAACCACACACATAACCACACACACAACCACACACACACAACCAAACACACAACCACACACCCAGCCACACACACAACCACACACACAACCACACAAAACCACACATACTCAACCACACACATAACCACACACAACCATCCACAACCACACACACAACCATCCACACAAACACACACACAACCTTACACAACTACATACAACCACATACACAACCACACATAACTACACACAACCACACACACACACAACCACATACTCACAACCACACACATATACAACCACACACACAACCATACACACACAACCACACACACAACCACACACAACTACACACAACCACACACACAACCACAACCACACACACAACCACACACCCAACCACACCCACAACCACACACAACTACATACAACCACATACACAACCACAACCACACCCAACCACACTCACAACCACACGCATACAACCACACACACGCAACCATACACATAACCACACATACAGCCATACACACAACCATACACAGAACTACACACACAAAACAACACACACAACCACACACAACCACATACACAGCCACACACAAACATACACAACCACACACAACCAAACCCACAACCATACCCACAACCACACCCAACCATACCCACAACCACACGCACACAACCACAGCCACACACAACCAAACACACAACCATACACACAACCACACACACAACCACACATACAACCATACACACAACCATACACAGAACCACACAACCACATACACAAACACACACACCACACACACAACCACACACACAATCACAAACACACGCACACAATCACAACCACACACAACCACACACAACCACACACACAACCACACACAACCGCACACACACAACCACACACATAATACCACACACACACACACACCACACACACAACCACACACACAATCACAAACACACACTCACATCCACAACCACACACAACCCCAACCACACACAACCACACACACTAGCACACACATAACCACACACACACAACCACACACACAACCACACACACAACCAAACACACAACCACACACACAACCACCCACACAACCACATATACAACCACAAATACAACCACACACACACAACCACACACAACCACGCCCACAACCACACACACACAACCACACCCAATCATACCCACAACCACACAGACAACCACACAACCACATACAAACACAACCACACCCACAACCACACACACACAATCACACCCAATCATACCCACAACCACACAGACAACCACAACCACACACAACCATATACAAACACAACCACACACACAACCCCACACACAACACACACAACCATACACACAACCACTCACACAACCACACACACAACCACACATACAATTACAGCCGCACACACAACCACACACACACAATCACACATACACAACCACACACACAAAAACACACACAACCACACACACACACAACCACACACACAACCACACACACACACAACCACACACACAGCCACACACAACCACACACAAACAACCACACACAACAACAACCACACACAACCACACCCACACACAACCACACCCACAACCACACGCATACAACCACAACCACACACAACCACACACACGCAACCATACACAACTACACACAACCACACACAACCACACACAACTACACACAACCACACACACACAACCACATACACACAACCACACACATACACAACCACACACAACCACACACACACATAAAACCACAGCCACACACACAACCACACACCACCACACACACAATCACACAACAACACATACACAACCACACAACAGCACACACACAACCACATATACAACCCCACACACACAACCACACACACAACCACACACACACAACCACACACACACAACCACACACACACAACCACACACACAGCCACACACAACCACACACACAAACATGCACAACCACACCCACAACCATACCCACAACCACACCCAACCATACCCACAACTACATGCACACAACCACACACACAACCACACACACAACCACACACACAACCATACACACAACCATACACAGAACCACACAACCACATACACAAACACACACACCACACACACAACCACACACACAACCACACACACACACACAACCACACACACAATCACAACCACACACAACCACACACACAATACCACACACAACCACACACTCACATCCACAACCACACACAACCCCAAACATACACAACCACACACACAACCACACACATAACCACACACACACAACCACACAACCACACACACACAACCAAACACACAACCACACACACAGCCTAACACACAACCACACACACAACCACACAAAACCACACACACAACCACACACAACCACACACACAACCATACACACAAACACACACACAACCACAACCACAACCACATACAACCATACACAACTACATACAACCACACACACAACCACACATAACTACACACAATCACACACACAACCACATACACACAACCACACACATACACAACCATACACAACCATACACACAACCACACACATACAACCACACACACATACAGCCACACACACAACCACACACACATACAGTCACACAACAACACATGCACAACCACACAACAGCACACACACAACCACACACCCAGTCACACAACAACACATGCACAACCACATATACAACCACACACATACAACCACACACACAACCACAACCACACACACATACAACCACAACCACATACAAAGACAACCATACACACACAACTACACACACAACCACACACAACCATACACATAACCACACACACACAACTACACACAACCACACACACACACACACAACCACACACACGCAACCACACAAACACACACACACAGCCACTCACACACACAACCACACATAACCATCCACAACCACACACAACCATACACACAGACACACATCCACAACCACATACAACCATACACAACTACACACACAACCACACAAAACTACACACAACCACACACACAACCACAACCACACACACACACAACCACACATACACAACCACACACAACCACACATACACAACCACACACAACCACACACACACAACCACACACACAACCACACACAGAACCACACACTCAACCACACACACAACCATCCACAACCACACACACAACCATAGACACAAACACACACATAACCACACACAACCATACACAACTACACACAACCACACATACAACCACACACAACTACACACAACCACACACACACAACCACATACACACAACCACACACATACACAACCACACACACAACCACACACACACACATAACACCACAGCCACACACACAACCACACACAACCACACACACACAATCACACAACAACACATACACAACTGCACACACACAACCAAGTCAAAGGTGCTTTATTCGAGTATTACTCATAAAAGTAAACATACAAACATATAATAAAAAACAATTAAATCTGAGATGTCATATTGACATACGCACATTTCTAAAAAATATACATAATCACAGGAATAAAATTCATTAATGTTGATAATGCAATTAAGTACAGTTTATAAAATCTTTATACTAAAAAAAGAATCATTTAGAATTTCATTTCACAGGTGTGAAGTTCATGATGTTGATGATACAATTAAGTATAATTTGTAAAATCTTTATACTAAAAGAGAATCGTTTAAAATTTTTTCCAGATGACACGATAAAATACACTAAACAGAGAATAGACAGTACTCTAGCAGTCTCTGAGCGTCTAGGCAGAGAGTAGTCACCGAACTAGCAATCTCTGCCTGATTGTCCATGCCCACCCCAGATACTTAGCGGTGGCAATTATGATCCAAGTTAAAGTAGTCGATCTAACTATGCGCAAAGCCATCATACCACTTTTAGTACCCAGGTTCCTACACATAGGTGCCAACCAAACACGCCTTGGAGTAGAGTATGGTTTGCAGGAGAACAAAAAATGTCCAAGTGTTTCATTACCTTCCCCACAAGCTGGGCATATAGCAGGGCCTCCTTCCCTCCACTTAGATGTTAGGTTACGAAGAGGAAGAGAGCCCGCCCTTAGTTGAAAAAGCAGTTTCCTATCCAAAGGTTTGGATATATAATCCCAATACAGTTCATACATACAGTTTAACCTCAAGAAAACTACCAGTCATGGACCCATAGTTGATACTGAGCAAACTCTTATTAGCAACATTTTCCCCAAAAATATTTTTTAGGGTTGTTTTATTAGGAAATGATGCCCCAGCTGGGTCGGACCATAGTGCATTTAGGCCTAGTTCAGATAGTGCAAGTTTTAATAATTTGAACCATCTAATGCTATTAAAGCAATCTGCTTTAATAACGTCAGTGAACCCGGCCGCATAGTGAGTGAGCTCAGGTGTGGTCCATAATCTGCGCCAATATAAAATTGGTCGTAGTTTGCCCATTTCCGAGATTTCTTTCCTGCCAAGCTCATATCTCAGAGGCAATAACGGACTACTCTGTGGAGTACCCGTTAGTTTCCTAAAAAACTTGTTCTCTGAGATTTGTAACTCCTGTAGATTTTCATGCCCCCATAACTCAGCCCCATATAATGCTGACCCAATTGCTTTTGCCTCATAAATAATCAGGGGTGGTTTGATCGGTTTAGTCAATGATTTCCTATGCTCCTTTATGATGGTTCCAGCTAATTGCTTATGCCTTAGAATTGCAATATTTAAATGCTGGTTCCACCTATTATCATTAGAAATGAGGATCCCCAGGTATGTAAATGATGATACAACCTCAAGAGTGCGTCCACTCATGGTAATGTTAGGTTTAAAATTTCGATACGGATTAAAAACCATGAGTTTTGTTTTAGACGCATTCACCTCCAGTCCGTGATCCCCACAAAACTTATCGAAAATGTCCAATGCTTTTTGCAGTCCACTTGGAGTTTTAGATAAAATTAACGTGTCATCGGCGAACATTAAAATCGGAACTTTTACACCTGCAAGAGAGGGAGCATCCACTGCCTGTGATTGAATGCGGGGGACAATGCCATTAATAAAAAGGGTGAACAAAGTTGGTGCCATTGAGCACCCTTGCCGAACCCCACGCTCAACAGGAAATTCGGCTGTGTCTTTACCGTATCCACCCCATTGGATTTTAGCATAGGTGCCTTCATGTAATCTCATGATCAGAGTCAACAAGACTCCTGGGACCCCTAGGGCCACAAGTACTTCCCACAGTTTCGCCCTTGGTACCAGGTCGAAGGCAGCCCGCAAATCGACAAAAGCCGCATAAAGGCTGCCCCCACCTAGCACCACAGTCCTCCACTGGATCAGCTGGAACCGAAAAACTTGGTCCACAGTACTAGTGGCCCTGCGAAACCCAGCCTGAAAGGGAGATAGAATATTAAATTCTTCCGCCCAATCGAGCAATCGATTAACAATCACTCGCCCAACGATTTTTGGACTGTATCGATTAGGCTAATTGGGCGGTAGTTACAAGGCTGGGAACGATCACCCTTTTTATACACAGGGATAATAACAGCACCCCGCCATGATACCGGGATAGCTGCACCCCTAGCTATGTGGTTTATTAACAAGTGAATATATTTACACCACCTCCCAGTGTCATTTAAGAAAACGTCCGCTGGGACTCCATCAATGCCAGGAGCACGTCCACTATGTACGGTTCTGAGGGCCAACAGAATTTCACCCTTCGTGAAGACGTTGTCCTCAAAGGTTGTATAGATAGGGCAGGTGTTATTTACAATCTGATCCCTGATAGCATACTGATCACTAAAAAAATTTATCCAGGTGTCCTGTGGGACGTTGTTATTACAAGCCTCTTCAGGCCTTTCTTGCCCCCATTTGACAATATGCCAACATAATCTAGAATCTTTTCGATCACTAGCACACTTCAACTTGTCCCAATGGGCTTCGTCCCAATCTTTTTTCGCCTTGGCAATACAATTTTTGTATAACTTTCTGGCAGAGCGGATGGCCCCCAGGTTTTTGCTCTTGATTGCAACTCCCAAAGAAATTCGTGCCACCTTGCAAGCATGGTTATACCATTTAGCTGCTCTATGAACACGTCTCATCTTAGAATTCACTGGTTTCAGAAAGTAGCTTTTAATTTCTTGGAAAAGAGACTCATGTACTTCAATAATGTTGACTTGACCTGAAGTGATCCCTGCTTCATCGTCTAGGGCCATAATGGCCTTATCGGTCGCAACTCCTATATTTTCTATAGCTTGCTGGTCCGTCCTAACACTTGTCCATCTTAACCTACGCATATCATTTGTTGGTATAATAAGCGGGGGTAGGGAATCATCCAGAGGAATAGAAGCATTGGATTCAGACGACCACCATTTGTGAGTAACACATAACGGATTATGGTCACTCTCTAGCATTTCTGTTACAACCATATCTCTAACAGTTGGCCAAAGGGAAAGGCTACAAATAATATAGTCGATACGACTTTTGCTTCTCCCATTGTTAAAGGTCATAGCTGGTACTCTATCTGACTTTGTCCTTCCATTCAAAGCTCTTAACCCTTGTTCAAGGCACATTGCATTCAAACCCAGAATATCCTCAGTCCAACGAGTTACTGGGATAGTATCTAGTAAGGGGATGTCCCATTGTTTGTCTTCCTCTGCACCTAAAAAGGCTTTGCCTGTATCTAGAGGTTCAAACGTACGGTTTAAATCCCCTGCAACTATTATGTTTTTCCCACTAGAATGTGTCTCAAGGAGATTGTACAGGGTAAGAAGAACCTCAGATTTTCCTACATTTCCACCTCTGGCATAAATATTATAAATATCGATGGATAAAGATAAATTACTCGTAAGTCTAATGAGCTGAATATCTTTTTGATCAGTCTCCACATTTTTTACAACAACCTTTAAAGATTGTTTGACCCATATAGTAAGGCCCCCCATCGGACGCCCTTTAGGGCCCTTGGAAGCTGGTACGTGAAAATTTAGGTACCCCAAAGCAAAAACAGGGTCACAAGCCCATGTTTCCTGAAAAATACAAACGTCAAACTTGCTAACAAACCTAAACCATTCACCACAATCCAGCTTGGAACATAGCCCGGCCACATTCCAGGATAATAAGTTCCCAATATCATGTGCCATTACAGGTTTGGGGCTAGAGTCAAGCCCGTTCATCACAGTATCGTTTAAACCATTGAATTTTACATTTTCGGTAATTGAACCAGCTATGGCCTCCATGTTAACAGTCTCAGGACGAGAACCTACTCGTTGACCTAGCTCATCAATAAAGCATGACTCAGATGAATGGTGAAATGGTTGTCAATCACAAGCATCCAGGTTTGACAGGGCAGAAAATCTATTTTCCACACATAGACCCCATTCGCGAAATCCAGCATCATTACTACTCCAATTGGTCACAACATTCCATTTAGTTCTTAGAATACTAGGATTCGGACCTCTTCCTTTCCGAGGATAAAAAAAGTCCAGGGTCAATGGTACAATTGAGGTTGACCTTCGCTGAGGAGGCAAGATGTTAGGCAAGATGTTTGATAAAACCTCGGGGTCAGTGAAGTTAAGAACAACACAATCCCCTCTGAACCTCTTAACGCTGTTACCAATCCACTCAACCCTTCTGGCATTAACAAGTTCTACAGATAATTGTTGCTTCCCCTAAGGCGATATTACCATGTTGTTAGTAAGCCACGATAAAGATTTATTTAATAAAGAAGGGGCAGATTCGACCTCCCCAGAAGCCAAAGGGGGGACATTTGCAAGGACAAGAACTAATGGAGAGGCTTCAACTACAAGCTCGAAAGACCCTTTCCCCATGTTAGAATTATTAGTGGCAGAGACAGGGGGTATATCTACAAGGGCACCCCTAGGTACATTAGACAGTGGTACAGGATTAGAGTCAGATCCACTATTCCCAACAAGTGATGTTTTACTCATTACTGGCTCTACCCTAGATACAGCAACTTCAGTAATATTTCCTGTCTTCACCAAAGTTTTCTCTAGTAAACCACCTAGTCTATTAACCTCAGCGGTTAATTTATCAATTTTACTAACCAGGGGTTTAACTATACCTTTAATTTTTGTGTCCATCATGCTCCATAGTTTAGTAAATTGAGCGTTAGAAAGGGTTACGTGAGCTTCACTGAGCAGATCAACCTCCTCCTCCTCGTCCTCTGGTATTTTCCTCGAAGGGGTTGCAATTTTGTTTCTGCCAGATCTTAGACCCCCTCGTTTTGGGATAACCTTACTTTTACCCCTAGTAACCCTCGGAGCTGGAACAGGGGCAGTAGAAAAAGGGGACTCAATGTTAGTGGATGTCACTGACACCCCTTCGCTATCACTGTTGGCTTCAGTAAGAACAACTACGCCACTAGGCAAAATGGGGTTTGTATCGTAAAGAGGGTCATGAGCCACACAAGATGTACTACTATTATGTAAAGCCGAGGAATCCCCATACTCTTTATCGGCCATTTGAAATTGGTTGGATGAATCTAATCCCAGTGAGGATCTCCTGTCGCTGTTAATTTTAGCCACAACTTGGATAAGATAATTATCTATAGTATTATTAGCTGGGGTTTGTTTTTTTCCAGGCATGAGTGAGGTAAATAAGGTGGCTAAGATGATCAATACACTTGTAGCACAAGATTCAAATAGAGGGCATAATTACCCTAATTGGACCAAGCTGCTCAAATGTACAAGAATAGTAAAAGTAGGCAGGGTCCCTGGCCCAACCCAACCTAGTCCAACCTCGGACGGCCTCAGACGGTCCCGCCCTTGTCCCGGGCTTAGCCCGGCGCAGTCCCGCGTGCGGTCCCCGCGAGGCGGTGACACAGTTTGTTTTTGAAGGGCTCCAAGCGCGAAACTGCGGTAGGCGGGTTCCTGTTCTGCTTCCTGTTCCAGCGCTGAGGGTGCTGGGAAGCGTAGTTCCCCTCCGCACAGCGGCCGCGTTTGTATTGCGGCGGCGGGAGGGAAACAGACAGCGTGCGCGGGCCAAGAGTCACGGAGAAATCCAGGTATGATGTAGCCTCCTACAGTGGTGTCAATCCTTTGAAGAAAATGCTCGCCCGCTCTGCCAGTGACACAGATTGTTTTTAAAGGGCTCCAAGCGCGAAACTGCGGTGGGCGGGTTCCTGTTCCGCTTCCTGTTCCAGCGCTGAGGGTGCTGGGAAGCGTAGTTCCCCTCCGCACAGCGGCCGCGTTTGTATTGCGGCGGCGGGAGGGAAACAGACAGCGTGCGCGGGCCAAGAGTCACGGAGAAATCCAGGTATGATGTAGCCTCCTACAGTGGTGTCAATCCTTTGAAGAAAATGCTCGCCCGCTCTCCCAGTGACACAGATTGTTTTTAAAGGGCTCCAAGCGCGAAACTGCGGTGGGCGGGTTCCTGTTCCGCTTCCTGTTCCAGCGCTGAGGGTGCTGGGAAGCGTAGTTCCCCTCCGCACAGCGGCCGCGTTTGTATTGCGGCGGCGGGAGGGAAACAGACAGCGTGCGCGGGCCAAGAGTCACGGAGAAATCCAGGTATGATGTAGCCTCCTACAGTGGTGTCAATCCTTTGAAGAAAATGCTCGCTCACACACACAACCATATATACAACCACACACATACAACCACACACACAACCACATATACAACCCCACACACACAACCACACACACAACCACACACACACAACCACACACATACAACCACACACAACCACACACACAGCCATACACACAAACATGCACAACCACACCCACAACCATACCCACAACCACACCCAAACATACCCACAACCACACGCACACAACCACAACCCCACACAACCACACACACAACCACACACACAACCACACACACAACCATACACACAACCATACACACAACCATACACACAACCACACAACCACATACACAAACACACACACCACACACACAACGACACACACAACCACACACACAACCATAGCCACACACACAACCATACACACAATCACAACCACACACAACCGCACACACACAACCACACACAACCGCACACACACAACCACACACACAATACCACACACAACCACACTCACATCCACAACCACAAACAAACCCAACCACACACAACCACATACATAACCACACACACACAACCACACACACACACAACCAAACACACAACCACACACCTAGCCACACACACAACCACACACACAACCACACAAAACCACACACACTCAACCACACACACAACCACACACAACCATCCACAACCACACACACAACCATACACAACTACATACAACCACACACACAACCACACATACCTACACACAACCACACACACACACAACCACATACTCACAACCACACACATATACAACCACACACACAACCATACACACACAACCACACACACAACCACACACAACTACACACAAACACACACCCAACCACACCCACAACCACACACAACTACACACAACCACACACACAACCACACCCAACCACACCCACAACCACACGCATACAACCACACACACACAACCATACACATAACCACACACAACCACACATACAGCCATACACACAACCATACACAGAACTACAGTACACACACACAACCACACACAACCACACACACAGCCACACACAAACATACACAACCACACACAACCAAACCCACAACCATACCCACAACCACACCCAACCATACCCACAACCATACACACAACCACACACACAACCATACCCACAACCACACGCACACAACCACAACCACACACAATCACACACAACCACACACACACAGCCACACACAGCCACACACAACCACACACACAAACATGCACAACCACACCCACAACCACACCCAACCATACCCACAACCACATGCACACAACCACACACACAACCACACACAAAACCACACACACAACCATACACACAACCATACACACAGCCATACACACAACCACACAACCACATACACAAACTCACACACTACACACACAACCACACACACAACCATAGCCACACACACAACCACACACACAATCACAACCACACACAACCGCACACACAACCGCACACACACAACCACACACACAACCACACACACAACCACACAACTACACACAACTACACACACAACCACATACACACAACCACATACACACAACCACACACACAACCACACACAACCACACACAACCACACACACAACCACACACACACAGTCACACAACAACACATGTACAACCACACAACAGCACACACACACAACCAAATATACAACCACACACATACAACCACACACACAACCACATATACAACCCCACACACGACACACACAACCACACACACCACTCGCAACCACACACACATACAACCACAACCACATACACACAACCATACACACACAACCACACACAACCACACACATAACCACACACACACACACAGCCACTCACACACACAACCACACACACACAACCACACACACACACAACCAAACACACAACCACACACCTAGCCACACACACAACCACACACACAACCACACAAAACCACACACACTCAACCACACACACAACCACACACAACCATCCACAACCACACACACAACCATACACAACTACATACAACCACACACACAACCACACATACCTACACACAACCACACACACACACAACCACATACTCACAACCACACACATATACAACCACACACACAACCATACACACACAACCACACACACAACCACACACAACTACACACAAACACACACCCAACCACACCCACAACTACACACAACTACACACAACCACACACACAACCACACCCAACCACACCCACAACCACACGCATACAACCACACACACACAACCATACACATAACCACACACAACCACACATACAGCCATACACACAACCATACACAGAACTACAGTACACACACACAACCACACACAACCACACACACAGCCACACACAAACATACACAACCACACACAACCAAACCCACAACCATACCCACAACCACACCCAACCATACCCACAACCATACACACAACCACACACACAACCATACCCACAACCACACGCACACAACCACAACCACACACAATCACACACAACCACACACACACAGCCACACACAGCCACACACAACCACACACACAAACATGCACAACCACACCCACAACCACACCCAACCATACCCACAACCACATGCACACAACCACACACACAACCACACACAAAACCACACACACAACCATACACACAACCATACACACAGCCATACACACAACCACACAACCACATACACAAACTCACACACTACACACACAACCACACACACAACCATAGCCACACACACAACCACACACACAATCACAACCACACACAACCGCACACACAACCGCACACACACAACCACACACACAACCACACACAACCACACAACTACACACAACTACACACACAACCACATACACACAACCACATACACACAACCACACACACAACCACACACAACCACACACAACCACACACACAACCACACACACACAGTCACACAACAACACATGTACAACCACACAACAGCACACACACACAACCAAATATACAACCACACACATACAACCACACACACAACCACATATACAACCCCACACACGACACACACAACCACACACACCACTCGCAACCACACACACATACAACCACAACCACATACACACAACCATACACACACAACCACACACAACCACACACATAACCACACACACACAGCCACTCACACACACAACCACACACACACAACCACAACCACACACACAACCACACTCACAACCACAACCATACACACACAACCACACACACAACCACACACAACTACACACAACCACACATACAACCACACACAACTACACATACACACACAACCACACACACAACCACACACACGCAACCACACAAACACACACACACAGCCACTCACACACACAACCACACATAACCATCCACAACCACACACAACCATACACACAGACACACATCCACAACCACATACAACCATACATAATTACACACACAACCACACAAAACTACACACAACCACACACACAACCACAACCACACACACACAACCACACATACACAACCACACACACTACCACACACAACCACACACACATACACACAACCACACACACAACCATGCATACAACCACACACACAACCACACACAGAACCACACACAGAACCACACACTCAACCACACACACAACCGCACACAGCCATCCACAACCACACACACAACCATAGACACAAACACACACACAACCACACACAACCGTACACAACTACACACAACCACACATACAACCACACACAACTACACACAACCACACACACAGCCACATACACACAACCACACACATACACAACCACACACAACCACACACACAACCACACACACACATAAAACCACAGCCACACACACAACCACACACACACAATCACACAACAACACATACACAACTGCACACACACAACCATATATACAACCACACACATACAACCACACACTCAACCACATATACAACCCCACACACACAACCACACACACAACCACACACACAACCACACACACACAACCACACACATACAACCACACACACAGCCACACACAAAAACATGCACAACCACACCCACAACCATACCCACAACCACACCCAACCATAACCACAACCCCACACAACCACACACACAATACCACACACACACAACCACACACACACAACCACACACACACACACCACCACACACAACCAAACACACAACCACACACACAACCACACAACTACACACAACCACACACACACAACCACATACACACAACCACACACATACACAACCACACACAACCACACACACAACCACACACATACACAACCACACACAACCACACACACAACCACACAAACACAGTCACACAACAACACATGCACAACCACACAACAGCACACACACACAACCAAATATACAACCACACACATACAACCACACACACAACCACATATACAACCCCACACACGACACACACAACCACACACACCACTCACAACCACACACATACAACCACAACCACATACACACAACCATACACACACAACCACACACAACCACATACATAACCACACACACACACACACAGCCACTCACACACACAACCACACACACACAACCACACACACAACCACACTCACAACCACAACCATACACACACAACCACACACACAACCACACACAACTACACACAACCACACATACAACCACACACAACTACACATACACACACAACCACACACACAACCACACACACGCAACCACACAAACACACACACACAGCCACTCACACACACAACCACACATAACCATCCACAACCACACACAACCATACACACAGACACACATCCACAACCACATACAACCATACACAATTACACACACAACCACACAAAACTACACACAACCACACACACAACCACACACACAACCACACACACACAACCACACATACACAACCACACACACTACCACACACAACCACACACAAACACACAACCACACACACAACAATGCATACAACCACACACAGAACCACACACTCAACCACACACACAACCGCACACAGCCATCCACAACCACACACACAACCATAGACACAAACACACACATAACCACATACAACCATACACAACTACACACAACCACACATACAACACACAACTACACACAACCACACACACAACCACATACACACAACCACACACATACACAACCACACACACAACCACGCACACACATAAAACCACAGCCACACACACAACCACACACACACAATCACACAACAACACATATACAACTGCACACACACAACCATATATACAACCACACACATACAACCACACACACAACCACATATACAACCCCACACACACAACCACACACACAACCACATATACAACCCCACACACACAACCACACACACAACCACACTGTAGGAGAGTAGGGTTATGCACCCTAGGTGCATAACCAATTGGAAGTGGATCACCCTGTCAGCCCCTGTACCAGTGTACACTAGGTACCCAGGGCATTGGTGTACCCAAGGCCTGCCAAGGGCTGAAGCATGTATTATGCCACCCCAGGCTTGGCCTAACAATTTGACACAACTGGCTGATCACTCAGCTGGGGTAAGTTGGTGTAATCACCTCTTACTTAGGTATAGTATACCTATACCTAACCTTAAATGGGACACCTGGTAACCTATAAGTCACTCCTATGGCAGGCCTTAACAATCCTGAAGGCAGAGTGCTTGGTTCCATGTGAGATGGTGCTCTGGCATGAGCTGAGCCTGTCTGCAGTGGTCGGAACAACTTCCTTCTACTGTTTCCAGATATCGTCATACCATATACTCTTAAGTGCATTATGAACCTCGCGGTTAAATGCTATCTTTGGTTTGGCTTTATCAAAACATGTCGAGTAAGGTGTCATACGAATTGGAATACTAACCCCTCGCCAATTCTGGTGACGGGGTTAGCATTCCACCCTTCTAGAGGGACACGACATGTACAGTACCTGAAACCCGGGTAAAATCAGACATAGCCTCAGCTCCACAAAATGGATGCTGCCACCACAGACACAAGTCTGCCCTCCTGCTGCTGGGAGTCCTTCCAGCTTGGGAGGTGTGGACAAAGGGTTTCCTGCCAGGGGAGGTGCGTGCACCACCCCAGACAGGATTTTGTGTATTGGTCAGGTAGGGCTTGAAAGAAACCAGACATGCCTGTGGCTCACAAGGAGCCTCGGTGCATATGCCAGTTCAAACCGGTCCTGGGGCACACCAGTCCCGGGCCTGGGGCGAGCTGGACAAAGGATTGGGGGTGTAACCACCCCCCTTCCTGGTCCCACCCATAGGGAGGGACCTAGCAGGTAGTCCGGCCCCTAGAATCCGCTTAAAGGTAGGAGCTGTGTCCTAAGACTTCAGACATCCTGGAATCAACTTAATACTAAGAAGAAGACGGGAACTTCGACGCTCTGCTGCACAGAGGACTGAAGCCAATCTCCCCTGTGGTCAGGGAGTGACCACCTTGCTAACGCAAGCACCATCCAGCGAATCAACGTCTGCTTTGCCGCCGCCTCCCGCCGGAGCCCGAGCCCAGAGACTGACAAGACCTGGACCTCCAGACCTCTCACCGCCCGATCCACAGTCCCTGAAAAGAGGAGACCCGTGGAGGCACCGAGACACGTGGAGCCGGCCATCTTGGAACGACTACGACAAGCTGACAAGTGCAACAACCGAGGCTTCCTCCAAGTTGTGCTTTGGGATCTGAGAAGCCCAACACCCGAGCAGCATCTGCACCAAAGGTGAGCCCTCCAGCATCTCCACGATCTGCGTGGGGCCCTTCTGCATTTTGCCACTCGACGCGCCTAACCGGTTGCTGGCCCGCTGGCTAGTAGCCATCTTGGCTACGAACTTCAAGAAATACACCGCTGGTCTGGTTGCTCCAGACTGGCCCTTGCTCCCCTCCAAAGGAGCAGTCCTTCTGACCTTGCTGGTCAGAACCATCAGCTTATTTCATCTCCTACAACAATTGCTTTTGCCAAGGCTTGTTTGCTTCGATCAAGTCGCCGACACCGCCGACAGCGAGAGCCTGCGTGGGACAGCTCATGAACCGACTCCTGGACGTCGTCGACCTCCAGGGACCGCGTGGCTGCAGAGACAAGCTACACCTTTCTTCCTGTTTGCACCCGACATTGCCTGGTACCCACCTGGTGCCAAGCCGGTCACTGGCTAGTGACTGTGAACACTGTCCCCTCTGCTTACAGGTCTTCAACATCTCCGATCCACTCTTGGATCCACTGCATCTCTCCCGGACCGACCGCCTGCAGCATCTTTGTCTTCAGGCTCCACGGAACAGATAGAAGAAACCCGACGCACTTCGAGGCCTATGCACCCGCTTCCTGTGGGTGAGGTAAAGCTGGCACACCTGTGCCCAAGTGTAGTATTACATCTCTAGTGCCTGTGTTCCAAATCTTGAGTTCCTAGTCCATCCGGAAGATCCTCTTTGCAGTAACTTTGTACTTTTTACGCACCCATTGAAACCTATGGGAGCACGCGTGTGACTATTTGCTCTGCACACGCCACCCGTGAACCTCCTGGTCACTAACTGACGTTAGCTCCTTGTAGGCCCAGCGATTCTAGAGGCCCTAGGCCTTTTCCCTTTTCTGTTCGTGGTACTTATACCACTATTTTAGTATATGGTTTGAGTGGCCACCAGGGCCTATCCATATAAAGTGCAACTTCTGTGTATTCTACTGTAATCTTGTTTGACGATTTGTGCTCCTGTGCTCATAAAGAGACTAGGGGTTACTTTGAGAAATAAATACATATATATTTTGAATATATATCTGTGTGGTGTCCTTTCATTGGTATAAAAGGGGGTTACATTTGGTAAAACAGCTGGCTTAACACGCTTCACGAGTTTAGCCTCAAAGACTGCTTAGCCTACGCTACCACTAGGGCAGCTAGTCCGAAAAGGTTGACTTACAACCACACCATAAGGGTTGCTTGGCATGGTACAAGGTGATCACTTTAACTAGTGAGCATCATATACCAGGCCAACTTCTCACATTGGTGAGCAGCGGTTGGATTTGAGCTTGCTGTGTTTTGCCATTGTAATCTCTTGCTTACCAATTGAAAGATCACATAGGTACCTGTAGGTACATATAAAACAAGATTAGATATACATAAGTTCTACTGAACTTAGTTGTTGTAGAACAAAGGGAGTAGCACACCCTGACTACAACTACTAGATAGGTTTAGTAGGTAAACCCAAGTGTAGGTAGATTGCAACACATCCACCCACACTTAAGAGCAATGGCCGGGGCAGAGGGGTCCACTGTACCCATCTCTGTTGAGAGTGACCCCCAGAGGGCACCATCCAGCTTTGCTACCCTTAATCAGAATGAGCTCAGGCATTTGGCAACTCTTAGAGGCCTTAAACAGCCCAAGAACCCTACCTCTGCTGAGCTCAGAGAACTCTTACAGAATGATGAGAATCAGAGAGAACTCAAGAAAGCTTCCCAGTTAGCCCCCTTAGGGTCAGGAACAGGAGGCCCCCCTTCTGAAGATGCCACAGAGGTACCCCCTTCCAATAGTCACCCCTTAGATGGGATGCCTACCACAGAGGAAGAAAGTGATGGGGATACAGATGTGAGTGGGGATGAAGGGAGAACTAGCCCAGTGCCAAGTGTTATACTTGGCCCAGCTAAACTAAGGCCATTGGGGACTGACAGTGGGTTCACCCCATTGGATCTCCCCAGTGGACTTAACACAGGGCTTGGAAGGCAAAGGAATCGCTCAGGTGACTCCAATGCTTCCCATGGCTCTAGAGGCTCTCAAGGTCACTCCAGAAGGAGACTGACCACCCCTCAGAGGAGGGAACATGAGGCCAGAATGCAGGAAGCCCAGGTGAGGATCAGGAAGCAGGAACTAGAAGTAGCCCTGATGGAAGAAAAACTGAACAAGGCTAGGCAACCTAGAGAGAGTGGGTCTATACCCACTGGTGGCAGCATTGTCCCTAAGGACAAAGATAGGGTCTTTGATAATAGGAACCTGTCTAAGGTTGTGCCCCCCTACAAAAGTGGGGATGACATCCACAAATGGATAACTGCTCTTGAGAGAGCCTGCAAAGTACAGCAGGTTCCTGAAGACCAGTGGGCAGCAATCCTCTGGCTCTCCTTTGAAGGAAGAGGCAGAGACAGACTCCTCACTGTTAGAGAAGAGGATGTCAGAAACTACAGAGTCCTGAAGAGTGTTCTGGTAGATGGGTTAGGCTTAACCACTGAACAGTACAGGTTAATGTTCAGAGACACCCAAAAGACACAGACTCAGGACTGGTCTGAATATGTTGAATGTGCCACTAAGGCTTTGGAGGGTTGGTTGCTGGGAAGTAAGGTATCTGATTTTACAGGATTGTATAATTTGATGATGAGAGAACAGATTTTAAATAACTGTCAAAACCAGCAACTGCATCAACACTTGGTTGACTCTGATCTGACCTCTCCCCAAGAATTGGGAAAGAAGGCAGACAAATGGGTCAGAACCAGGGTTAAGCAAAAGAACCAGAACCAGGGCCAAGGGGGTGATCAGAAGAAAACAGACCAGAAGGGTGGAGATCAGAAATCTAAAGACCAGAAGTCTTCAACAGGGCCCCAAACTACTGCTAAGGAGGGTGGGTCCCAACAACAGTCCAAAAAGAAGAAAGAAGGTCAAAAGAAACCCTGGTGCAATCATTGCAAAAATACAACTCACTGGACTAGTGATTGCAAAAAGGGTGGAGCCCCCAACACTGTTGCCCCTAAGGCACCTGCTCCCAGTACTACTGTTAGCAGTGTTGGTCCCCAGACAAAGGGTGTAGTGGGAATCACTATGGGAACTGAAGGAGATTCTGACTTAGACAGAACCCTGACACAGGCAGTCTTGATCTGTGATGGGGACATTGATTTGTCCCTGACTGTGAGCCCCAGTAACCTGGGCAAGTACAGACAGTTTCCTTTAATTAATGACAAAGTGGCTCAAGCCTACAGGGACACATGTGCCAGTGTCACTATGGTGACACCAGGCTTTGTGGACCCTGGACAGTACATACCAGGTGAGAACTACCTGGTGACCAATGCCAGCAATGCCACTACTTCACACAGTGTGGCAGTTGTTAACTGTAGGAGAGTAGGGTCTGCTATCCTATGGTCACCCCAAATTTTTGCTTTTTGCTTCACTGGTTTTTGACATATTGAGGCTGTGGGCCTGCCAATCAGACCCCCAGCCTGCTGTTCTCTCTACTAAATTAAAACTATGCACCCTAGGTGCATAACCAATTGGAAGTGGATCACCCTGTCAGCCCCTGTACCAGTGTACACTAGGTACCCAGGGCATTGGTGTACCCAAGGCCTGCCGGGGGCTGCAGCATGTATTATGCCACCCCAGGCTTGGCCTAACAATCTGACACAACTGGCTGATCACTCAGCTGGGGTAAGTTGGTGTAATCACCTCTTACTTAGGTGTAGTATACCTATACCTAACCTTAAATGGGACACCTGGTAACCTCTAAGTCACTCCTATGGCAGGCCTTAACAATCCTGAAGGCAGAGTGCTTGGTTCCATGTGAGATGGTGCTCTGGCATGAGCTGAGCCTGTCTGCAGTGGTCGGAACAACTTCCTTCTGCTGTTTCCAGATATCGTCATACCATATACTCTTAAGTGCATTATGAACCTCGCGGTTAAATGCTATCTTTGGTTTGGCTTTATCAAAACATGTCGAGTAAGGTGTCATACGAATTGGAATACTAACCCCTCGCCAATTCTGGCGACGGGGTTAGCATTCCACCCTTCTAGAGGGACACGACATGTACAGTACCTGAAACCCGGGTAAAATCAGACATAGCCTCAGCTCCACAAAATGGATGCTGCCACCACAGACACAAGTCTGCCCTCCTGCTGCTGGGAGTCCTTCCAGCTTGGGAGGTGTGGACAAAGGGTTTCCTGCCAGGGGAGGTGCATGCACCACCCCAGACAGGATTTTGTGTATTGGTCAGGTAGGGCTTGAAAGAAACCAGACATGCCTGTGGCTCACAAGGAGCCTCGGGGCATATGCCAGTTCAAACCGGTCCTGGGGCACACCAGTCCCGGGCCTGGGGCGAGCTGGACAAAGGATTGGGGGTGTAACCACCCCCCTTCCTGGTCCCACCCATAGGGAGGGACCTAGCAGGTAGTCCGGCCCCTAGAATCCGAATAAAGGTAGGAGCTGTGTCCTAAGACTTTAGACATCCTGGAATCAACTTGAAACTAAGAAGAAGACGGGAACTTCGACATTCTGCTGCACAGAAGACTGAAGAAAATCTCCCCTGTGGTCAGGGAGTGACCACCTTGCTAACGCAAGCACCATCCAGCGAATCACCGTCTGCTTTGCCGCCGCCTCCCGCCGGAGCCCGAGCCCAGAGACTGACAAGACCTGGACCTCCAGACCTCTCACCGCCCGATCCACAGTCCCTGAAAAGAGGAGACCCGTGGAGGCACCGAGACACGTGGAGCCAGCCATCTTGGAACGACTACGACAAGCTGACAAGTGCAACAACCGAGGCTCCCTCCAAGTTGTGCTTTGGGTCCTGAGAAGCCCAACCCTCGAGCAGCATCTGCACCAAAGGTGAGCCCTCCAGCATCTCCACGATCTGCGTGGGGCCCTTCTGCCTTTTGCCACTCGACGCGCCTAACCGGTTGCTGGCCCGCTGGCTAGTGGCCATCTTGGCGACGAAATCTACGACAAACACCGCTGGTCTGGTTGCTCCAGACTGGCCCTTGCTCCCCTCCAAAGGAGCAATCCCTCTGACCTTGCTGGTCAGAACCAACAGCTGATTTCCGAATCCTCCTGCAATTGCTTTTGCCAAGGCTTGTTTGCTTCAATCAAGTCGCCGACACCGCCGACAGCGAGAGCCTGCGTGGGACAGCTCGTGAGCCGACTCCTGGACGTCGTCGACCTTCAGGGACCACGCGGCTGCGGAGACAAGCTACCCCTCATCACCTGTTTGCACCCGACATCGCCTGGTACCCACCTGGTGCCACGCTGGTCACTGGCTAGTGACTGTGAACACTGTCCCCTCTGCTTACAGGTCTTCAACATCTCCGATCCACTCTTGGATCCACTGCATCTCTCCCGGACCGACCGCCTGCAGCATCTTTGTCTTCAAGCTCCACGGAACAGATAGAAGCAACCCGACGCACTTCGAGGCCTATGCACCCGCTTCCTGTGGGTGAGGTAAAGCTGGCACACCTGTGCCCAAGTGTAGTATTACATCTCTAGTGCCTGTGTTCCAAATCTTGAGTTCCTAGTCCATCCGGAAGATCCTCTTTGCAGTAACTTTGTACTTTTTGCGCACCCATTGAAACCTATGGGAGCACGCGTGTGACTATTTGCTCTGCACACGCCACCCGTGGACCTCCTGGTCACTAACTGACGTTAGCTCCTTGTAGGCCCAGCAATTCTAGAGGCCCTAGGCCTTTTCCCTTTTCTGTTCGTGGTACTTATACCACTATTTTAGTATATGGTTTGAGTGGCCACCAGGGCCTATCCATATAAAGTGCAACTTCTGTGTATTCTGTGATAATCTTGTTTGACGATTTGTGCTCCTGTGCTCATAAAGAGACTAGGGGTTACTTTGATAAATAAATACATATATATTTTGAATATATATCTGTGTGGTGTCCTTTCATTGGTATAAAAGGGGGTTGCATTTGGTAAAACAGCTGGCTTAACACGCTTCACGAGTTTAGCCTCAAAGACTGCTTAGCCTACGCTACCACTAGGGCAGCTAGTCCAAAAAGGTTGACTTACAACCACACCATAAGGGTTGCTTGGCATGGTACAAGGTGGTCACTAGAACTAGTGAACAGCATATACCAGGCCAACTTCTCACATTGGTGAGCAGCGGTTGGATTTGAGCTTGCTGTGTTTTACCATTGTAATCTCTTGGTTACCAATTGAAAGATCACATAGGTACCTGTAGGTACATATAAAACAAGATTAGATATACATAAGTTCTACTGAACTTAGTTGTTGTAGAGCAAAGGGAGTAGCACACCCTGACTACAACTACTAGATAGGTTTAGTAGGTAAACCCAAGTGTAGGTAGATTGCAACACATCCACCCACACTTAAGAGCAATGGCCGGGGCAGAGGGGTCCACTGTACCCATCTCTGTTGAGAGTGACCCCCAGAGGGCACCATCCAGCTTTGCTACCCTTAATCAGAATGAGCTCAGGCATTTGGCAACTCTTAGAGGCCTTAAACAGCCCAAGAACCCAAACTCTGCTGAGCTCAGAGAGCTCTTACAGAATGATGAGAATCAGAGAGCACTCAAGAAAGCTTCCCAGTTAGCCCCCTTAGGGACAGGAACAGGAGGCCCCCCTTCTAAAGATGCCACTGAAGTACCCCTTCCCAATAGTCACCCCTTAGATGGGATGCCTACCACAGAGGATGAGAGTGAAAAGGATACTGACAGTAGTGAGGATGAAGGGAGAACTAGCCCAGTGCCAAGTGTTATACTTGGCCCAGCTAAACCAAGGCTATTGGGGACTGACAGTGGGTTCAACCCACTGGATCTCCCCAGTGGACTTAACACAGGGCTGGGAAGGCAAAGGAATCGCTCAGGTGACTCCAATGCTTCCCATGGCTCTAGAGGCTCTCAAGGTCACTCCAGGAAAAGGATGACCACCCCTCAGAGGAGGGAACATGAGGCCAGAATGCAGGAAGCCCAGCTGAGGATCAGGAAGCAGGAGCTAGAAGTAGCCCTGATGGAAGAAAAACTGAACAAGGCTAGGCAACCTAGAGAGAGTGGGTCTATACCCACTGGTGGCAGCATTGTCCCTAAGGACAAAGATAGGGTCTTTGACAATAGGAACCTGTCTAAGGTTGTGCCCCCCTACAAAAGTGGGGATGACATCCACAAATGGATAACTGCTCTTGAGAGAGCCTGCAAAGTACAGCAGGTTCCTGAAGACCAGTGGGCAGCAATCCTCTGGCTCTCCTTTGAAGGAAGAGGCAGAGACAGACTCCTCACTGTTAGAGAAGAGGATGTCAGAAACTACAGAGTCCTGAAGAGTGTTCTGGTAGATGGGTTAGGCTTAACCACTGAACAGTACAGGTTAATGTTCAGAGACACCCAAAAGACACAGACTCAGGACTGGTCTGAATACATTGAATGTGCCACTAAGGCTTTGGAGGGTTGGTTGCTGGGAAGTAAGGTATCTGATTTTACAGGATTGTATAATTTGATGATGAGAGAACAGATTTTAAATAACTGTCAAAACCAGCAACTGCATCAACACTTGGTTGACTCTGATCTGACCTCTCCCCAAGAATTGGGAACGAAGGCAGACAAATGGGTCAGAACCAGGGTTAAGCAAAAGAACCAGAACCAGGGCCAAGGGGGTGATCAGAAGAAAACAGACCAAAAGGGTGGAGATCAGAAACCTAAAGACCAGAAGTCTTCAACAGGGCCCCAAACTACTGCTAAGGAGGGTGGGTCCCAACAGTCCAAGAAGAAGAAAGAAGGTCAGAAGAAACCCTGGTGCAATCATTGTAAAAATACAACTCACTGGACTAGTGATTGCAAAAAGGGTGGAGCCCCCAACACTGTTGCCCCTAAGGCACCTGCTCCCAGTACTACTGTTAGCAGTGTTGGTCCCCAGACAAAGGGTGTAGTGGGAATCACTATGGGAACTGAAGGAGATTCTGACTTAGACAGAACCCTGACACAGGCAGTCTTGATCTGTGATGGGGACATTGATTTGTCCCTGACTGTGAGCCCCAGTAACCTGGGCAAGTACAGACAGACTCCTCTAATTAATGACAAAGTGGCTCAAGCCTACAGGGACACATGTGCCAGTGTCACTATGGTGACACCAGGCTTTGTGGACCCTGGTCAGTACATACCAGGTGAGAACTACCTGGTGACCAATGCCAGCAATGCCACTACTTCACACAGTGTGGCAGTTGTTAACTTCTCATGGGGAGGGGTAACTGGCCTCAAAAGGGTTGTGGTTAGTGCAGACCTCCCAGTAGAATGTTTGTTGGGCAATGACCTAGAGAGTTCTCTATGGTCAGAAGTGGAGTACAGGACTCATGCAGAGATGTTAGGTATATCATCACATGTCCTTGCTGTGACCAGGTCACAGGCCAAAAAGTGCCTCACTGAACCTCAGGTCTTGGATCCTGGAACAATGGACCAAGCACCTACCAAGAAGAAGAACAGGAGGGTCAAGGCTGTGCCTTCCCCCCTGCCTCAGAGTGATGATCAGCCTTCCCAGGAAGCTGATCTAGAGGACCCTGAAGGAACTGTCCCTGAAGAGCTTGAACCTGATCAGGTTGAGTTTCTGGGGACAGGGGGACCTTCAAGGGCTGACTTGAGGCAGGCTCAGTTATCCTGTCCCTCTCTTGAACCCCTCAGACAGCTGGCTGCTGCTGAGGCTGCTGGCAATGCTCAAGGTACCCATAAAGTGTATTGGGATGAAGGGCTCCTTTATTCAGAGGCTAGAGACCCCAAGCCTGGTGCAACCAGGAGGTTGGTTATACCTCTGCAATTTAGGGGCTTCCTTCTTACCTTGGCCCATGATATTCCTTTAGCAGGACACTTAGGCCAGAACAAGACTTGGGACAGGCTTGTCCCTCACTTTCACTGGCCCCATATGAATGAAGATACAAAGGAGTTTTGTCGCTCCTGTGTTACCTGCCAAGCCAGTGGCAAATCAGGTGGCACAACAAAGGCCCCCCTAATACCACTACCTGTGGTGGGGGTCCCCTTTGAAAGAGTGGGAATAGACATAGTGGGTCCCATGGATCCTCCCACTGCATCTGGGCACAGATTTATACTGGTGGTAGTGGATCATGCCACCAGGTATCCAGAGGCAATTCCCCTTAGGACCACTACAGCTCCTGTTGTGGCCAGGGCCCTGCTGGGAGTATTCTCCAGAGTGGGGTTTCCTAAGGAGGTAGTATCTGACAGAGGTACCAACTTTATGTCAGGATACTTGACAGCTATGTGGAAGGAATGTGGTGTCAACTACAAGTTCACCACCCCTTATCACCCACAATGCAATGGGCTTGTTGAGAGATTCAACAAGACCCTAAAGGGTATGATCAAAGGATTACCTGAAAAGCTCAGGCGAAGATGGGATATCCTTCTACCCTGCCTTCTGTTTGCTTACAGAGAGGTCCCACAAAAAGGAGTTGGCTACAGCCCCTTTGAATTGTTGTTTGGGCACCCTGTGAGAGGCCCACTGTGTTTGGTGAAGGAAGGATGGGAGTTACCTCTCAAAAAGCCTAAGCTAGACATAGTGGACTATGTACTTGGTCTCCGCTCCAGGATGGCTGAGTATATGGAGAAGGCATCTAAAAACCTTGAGGCAAGCCAGGCCTTACAGAAAGCTTGGCATGACCAAAAGGCTGTCTTGGTTGAGTATCAGCCAGGACAGAAGGTATGGGTGTTGGAGCCAGTGGCCCCAGCAGCACTCCAAGACAAATGGTCTGGACCCCATACAATCCTGGAAAAGAAGGGAGAGGTCACCTACTTGGTGGACCTAGGAACTCCCAGGAGTCCCCACAGGGTACTCCATGTTAACAGGCTTAAAGCATATGTTGACAGGGCAGACATGGGCTTGCTCATGGCTACAGATGAGGGACAGGAGGAAGAGAGTGACCCTCTCCCAGACCTGTTGTCTCAGAACCCTGAAGATGGCTCAGTTGAAGGAGTGACCCTTGGAGGCAACCTCACTGCCCATCAGCAGACTGAATGTAGACAGGTTCTACAATCATTTTCACATATGTTTTCCTTGATACCTAGTCAAACTGACTGGTGTACCCATGTTGTGGACACTGGTGACAGTCTGCCTGTAAAGAACAAACTTTACAGACAACCTGACCACGTCAGGGACTGTATAAAGGCTGAGGTACATAAAATGCTGGAATTAGGTGTCATTGAACCCTCAGAGAGCCCCTGGGCTAGCCCAGTGGTTCTGGTCCCCAAACCTCACACCAAAGATGGCAAGAGAGAGATGAGGTTCTGTGTGGACTACAGAGGACTCAATGCTGTCACCAGGACAGATGCACACCCTATTCCAAGGGCAGATGAGCTCATAGACAAACTAGCTTCTGCAAAGTTTTTGAGCACATTTGACTTGACAGCTGGCTATTGGCAAATCAGGTTAGCTGAGGAGTCTAAGGCCAAAACAGCATTCTCAACCCCAGGTGGGCATTATCAGTTTGTGGTGATGCCCTTTGGTCTGAAGAATGCACCTGCCACCTTCCAAAGGCTGGTGAACCAAGTCCTTACTGGGTTGGATGACTTTTGCGCAGCATATCTTGATGACATTGCTGTCTTTAGTTCCACCTGGGAGGATCACCTGATCCACCTGAAGAAGGCTCTTGAGGCTCTGCAAAGGGCAGGCCTCACTATCAAGGCCACTAAGTGCCAGATAGGGCAGAGTAAGGTTGTGTATTTGGGCCACCTTGTAGGTGGGGGCCAAGTTCAACCACTGGAGAATAAGATACAGTCCATCAAGGATTGGTCCCCTCCAACCACCCAGACTCAAGTTCGAGCTTTCTTGGGCTTGACTGGGTATTACAGGAAGTTTGTTAAGAACTATGGGTCCATTGTGACTCCTCTTAATGACCTGACATCCAAGAAGATGCCCAAAAAGGTTCAGTGGACAGTAAGCTGTCAAAAGGCATTTGATGACCTGAAGGAGGCCATGTGCTCTGCACCTATCCTGAAAAGTCCTGACTACTCCAAAGAGTTTATTGTCCAAACAGATGCTTCTGAGTTGGGTGTGGGAGCTGTGCTGTCACAACTTAATGTAGATGGTCAAGACCAACCCATTGCTTTTATTAGCAGAAGGTTGACCCCCAGAGAGAAGAATTGGTCAGCTATTGAGAGGGAGGCCTTTGCTGTGGTGTGGGCCCTGAAGAAGCTGAGGCCATACTTGTTTGGCACTCACTTCAAGATTCAGACCGACCATAAGCCCCTCTTGTGGCTAAATCAGATGAAGGGTGAAAACCCCAAACTGCTTAGGTGGTCCATTTCCCTACAGGGGATGGACTTTACAGTGGAGCACCGGCCAGGTACTGACCATGGGAATGCAGATGGTCTCTCCAGGTACTTCCACTTAGGACATGAAGACGAGACTGGTCAAGGCTAGTTTAATGTCCCAGTGTTTGGGGGGGGGTTGTGTAGGAGAGTAGGGTCTGCTATCCTATGGTCACCCCAAATTTTTGCTTTTTGCTTCACTGGTTTTTGACATATTGAGGCTGTGGGCCTGCCAATCAGACCCCCAGCCTGCTGTTCTCTCTACTAAATTAAAACTATGCACCCTAGGTGCATAACCAATTGGAAGTGGATCACCCTGTCAGCCCCTGTACCAGTGTACACTAGGTACCCAGGGCATTGGTGTACCCAAGGCCTGCCGGGGGCTGCAGCATGTATTATGCCACCCCAGGCTTGGCCTAACAATCTGACACAACTGGCTGATCACTCAGCTGGGGTAAGTTGGTGTAATCACCTCTTACTTAGGTGTAGTATACCTATACCTAACCTTAAATGGGACACCTGGTAACCTCTAAGTCACTCCTATGGCAGGCCTTAACAATCCTGAAGGCAGAGTGCTTGGTTCCATGTGAGATGGTGCTCTGGCATGAGCTGAGCCTGTCTGCAGTGGTCGGAACAACTTCCTTCTGCTGTTTCCAGATATCGTCATACCATATACTCTTAAGTGCATTATGAACCTCGCGGTTAAATGCTATCTTTGGTTTGGCTTTATCAAAACATGTCGAGTAAGGTGTCATACGAATTGGAATACTAACCCCTCGCCAATTCTGGCGACGGGGTTAGCATTCCACCCTTCTAGAGGGACACGACATGTACAGTACCTGAAACCCGGGTAAAATCAGACATAGCCTCAGCTCCACAAAATGGATGCTGCCACCACAGACACAAGTCTGCCCTCCTGCTGCTGGGAGTCCTTCCAGCTTGGGAGGTGTGGACAAAGGGTTTCCTGCCAGGGGAGGTGCATGCACCACCCCAGACAGGATTTTGTGTATTGGTCAGGTAGGGCTTGAAAGAAACCAGACATGCCTGTGGCTCACAAGGAGCCTCGGGGCATATGCCAGTTCAAACCGGTCCTGGGGCACACCAGTCCCGGGCCTGGGGCGAGCTGGACAAAGGATTGGGGGTGTAACCACCCCCCTTCCTGGTCCCACCCATAGGGAGGGACCTAGCAGGTAGTCCGGCCCCTAGAATCCGAATAAAGGTAGGAGCTGTGTCCTAAGACTTTAGACATCCTGGAATCAACTTGAAACTAAGAAGAAGACGGGAACTTCGACATTCTGCTGCACAGAAGACTGAAGAAAATCTCCCCTGTGGTCAGGGAGTGACCACCTTGCTAACGCAAGCACCATCCAGCGAATCACCGTCTGCTTTGCCGCCGCCTCCCGCCGGAGCCCGAGCCCAGAGACTGACAAGACCTGGACCTCCAGACCTCTCACCGCCCGATCCACAGTCCCTGAAAAGAGGAGACCCGTGGAGGCACCGAGACACGTGGAGCCAGCCATCTTGGAACGACTACGACAAGCTGACAAGTGCAACAACCGAGGCTCCCTCCAAGTTGTGCTTTGGGTCCTGAGAAGCCCAACCCTCGAGCAGCATCTGCACCAAAGGTGAGCCCTCCAGCATCTCCACGATCTGCGTGGGGCCCTTCTGCCTTTTGCCACTCGACGCGCCTAACCGGTTGCTGGCCCGCTGGCTAGTGGCCATCTTGGCGACGAAATCTACGACAAACACCGCTGGTCTGGTTGCTCCAGACTGGCCCTTGCTCCCCTCCAAAGGAGCAATCCCTCTGACCTTGCTGGTCAGAACCAACAGCTGATTTCCGAATCCTCCTGCAATTGCTTTTGCCAAGGCTTGTTTGCTTCAATCAAGTCGCCGACACCGCCGACAGCGAGAGCCTGCGTGGGACAGCTCGTGAGCCGACTCCTGGACGTCGTCGACCTTCAGGGACCACGCGGCTGCGGAGACAAGCTACCCCTCATCACCTGTTTGCACCCGACATCGCCTGGTACCCACCTGGTGCCACGCTGGTCACTGGCTAGTGACTGTGAACACTGTCCCCTCTGCTTACAGGTCTTCAACATCTCCGATCCACTCTTGGATCCACTGCATCTCTCCCGGACCGACCGCCTGCAGCATCTTTGTCTTCAAGCTCCACGGAACAGATAGAAGCAACCCGACGCACTTCGAGGCCTATGCACCCGCTTCCTGTGGGTGAGGTAAAGCTGGCACACCTGTGCCCAAGTGTAGTATTACATCTCTAGTGCCTGTGTTCCAAATCTTGAGTTCCTAGTCCATCCGGAAGATCCTCTTTGCAGTAACTTTGTACTTTTTGCGCACCCATTGAAACCTATGGGAGCACGCGTGTGACTATTTGCTCTGCACACGCCACCCGTGGACCTCCTGGTCACTAACTGACGTTAGCTCCTTGTAGGCCCAGCGATTCTAGAGGCCCTAGGCCTTTTCCCTTTTCTGTTCGTGGTACTTATACCACTATTTTAGTATATGGTTTGAGTGGCCACCAGGGCCTATCCATATAAAGTGCAACTTCTGTGTATTCTGTGATAATCTTGTTTGACGATTTGTGCTCCTGTGCTCATAAAGAGACTAGGGGTTACTTTGATAAATAAATACATATATATTTTGAATATATATCTGTGTGATGTCCTTTCATTGGTATAAAAGGGGGTTGCATTTGGTAAAACAGCTGGCTTAACACGCTTCACGAGTTTAGCCTCAAAGACTGCTTAGCCTACGCTACCACTAGGGCAGCTAGTCCAAAAAGGTTGACTTACAACCACACCATAAGGGTTGCTTGGCATGGTACAAGGTGGTCACTAGAACTAGTGAACAGCATATACCAGGCCAACTTCTCACATTAACTTCTCATGGGGAGGGGTAACTGGCCTCAAAAGGGTTGTGGTTAGTGCAGACCTCCCAGTAGAATGTTTGTTGGGCAATGACCTAGAGAGTTCTCTATGGTCAGAAGTGGAGTACAGGACTCATGCAGAGATGTTAGGTATATCATCACATGTCCTTGCTGTGACCAGGCCACAGGCCAAAAAGTGCCTCACTGAACCTCAGGTCTTGGATCCTGGAACAATGGACCAAGCACCTACCAAGAAGAAGAACAGGAGGGTCAAGGCTGTGCCTTCCCCCCTGCCTCAGAGTGATGATCAGCCTTCCCAGGAAGCTGATCTAGAGGACCCTGAAGGAACTGTCCTTGAAGAGCTTGAACCTGATCAGGTTGAGTTTCTGGGGACAGGGGGACCTTCAAGGGCTGACTTGAGGCAGGCTCAGTTATCCTGTCCCTCTCTTGAACCCCTCAGACAGCTGGCTGCTGCTGAGGCTGCTGGGAATGCTCAAGGTACCCATAAAGTGTATTGGGATGAAGGGCTCCTTTATTCAGAGGCTAGAGACCCCAAGCCTGGTGCTACCAGGAGGTTGGTTATACCTCTGCAATTTAGGGGCTTCCTTCTTACCTTGGCACATGACATTCCTTTAGCAGGACACTTAGGCCAGAACAAGACTTGGGACAGACTTGTCCCTCACTTTCACTGGCCTCATATGAATGAAGATACAAAGGAGTTTTGTCGCTCCTGTGTGACCTGCCAAGCCAGTGGCAAATCAGGTGGCACAACAAAGGCCCCCCTAATACCACTACCTGTGGTGGGGGTCCCCTTTGAAAGAGTGGGAATAGATATAGTGGGTCCCATGGATCCTCCCACTGCATCTGGGCACAGATTTATACTGGTGGTAGTGGATCATGCCACCAGGTATCCAGAGGCAATTCCCCTTAGGACCACTACAGCTCCTGTTGTGGCCAGGGCCCTGCTGGGAGTATTCTCCAGAGTGGGGTTTCCTAAGGAGGTAGTATCTGACAGAGGTACCAACTTTATGTCAGGATACTTGACAGCTATGTGGAAGGAATGTGGTGTCAACTACAAGTTCACCACCCCTTATCACCCACAATGCAATGGGCTTGTTGAGAGGTTCAACAAGACCCTAAAGGGTATGATCAAAGGATTACCTGAAAAGCTCAGGCGAAGATGGGACATCCTTCTACCCTGCCTTCTGTTTGCTTACAGAGAGGTCCCACAAAAAGGAGTTGGCTACAGCCCCTTTGAATTGTTGTTCGGGCACCCTGTGAGAGGCCCACTGTGTTTGGTGAAGGAAGGATGGGAGTTACCTCTCAAAAAGCCTAAGCTAGACATAGTGGACTACGTACTTGGTCTCCGCTCCAGGATGGCTGAGTATATGGAGAAGGCATCCAAAAACCTTGAGGCAAGCCAGGCCTTACAGAAAGCTTGGCATGACCAAAAGGCTGTCTTGGTTGAGTTTCAGCCAGGACAGAAGGTATGGGTGTTGGAGCCAGTGGCCCCAGCAGCACTCCAAGACAAATGGTCTGGACCCCATACAATCCTGGAAAAGAAGGGAGAGGTCACCTACTTGGTCGACCTAGAAACTCCCAGGAGTCCCCACAGGGTACTCCATGTTAACAGGCTTAAAGCATATGTTGACAGGGCAGACATGGGCTTGCTCATGGCTACAGATGAGGGACAGGAGGAAGAGAGTGACCCTCTCCCAGACCTGTTGTCTCAGAACCCTGAAGATGGCTCAGTTGAAGGAGTGACCCTTGGAAGCAACCTCACTGCCCATCAGCAGACTGAATGTAGACAGGTTCTACAATCATTTTCACATATGTTTTCCTTAATACCTAGTCAAACTGACTGGTGTACCCATGTGGTGGACACTGGTGACAGTCTGCCTGTAAAGAACAAGCTTTACAGACAACCTGACCACGTCAGTGTGAGAAGTTGGCCTGGTATATGCTGTTCACTAGTTCTAGTGACCACCTTGTACCATGCCAAGCAACCCTTATGGTGTGGTTGTAAGTCAACCTTTTTGGACTAGCTGCCCTAGTGGTAGCGTAGGCTAAGCAGTCTTTGAGGCTAAACTCGTGAAGCGTGTTAAGCCAGCTGTTTTACCAAATGCAACCCCCTTTTATACCAATGAAAGGACACCACACAGATATATATTCAAAATATATATGTATTTATTTATCAAAGTTACCCCTAGTCTCTTTATGAGCACAGGAGCACAAATCGTCAAACAAGATTATCACAGAATACACAGAAGTTGCACTTTATATGGATAGGCCCTGGTGGCCACTCAAACCATATACTAAAATAGTGGTATAAGTACCACGAACAGAAAAGGGAAAAGGCCTAAGGCCTCTAGAATCGCTGGGCCTACAAGGAGCTAACGTCAGTTAGTGACCAGGAGGTCCACGGGTGGCGTGTGCAGAGCAAATAGTCACACGCGTGCTCCCATAGGTTTCAATGGGTGCGTAAAAAGTACAAAGTTACTGCAAAAGGAATCTTCCGGATGGACTAGGAACTCAAGATTTGGAACACAGGCACTAGAGATGTAATACTACACTTGGGCACAGGTGTGCCAGCTTTACCTCACCCACAGGAAGCGGGTGCATAGGCCTCGAAGTGCGTCGGGTTGCTTCTATCTGTTCCGTGGAGCTTGAAGACAAAGATGCTGCAGGCGGTCGGTCCGGGAGAGATGCAGTGGATCCAAGAGTGGATCGGAGATGTTGAAGACCTGTAAGCAGAGGGGACAGTGTTCACAGTCACTAGCCAGTGACCAGCGTGGCACCAGGTGGGTACCAGGCGATGTCGGGTGCAAACAGGTGATGAGGGGTAGCTTGTCTCCGCAGCCACGTGGTCCCTGAAGGTCGACGACGTCCAGGAGTCGGCTCACGAGCTGTCCCACGCAGGCTCTCGCTGTCGGCGGTGTCGGCGACTTGATCGAAGCAAACAAGCCTTGGCAAAAGCAATTGCAGGAGGATTCGGAAATCAGCTGTTGGTTCTGACCAGCAAGGTCAGAGGGATTGCTCCTTTGGAGGGGAGCAAGGGCCAGTCTGGAGCAACCAGACCAGTGGTGTTTGTCGTAGATTTCGTCGCCAAGATGGCCACTAGCCAGCGGGCCAGCAACCGGTTAGGCGCGTCGAGTGGCAAAATGCAGAAGGGCCCCACGCAGATCGTGGAGATGCTGGAGGGCTCACCTTTGGTGCAGATGCTGCTCGAGGGTTGGGCTTCTCAGGACCCAAAGCACAACTTGGAGGGAGTCTCGGTTGTTGCACTGGTCAGCTTGTCGTAGTCGTTCCAAGATGGCTGGCTCCACGTGTCTCGGTGCCTCCACGGGTCTCCTCTTTTCAGGGACTGTGGATCGGGCGGTGAGAGGTCTGGAGGTCCAGGTCTTGTCAGTCTCTGGGCTCGGGCTCCGGCGGGAGGCGGCAGCAAAGCAGACGGTGATTCGCTGGATGGTGCTTGCGTTAGCAAGGTGGTCACTCCCTGACCACAGGGGAGATTTTCTTCAGTCTTCTGTGCAGCAGAATGTCGAAGTTCCCGTCTTCTTCTTAGTTTCAAGTTGATTCCAGGATGTCTGAAGTCTTAGGACACAGCTCCTACCTTTATTCGGATTCTAGGGGCCGGACTACCTGCTAGGTCCCTCCCTATGGGTGGGACCAGGAAGGGGGGTGGTTACACCCCCAATCCTTTGTCCAGCTCGCCCCAGGCCCGGGACTGGTGTGCCCCAGGACCGGTTTGAACTGGCATATGCACCGAGGCTCCTTGTGAGCCACAGGCATGTCTGGTTTCTTTCAAGCCCTACCTGACCAATACACAAAATCCTGTCTGGGGTGGTGCACGCACCTCCCCTGGCAGGAAACCCTTTGTCCACACCTCCCAAGCTGGAAGGACTCCCAGCAGCAGGAGGGCAGACTTGTGTCTGTGGTGGCAGCATCCATTTTGTGGAGCTGAGGCTATGTCTGATTTTACCCGGGTTTCAGGTACTGTACATGTCGTGTCCCTCTAGAAGGGTGGAATGCTAACCCCGTCGCCAGAATTGGCGAGGGGTTAGTATTCCAATTCGTATGACACCTTACTCGACATGTTTTGATAAAGCCAAACCAAAGATAGCATTTAACCGCGAGGTTCATAATGCACTTAAGAGTATATGGTATGACGATATCTGGAAACAGTAGAAGGAAGTTGTTCCGACCACTGCAGACAGGCTCAGCTCATGCCAGAGCACCATCTCACATGGAACCAAGCACTCTGCCTTCAGGATTGTTAAGGCCTGCCATAGGAGTGACTTAGAGGTTACCAGGTGTCCCATTTAAGGTTAGGTATAGGTATACTACACCTAAGTAAGAGGTGATTACACCAACTTACCCCAGCTGAGTGATCAGCCAGTTGTGTCAGATTGTTAGGCCAAGCCTGGGGTGGCATAATACATGCTGCAGCCCCTGGCAGGCCTTGGGTACACCAATGCCCTGGGTACCTAGTGTACACTGGTACAGGGGCTGACAGGGTGATCCACTTCCAATTGGTTATGCACCTAGGGTGCATAGTTTTAATTTAGTAGAGAGAACAGCAGGCTGGGGGTCTGATTGGCAGGCCCACAGCCTCAATATGTCAAAAACCAGTGAAGCAAAAAGCAAAAATTTGGGGTGACCATAGGATAGCAGACCCTACTCTCCTACACAACCCCCCCCCAAACGCTGGGACATTAAACTAGCCTTGACCAGTCTCGTCTTCATGTCCTAAGTGGAAGTACCTGGAGAGACCATCTGCATTCCCATGGTCAGTACCTGGCCGGTGCTCCACTGTAAAGTCCATCCCCTGTAGGGAAATGGACCACCTAAGCAGTTTGGGGTTTTCACCCTTCATCTGATTTAGCCACAAGAGGGGCTTATGGTCGGTCTGAATCTTGAAGTGAGTGCCAAACAAGTATGGCCTCAGCTTCTTCAGGGCCCACACCACAGCAAAGGCCTCCCTCTCAATAGCTGACCAATTCTTCTCTCTGGGGGTCAACCTTCTGCTAATAAAAGCAATGGGTTGGTCTTGACCATCTACATTAAGTTGTGACAGCACAGCTCCCACACCCAACTCAGAAGCATCTGTTTGGACAATAAACTCTTTGGAGTAGTCAGGACTTTTCAGGATAGGTGCAGAGCACATGGCCTCCTTCAGGTCATCAAATGCCTTTTGACAGCTTACTGTCCACTGAACCTTTTTGGGCATCTTCTTGGATGTCAGATCATTAAGAGGAGTCACAATGGACCCATAGTTCTTAACAAACTTCCTGTAATACCCAGTCAAGCCCAAGAAAGCTCGAACTTGAGTCTGGGTGGTTGGAGGGGACCAATCCTTGATGGACTGTATCTTACTCTCCAGTGGTTGAACTTGGCCCCCACCTACAAGGTGGCCCAAATACACAACCTTACTCTGCCCTATCTGGCACTTAGTAGCCTTGATAGTGAGGCCTGCCCTTTGCAGAGCCTCAAGAGCCTTCTTCAGGTGGATCAGGTGATCCTCCCAGGTGGAACTAAAGACAGCAATGTCATCAAGATATGCTGCGCAAAAGTCATCCAACCCAGTAAGGACTTGGTTCACCAGCCTTTGGAAGGTGGCAGGTGCATTCTTCAGACCAAAGGGCATCACCACAAACTGATAATGCCCACCTGGGGTTGAGAATGCTGTTTTGGCCTTAGACTCCTCAGCTAACCTGATTTGCCAATAGCCAGCTGTCAAGTCAAATGTGCTCAAAAACTTTGCAGAAGCTAGTTTGTCTATGAGCTCATCTGCCCTTGGAATAGGGTGTGCATCTGTCCTGGTGACAGCATTGAGTCCTCTGTAGTCCACACAGAACCTCATCTCTCTCTTGCCATCTTTGGTGTGAGGTTTGGGGACCAGAACCACTGGGCTAGCCCAGGGGCTCTCTGAGGGTTCAATGACACCTAATTCCAGCATTTTATGTACCTCAGCCTTTATACAGTCCCTGACGTGGTCAGGTTGTCTGTAAAGTTTGTTCTTTACAGGCAGACTGTCACCAGTGTCCACAACATGGGTACACCAGTCAGTTTGACTAGGTATCAAGGAAAACATATGTGAAAATGATTGTAGAACCTGTCTACATTCAGTCTGCTGATGGGCAGTGAGGTTGCCTCCAAGGGTCACTCCTTCAACTGAGCCATCTTCAGGGTTCTGAGACAACAGGTCTGGGAGAGGGTCACTCTCTTCCTCCTGTCCCTCATCTGTAGCCATGAGCAAGCCCATGTCTGCCCTGTCAACATATGCTTTAAGCCTGTTAACATGGAGTACCCTGTGGGGACTCCTGGGAGTTCCTAGGTCCACCAAGTAGGTGACCTCTCCCTTCTTTTCCAGGATTGTATGGGGTCCAGACCATTTGTCTTGGAGTGCTGCTGGGGCCACTGGCTCCAACACCCATACCTTCTGTCCTGGCTGATACTCAACCAAGACAGCCTTTTGGTCATGCCAAGCTTTCTGTAAGGCCTGGCTTGCCTCAAGGTTTTTAGATGCCTTCTCCATATACTCAGCCATCCTGGAGCGGAGACCAAGTACATAGTCCACTATGTCTAGCTTAGGCTTTTTGAGAGGTAACTCCCATCCTTCCTTCACCAAACACAGTGGGCCTCTCACAGGGTGCCCAAACAACAATTCAAAGGGGCTGTAGCCAACTCCTTTTTGTGGGACCTCTCTGTAAGCAAACAGAAGGCAGGGTAGAAGGATATCCCATCTTCGCCTGAGCTTTTCAGGTAATCCTTTGATCATACCCTTTAGGGTCTTGTTGAATCTCTCAACAAGCCCATTGCATTGTGGGTGATAAGGGGTGGTGAACTTGTAGTTGACACCACATTCCTTCCACATAGCTGTCAAGTATCCTGACATAAAGTTGGTACCTCTGTCAGATACTACCTCCTTAGGAAACCCCACTCTGGAGAATACTCCCAGCAGGGCCCTGGCCACAACAGGAGCTGTAGTGGTCCTAAGGGGAATTGCCTCTGGATACCTGGTGGCATGATCCACTACCACCAGTATAAATCTGTGCCCAGATGCAGTGGGAGGATCCATGGGACCCACTATGTCTATTCCCACTCTTTCAAAGGGGACCCCCACCACAGGTAGTGGTATTAGGGGGGCCTTTGTTGTGCCACCTGATTTGCCACTGGCTTGGCAGGTAACACAGGAGCGACAAAACTCCTTTGTATCTTCATTCATATGAGGCCAGTGAAAGTGAGGGACAAGCCTGTCCCAAGTCTTGTTCTGGCCTAAGTGTCCTGCTAAAGGAATGTCATGGGCCAAGGTAAGAAGGAAGCCCCTAAATTGCAGAGGTATGACCAACCTCCTGGTTGCACCAGGCTTGGGGTCTCTAGCCTCTGAATAAAGGAGCCCTTCATCCCAATACACTTTATGGGTACCTTGAGCATTCCCAGCAGCCTCAGCAGCAGCCAGCTGTCTGAGGGGTTCAAGAGAGGGACAGGATAACTGAGCCTGCCTCAAGTCAGCCCTTGAAGGTCCCCCTGTCCCCAGAAACTCAACCTGATCAGGTTCAAGCTCTTCAGGGACAGTTCCTTCAGGGTCCTCTAGATCAGCTTCCTGGGAAGGCTGATCATCACTCTGAGGCAGGGGGGAAGGCACAGCCTTGACCCTCCTGTTCTTCTTCTTGGTAGGTGCTTGGTCCATTGTTCCAGGATCCAAGACCTGAGGTTCAGTGAGGCACTTTTTGGCCTGTGACCTGGTCACAGCAAGGACATGTGATGATATACCTAACATCTCTGCATGAGTCCTGTACTCCACTTCTGACCATAGAGAACTCTCTAGGTCATTGCCCAACAAACATTCTACTGGGAGGTCTGCACTAACCACAACCCTTTTGAGGCCAGTTACCCCTCCCCATGAGAAGTTAACAACTGCCACACTGTGTGAAGTAGTGGCATTGCTGGCATTGGTCACCAGGTAGTTCTCACCTGGTATGTACTGTCCAGGGTCCACAAAGCCTGGTGTCACCATAGTGACACTGGCACATGTGTCCCTGTAGGCTTGAGCCACTTTGTCATTAATTAAAGGAGTCTGTCTGTACTTGCCCAGGTTACTGGGGCTCACAGTCAGGGACAAATCAATGTCCCCATCACAGATCAAGACTGCCTGTGTAAGGGTTCTGTCTAAGTCAGAATCTCCTTCAGTTCCCATAGTGATTCCCACTACACCCTTTGTCTGGGGACCAACACTGCTAACAGTAGTACTGGGAGCAGGTGCCTTAGGGGCAACAGTGTTGGGGGCTCCACCCTTTTTGCAATCACTAGTCCAGTGAGTTGTATTTTTGCAATGATTGCACCAGGGTTTCTTTTGACCTTCTTTCTTCTTTTTGGACTGTTGTTGGGACCCACCCTCCTTAGCAGTAGTTTGGGGCCCTGTTGAAGACTTCTGGTCTTTAGATTTCTGATCTCCACCCTTTTGGTCTGTTTTCTTCTGATCACCCCCTTGGCCCTGGTTCTGGTTCTTTTGCTTAACCCTGGTTCTGACCCATTTGTCTGCCTTCTTTCCCAATTCTTGGGGAGAGGTCAGATCAGAGTCAACCAAGTGTTGATGCAGTTGCTGGTTTTGACAGTTATTTAAAATCTGTTCTCTCATCATCAAATTATACAATCCTGTAAAATCAGATACCTTACTTCCCAGCAACCAACCCTCCAAAGCCTTAGTGGCACATTCAATGTATTCAGACCAGTCCTGAGTCTGTGTCTTTTGGGTGTCTCTGAACATTAACCTGTACTGTTCAGTGGTTAAGCCTAACCCATCTACTAGAACACTCTTCAGGACTCTGTAGTTTCTGACATCCTCTTCTCTAACAGTGAGGAGTCTGTCTCTGCCTCTTCCCTCAAAGGAGAGCCAGAGGATTGCTGCCCACTGATCTTCAGGAACCTGCTGTACTTTGCAGGCTCTCTCAAGAGCAGTTATCCACTTGTGGATGTCATCCCCACTTTTGTAGGGGGGCACAACCTTAGACAGGTTTCTATTATCGAAACCCTATCTTTGTCCTTAGGGACAATGCTGCCACCAGTGGGTATAGACCCACTCTCTCTAGGTTGCCTAGCCTTGTTCAGTTTTTCTTCCATCAGGGCTACTTCTAGCTCCTGCTTCCTGATCCTCAGCTGGGCTTCCTGCATTCTGGCCTCATGTTCCCTCCTCTGAGGGGTGGTCATCCTTTTCCTGGAGTGACCTTGAGAGCCTCTAGAGCCATGGGAAGCATTGGAGTCACCTGAGCGATTCCTTTGCCTTCCCAGCCCTGTGTTAAGTCCACTGGGGAGATCCAGTGGGTTGAACCCACTGTCAGTCCCCAATAGCCTTGGTTTAGCTGGGCCAAGTTTAACACTTGGCACTGGGCTAGTTCTCCCTTCATCCTCACTACTGTCAGTATCCTTTTCACTCTCATCCTCTGTGGTAGGCATCCCATCTAAGGGGTGACTATTGGGAAGGGGTACTTCAGTGGCATCTTCAGAAGGGGGGCCTCCTGTTCCTGTCCCTAAGGGGGCTAACTGGGAAGCTTTCTTGAGTGCTCTCTGATTCTCATCATTCTGTAAGAGCTCTCTGAGCTCAGCAGAGTTTGGGTTCTTGGGCTGTTTAAGGCCTCTAAGAGTTGCCAAATGCCTGAGCTCATTCTGATTAAGGGTAGCAAAGCTGGATGGTGCCCTCTGGGGGTCACTCTCAACAGAGATGGGTACAGTGGACCCCTCTGCCCCGGCCATTGCTCTTAAGTGTGGGTGGATGTGTTGCAATCTACCTACACTTGGGTTTACCTACTAAACCTATCTAGTAGTTGTAGTCAGGGTGTGCTACTCCCTTTGCTCTACAACAACTAAGTTCAGTAGAACTTAAGTATATCTAATCTTGTTTTATATGTACCTACAGGTACCTATGTGATCTTTCAATTGGTAACCAAGAGATTACAATGGTAAAACACAGCAAGCTCAAATCCAACCGCTGCTCACCAATGTGAGAAGTTGGCCTGGTATATGCTGTTCACTAGTTCTAGTGACCACCTTGTACCATGCCAAGCAACCCTTATGGTGTGGTTGTAAGTCAACCTTTTTGGACTAGCTGCCCTAGTGGTAGCGTAGGCTAAGCAGTCTTTGAGGCTAAACTCGTGAAGCGTGTTAAGCCAGCTGTTTTACCAAATGCAACCCCCTTTTATACCAATGAAAGGACACCACACAGATATATATTCAAAATATATATGTATTTATTTATCAAAGTTACCCCTAGTCTCTTTATGAGCACAGGAGCACAAATCGTCAAACAAGATTATCACAGAATACACAGAAGTTGCACTTTATATGGATAGGCCCTGGTGGCCACTCAAACCATATACTAAAATAGTGGTATAAGTACCACGAACAGAAAAGGGAAAAGGCCTAAGGCCTCTAGAATCGCTGGGCCTACAAGGAGCTAACGTCAGTTAGTGACCAGGAGGTCCACGGGTGGCGTGTGCAGAGCAAATAGTCACACGCGTGCTCCCATAGGTTTCAATGGGTGCGTAAAAAGTACAAAGTTACTGCAAAAGGAATCTTCCGGATGGACTAGGAACTCAAGATTTGGAACACAGGCACTAGAGATGTAATACTACACTTGGGCACAGGTGTGCCAGCTTTACCTCACCCACAGGAAGCGGGTGCATAGGCCTCGAAGTGCGTCGGGTTGCTTCTATCTGTTCCGTGGAGCTTGAAGACAAAGATGCTGCAGGCGGTCGGTCCGGGAGAGATGCAGTGGATCCAAGAGTGGATCGGAGATGTTGAAGACCTGTAAGCAGAGGGGACAGTGTTCACAGTCACTAGCCAGTGACCAGCGTGGCACCAGGTGGGTACCAGGCGATGTCGGGTGCAAACAGGTGATGAGGGGTAGCTTGTCTCCGCAGCCACGTGGTCCCTGAAGGTCGACGACGTCCAGGAGTCGGCTCACGAGCTGTCCCACGCAGGCTCTCGCTGTCGGCGGTGTCGGCGACTTGATCGAAGCAAACAAGCCTTGGCAAAAGCAATTGCAGGAGGATTCGGAAATCAGCTGTTGGTTCTGACCAGCAAGGTCAGAGGGATTGCTCCTTTGGAGGGGAGCAAGGGCCAGTCTGGAGCAACCAGACCAGCGGTGTTTGTCGTAGATTTCGTCGCCAAGATGGCCACTAGCCAGCGGGCCAGCAACCGGTTAGGCGCGTCGAGTGGCAAAATGCAGAAGGGCCCCACGCAGATCGTGGAGATGCTGGAGGGCTCACCTTTGGTGCAGATGCTGCTCGAGGGTTGGGCTTCTCAGGACCCAAAGCACAACTTGGAGGGAGCCTCGGTTGTTGCACTGGTCAGCTTGTCGTAGTCGTTCCAAGATGGCTGGCTCCACGTGTCTCGGTGCCTCCACGGGTCTCCTCTTTTCAGGGACTGTGGATCGGGCGGTGAGAGGTCTGGAGGTCCAGGTCTTGTCAGTCTCTGGGCTCGGGCTCCGGCGGGAGGCGGCGGCAAAGCAGACGGTGATTCGCTGGATGGTGCTTGCGTTAGCAAGGTGGTCACTCCCTGACCACAGGGGAGATTTTCTTCAGTCTTCTGTGCAGCAGAATGTCGAAGTTCCCGTCTTCTTCTTAGTTTCAAGTTGATTCCAGGATGTCTGAAGTCTTAGGACACAGCTCCTACCTTTATTCGGATTCTAGGGGCCGGACTACCTGCTAGGTCCCTCCCTATGGGTGGGACCAGGAAGGGGGGTGGTTACACCCCCAATCCTTTGTCCAGCTCGCCCCAGGCCCGGGACTGGTGTGCCCCAGGACCGGTTTGAACTGGCATATGCACCGAGGCTCCTTGTGAGCCACAGGCATGTCTGGTTTCTTTCAAGCCCTACCTGACCAATACACAAAATCCTGTCTGGGGTGGTGCACGCACCTCCCCTGGCAGGAAACCCTTTGTCCACACCTCCCAAGCTGGAAGGACTCCCAGCAGCAGGAGGGCAGACTTGTGTCTGTGGTGGCAGCATCCATTTTGTGGAGCTGAGGCTATGTCTGATTTTACCCGGGTTTCAGGTACTGTACATGTCGTGTCCCTCTAGAAGGGTGGAATGCTAACCCCGTCGCCAGAATTGGCGAGGGGTTAGTATTCCAATTCGTATGACACCTTACTCGACATGTTTTGATAAAGCCAAACCAAAGATAGCATTTAACCGCGAGGTTCATAATGCACTTAAGAGTATATGGTATGACGATATCTGGAAACAGTAGAAGGAAGTTGTTCCGACCACTGCAGACAGGCTCAGCTCATGCCAGAGCACCATCTCACATGGAACCAAGCACTCTGCCTTCAGGATTGTTAAGGCCTGCCATAGGAGTGACTTAGAGGTTACCAGGTGTCCCATTTAAGGTTAGGTATAGGTATACTACACCTAAGTAAGAGGTGATTACACCAACTTACCCCAGCTGAGTGATCAGCCAGTTGTGTCAGATTGTTAGGCCAAGCCTGGGGTGGCATAATACATGCTGCAGCCCCTGGCAGGCCTTGGGTACACCAATGCCCTGGGTACCTAGTGTACACTGGTACAGGGGCTGACAGGGTGATCCACTTCCAATTGGTTATGCACCTAGGGTGCATAGTTTTAATTTAGTAGAGAGAACAGCAGGCTGGGGGTCTGATTGGCAGGCCCACAGCCTCAATATGTCAAAAACCAGTGAAGCAAAAAGCAAAAATTTGGGGTGACCATAGGATAGCAGACCCTACTCTCCTACAGTCAGGGACTGTATAAAGGCTGAGGTACATAAAATGCTGGAATTAGGTGTCATTGAATCCTCAGAGAGCCCCTGGGCTAGCCCAGTGGTTCTGGTCCCCAAACCTCACACCAAAGATGGCAAGAGAGAGATGAGGTTCTGTGTGGATTACAGAGGACTCAATGCTGTCACCAGGACAGATGCACACCCTATTCCAAGGGCAGATGAGCTCATAGACAAACTAGCTTCTGCAAAGTTTTTGAGCACATTTGACTTAACAGCTGGCTATTGGCAAATCAGATTAGCTGAGGAGTCTAAGGCCAAAACAGCATTCTCAACCCCAGGTGGGCACTACCAGTTTGTGGTGATGCCCTTTGGTCTGAAGAATGCACCTGCCACCTTCCAAAGGCTGGTGAACCAAGTCCTTACTGGGTTGGATGACTTTTGCGCAGCATATCTGGATGACATTGCTGTCTTTAGCTCCACCTGGGAGGATCACCTGATCCACCTGAAGAAGGCTCTTGAGGCTCTGCAAAGGGCAGGCCTCACTATCAAGGCTACTAAGTGCCAGATAGGGCAGAGTAAGGTTGTATATTTGGGCCACCTTGTAGGTGGAGGCCAAGTTCAACCACTGGAGAGTAAGATACAATCCATCAAGGACTGGTCCCCTCCAACCACCCAGACTCAAGTTCGAGCTTTCTTGGGCTTGACTGGGTACTACAGGAAGTTTGTTAAGAACTATGGGTCCATTGTGACTCCTCTTAATGATCTGACATCCAAGAAGATACCCAAAAAGGTTCAGTGGACAGTAAGCTGTCAAAAGGCATTTGATGACCTGAAGGAGGCCATGTGCTCTGCACCTATCCTGAAAAGTCCTGACTACTCCAAAGAGTTTATTGTCCAAACAGATGCTTCTGAGTTGGGTGTGGGAGCTGTGCTGTCACAACTTAATGTAGATGGTCAAGACCAACCCATTGCTTTTATTAGCAGAAGGTTGACCCCCAGTGTGAGAAGTTGGCCTGGTATATGATGCTCACTAGTTAAAGTGATCACCTTGTACCATGCCAAGCAACCCTTATGGTGTGGTTGTAAGTCAACCTTTTCGGACTAGCTGCCCTAGTGGTAGCGTAGGCTAAGCAGTCTTTGAGGCTAAACTCGTGAAGCGTGTTAAGCCAGCTGTTTTACCAAATGTAACCCCCTTTTATACCAATGAAAGGACACCACACAGATATATATTCAAAATATATATGTATTTATTTCTCAAAGTAACCCCTAGTCTCTTTATGAGCACAGGAGCACAAATCGTCAAACAAGATTATCACAGAATACACAGAAGTTGCACGTTATATGGATAGGCCCTGGTGGCCACTCAAACCATATACTAAAATAGTGGTATAAGTACCACGAACAGAAAAGGGAAAAGGCCTAGGGCCTCTAGAATCGCTGGGCCTACAAGGAGCTAACGTCAGTTAGTGACCAGGAGGTCCACGGGTGGCGTGTGCAGAGCAAATAGTCACACGCGTGCTCCCATAGGTTTCAATGGGTGCGTAAAAAGTACAAAGTTACTGCAAAGAGGATCTTCCGGATGGACTAGGAACTTAAGATTTGGAACACAGGCACTAGAGATGTATTACTACACATGGGCACCGGAGTACCAGCTTTACCTCACCCACAGGAAGCGGGTGCATAGGCCTCGAAGTGCGTCGGGTTTCTTCTATCTGTTCCGTGGAGCTTGAAGACAAAGATGCTGCAGGCGGTCGGTCCGGGAGAGATGCAGTGGATCCAAGAGTGGATCGGAGATGTTGAAGACCTGTAAGCAGAGGGGACAGTGTTCACAGTCACTAGCCAGTGACCAGCGTGGCACCAGGTGGGTACCAGGCGATGTCGGGTGCAAACAGGTGATGAGGGGTAGCTTGTCTCCGCAGCCACGTGGTCCCTGAAGGTCGACGACGTCCAGGAGTCGGCTCACGAGCTGTCCCACGCAGGCTCTCGCTGTCGGCGGTGTCGGCGACTTGATCGAAGCAAACAAGCCTTGGCAAAAGCAATTGTAGGAGGATTCGGAAATCAGCTGTTGGTTCTGACCAGCAAGGTCAGAGGGATTGCTCCTTTGGAGGGGAGCAAGGGCCAGTCTGGAGCAACCAGACCAGCAGTGTATTTCGTAGAGTTCGTCGCCAAGATGGCCACTAGCCAGCGGTCCAGCAACCGGTTAGGCGCGTCGAGTGGCAAAATGCAGAAGGGCCCCACGCAGATCGTGGAGATGCTGGAGGGCTCACCTTTGGTGCAGATGCTGCTCGGGGGTTGGGCTTCTCAGATCCCAAAGCACAACTTGGAGGGAGCCTCGGTTGTTGCACTTGTCAGCTTGTCGTAGTCGTTCCAAGATGGCTGGCTCCACGTGTCTCGGTGCCTCCACGGGTCTCCTCTTTTCAGGGACTGTGGATCGGGCGGTGAGAGGTCTGGAGGTCCAGGTCTTGTCAGTCTCTGGGCTCGGGCTCCGGCGGGAGGCGCCGGCAAAGCAGACGGTGATTCGCTGGATGGTGCTTGCGTTAGCAAGGTGGTCACTCCCTGACCACAGGGGAGATTTTCTTCAGTCTTCTGTGCAGCAGAATGTCGAAGTTCCCGTCTTCTTCTTAGTTTCAAGTTGATTCCAGGATGTCTGAAGTCTTAGGACACAGCTCCTACCTTTAAGCGGATTCTAGGGGCCGGACTACCTGCTAGGTCCCTCCCTAAGGGTGGGACCAGGAAGGGGGGTGGTTACACCCCCAATCCTTTGTCCAGCTCGCCCCAGGCCCGGGACTGGTGTGCCCCAGGACCGGTTTGAACTGGCATATGCACCGAGGCTCCTTGTGAGCCACAGGCATGTCTGGTTTCTTTCAAGCCCTACCTGACCAATACACAAAATCCTGTCTGGGGTGGTGCACGCACCTCCCCTGGCAGGAAACCCTTTGTCCACACCTCCCAAGCTGGAAGGACTCCCAGCAGCAGGAGGGCAGACTTGTGTCTGTGGTGGCAGCATCCATTTTGTGGAGCTGAGGCTATGTCTGATTTTACCCGGGTTTCAGGCACTGTACATGTCGTGTCCCTCTAGAAGGGTGGAATGCTAACCCCGTCGCCAGAATTGGCGAGGGGTTAGTATTCCAATTCGTATGACACCTTACTCGACATGTTTTGATAAAGCCAAACCAAAGATAGCATTTAACCGCGAGGTTCATAATGCACTTAAGAGTATATGGTATGACGATATCTGGAAACAGTAGAAGGAAGTTGTTCCGACCACTGCAGACAGGCTCAGCTCATGCCAGAGCACCATCTCACCTGGAACCAAGCACTCTGCCTTCAGGATTGTTAAGGCCTGCCATAGGAGTGACTTATAGGTTACCAGGTGTCCCATTTAAGGTTAGGTATAGGTATACTACACCTAAGTAAGAGGTGATTACACCAACTTACCCCAGCTGAGTGATCAGCCAGTTGTGTCAGATTGTTAGGCCAAGCCTGGGGTGGCATAATACATGCTGCAGCCCTTGGCAGGCCTTGGGTACACCAATGCCCTGGGTACCTAGTGTACACTGGTACAGGGGCTGACAGGGTGATCCACTTCCAATTGGTTATGCACCTAGGGTGCATGGAGTCCATTTTAAAGAGAGAACAGCCAGGCTGAGATCCTGAATAGCAGGATCTCAGACCAACTAAGTCGAAAAACCAGCTAGACACTAGGCAAAAATTTGGGGGTAACCATAGTCAGATATCCACCTTCCTACACAACCCCCCCCCAAACGAAGGGAGATAAGGCTGACCTTGACCAGGTAAGCCTATATTGCCCAAGTGGCCATATAAGGAGGAACCAGCACTGGCATGGTTACCCCCTGTCTCATGGTCCACTAAGCAATCCCTCACCCTAAGGGTATCAGAGGGTCTCCACCATAGGGAATCTCTACCTTTGGTGTGTCTTGGCAAAGTAAAAGGCTGGTGTTGAGATGGAGTACTGAAGTGAGTGTCCTCAAAGTGAGGCCTCAGCTTCCTCCAATCATCCTCCACCATGGATGCCTTTCTTTCTTTAACTGAGTTGCACTGTGCTCTCAGGGTCAGCCTCTGGCTACCTAAAGCTGGAGGCTGGGTCCCTTTTGTGGGCTTACTGGAGGGACAGGTCAGGTTTGGGGCCCTAAGGTCCCATGTTTGCCTGTGCCCAACAGAATCCCCCTGGGGGAGGTCCCTAACTACCTGTAAAGGAGATCCCTCAGGAATGTTTTTACCCATCACCTGACTAGGGCTACTAGCCAGGCAATCCTCATTCTTTTGATGGGGGGGTTCTTGTGGACAGGGGCCCTCTGGGGGTCCACTGGCCTCCCTGACCTCTGCAGCCCTGGGCTGACTGAGGCAGGGTAGAGAGAGGCAGGCTACCTGCACCAGACTGGATCCCACCTTGGAAGGGGCCACTGACATCAGAGGCTCTGCCAGGCCAGGCCTGGCTACCTCTGGGGCAGTTCCTTCACAAGGGGTGAGGTCAGATCCCTGAGGAGGCTGACCTTTTCCTAATGCCTGGGGAGAGGGAGACTTTTCTTCCTCCCCACTACTCTCAGTTTGTGTGGAGTGATCCATTGTTTCAGGCTTCACTACACCTATGTCAGTCTGAGTATAGGCTGAGACCATTACAGCCTTGCCAACCTTTTCAGGGGGGCACTCAGTTTGTGTTTGAGCTGTGACTGTCACAGCTCTGCCAGTCCCTACAGGGAAGTCTGTCTGTGCCTGGGCTGTGGCTACCACTGCCCTTCCAACCTTTTCAGGGAGGAAATCTATTTGGACAGGGGTTGTGAATGGCACAACCCCCCTACCCTTTTGTGAAAGGCCTACCATTTTAGAATGGGTGTCTTGTTCAACTCCAGCCCAAGCTGAGAGTTCTAAGTCATTCCCCAGTAAGCAGTCTACAGGCAAGGTTGGGGACACTGCTACCCTTTTAGGGCCAGTGACCCCTCCCCAGCTGAGACATACCTCTGCCATGGGATGACTGTTCTGTTTGCCATCAATGTTAGTCACCTGGTAGGAGAAACCGGGCAAAAGCTGCTCAGAGGGAACTAGCCAATGGGCCACCATTGTGATGCTAGCCCCAGTGTCTCTGTAGGCCTCAGCTTTTGTACCATTGATGTAGGGCTCCTGTCTGTACCTACCCAAAGTGTTGGGACAGGCAGTGAAGTTGGCAAACCCCATGCCACCGTCACAGACAAGAGTATCTGCTGCAGGGGAATTGGCTAAGCCAGGGTCCCCCTGTGTTCCCCAAGTAAACCCACCCAAATTTTTGGGGGCACTCCCACCACCTGGGGGATTACTGCTGACAGTAATAGGTGGTGTGACAGGAGTAATTGGAGGAACAGTTTTGTTTGTAGCCCTTGGGCAACTGCTGTCAGTTTTCCAATGCCCAGGAGTTTTACACTCATGGCAGTAGGGCTTTTTACCTGTGGTAGAGGAGGGAGCTTGGGACCCACCACCCTGCGTGGAGTTTTGGGGCCCTGAGGAAGATTTCTCTTTTGTTCTATCCCCACCCTTCTCTTGAGGTTTGGTGGTATCTTTCTTTTGGTCACCACCCTGATTCTTAGGCCTGATCCTGGTCCTGACCCATTTATCTGCCCTCTTTCCCAATTCTTGGGGAGAGGTCAAATCTGAGTCTACCAGGTGTTGATGGAGGAGCTGGTTTTGACAGTTACTTAAAATCTGTTCTCTCATCATCAAATTGTACAATCCTGTATAATCAGATACCTTACTTCCCAGCAACCAACCCTCCAAAGCCTTAGTGGCACATTCAACATATTCAGACCAGTCCTGAGTCTGTGTCTTCTGGGTGTCTCTGAACATTAACCTGTACTGTTCAGTGGTTAAGCCTAACCCATCAACTAGGACACTCTTCAGGACTCTGTAGTTTCTGACATCCTCCTCCCTAACAGTGAGGAGTCTGTCTCTGCCTCTTCCTTCAAAGGAGAGCCAGAGGATTGCTGCCCACTGGTCTTCAGGAACCTGCTGTACTTTGCAGGCTCTCTCAAGAGCAGTTATCCATTTGTGGATATCATCCCCACTTTTGTAGGGGGGCACAACCTTAGACAGGTTCCTATTATCAAAGACCCTATCTTTGTCCTTAGGGACAATGCTGCCACCAGTGGGTATAGACCCACTCTCTCTAGGTTGCCTAGCCTTCCTCAGTTTTTCTTCCATCAGGGCTACTTCTAGCTCCTGCTTCCTGATCCTCAGCTGGGCTTCCTGCATTCTGGCCTCATGTTCCCTCCTCTGAGGGGTGGTCATCCTCTTCCTGGTGTGACCTTGAGAGCCTCGAGAGCCATGAGAAGCATTGGAGTCACCTGAGCGATTCCTTTGCCTCCCAAGCCCTGTGTTAAGTCCACTGGGGAGATCCAATGGGGTGAACCCATTGTCAGTCCCCAATAGCCTTAGTTTAGCTGGGCCAAGTATAATACTTGGCACTGGGCTAGTTCTCCCTTCATCATCACTACTTTCTGTATCCTCACCACTTTCCTCCCCTGTAGTATGGTTCTCATCTAAGGGATGGCTATTGGAACTAGGTACCTCTGTAGTATCTTCAGAAGGGGGGCCTCCTGTTCCTGACCCTAAGGGGGCTAACTGGGAAGCTTTCTTGAGTGCTCTCTGATTCTCATCATTCTGTAAGAGCTCTCTGAGCTCAGCAGAGTTTGGGTTCTTGGGCTGTTTAAGGCCTCTAAGAGTTGCCAAATGCCTGAGCTCATTCTGATTAAGGGTAGCAAAGCTGGATGTTGCCCTCTGGGGGTCACTCTCAACAGAGATGGGTACAGTGGACCCCTCTGCCCCGGCCATTGCTCTTAAGTGTGGGTGGATGTGTTGCAATCTACCTACACTTGTGTTTACCTACTAAACCTATCTAGTAGTTGTAGTCAGGGTGTGCTACTCCCTTTGCTCTACAACAACTAAGTTCAGTAGAACTTATGTATATCTAATCTTGTTTTATATGTACCTACAGGTACCTATGTGATCTTTCAATTGGTAACCAAGAGATTACAATGGTAAAACACAGCAAGCTCAAATCCAACCGCTGCTCACCAATGTGAGAAGTTGGCCTGGTATATGATGCTCACTAGTTAAAGTGATCACCTTGTACCATGCCAAGCAACCCTTATGGTGTGGTTGTAAGTCAACCTTTTCGGACTAGCTGCCCTAGTGGTAGCGTAGGCTAAGCAGTCTTTGAGGCTAAACTCGTGAAGCGTGTTAAGCCAGCTGTTTTACCAAATGTAACCCCCTTTTATACCAATGAAAGGACACCACACAGATATATATTCAAAATATATATGTATTTATTTCTCAAAGTAACCCCTAGTCTCTTTATGAGCACAGGAGCACAAATCGTCAAACAAGATTATCACAGAATACACAGAAGTTGCACGTTATATGGATAGGCCCTGGTGGCCACTCAAACCATATACTAAAATAGTGGTATAAGTACCACGAACAGAAAAGGGAAAAGGCCTAGGGCCTCTAGAATCGCTGGGCCTACAAGGAGCTAACGTCAGTTAGTGACCAGGAGGTCCACGGGTGGCGTGTGCAGAGCAAATAGTCACACGCGTGCTCCCATAGGTTTCAATGGGTGCGTAAAAAGTACAAAGTTACTGCAAAGAGGATCTTCCGGATGGACTAGGAACTTAAGATTTGGAACACAGGCACTAGAGATGTATTACTACACATGGGCACCGGAGTACCAGCTTTACCTCACCCACAGGAAGCGGGTGCATAGGCCTCGAAGTGCGTCGGGTTTCTTCTATCTGTTCCGTGGAGCTTGAAGACAAAGATGCTGCAGGCGGTCGGTCCGGGAGAGATGCAGTGGATCCAAGAGTGGATCGGAGATGTTGAAGACCTGTAAGCAGAGGGGACAGTGTTCACAGTCACTAGCCAGTGACCAGCGTGGCACCAGGTGGGTACCAGGCGATGTCGGGTGCAAACAGGTGATGAGGGGTAGCTTGTCTCCGCAGCCACGTGGTCCCTGAAGGTCGACGACGTCCAGGAGTCGGCTCACGAGCTGTCCCACGCAGGCTCTCGCTGTCGGCGGTGTCGGCGACTTGATCGAAGCAAACAAGCCTTGGCAAAAGCAATTGTAGGAGGATTCGGAAATCAGCTGTTGGTTCTGACCAGCAAGGTCAGAGGGATTGCTCCTTTGGAGGGGAGCAAGGGCCAGTCTGGAGCAACCAGACCAGCAGTGTATTTCGTAGAGTTCGTCACCAAGATGGCCACTAGCCAGCGGGCCAGCAACCGGTTAGGCGCGTCGAGTGGCAAAATGCAGAAGGGCCCCACGCAGATCGTGGAGATGCTGGAGGGCTCACCTTTGGTGCAGATGCTGCTCGGGGGTTGGGCTTCTCAGATCCCAAAGCACAACTTGGAGGGAGCCTCGGTTGTTGCACTTGTCAGCTTGTCGTAGTCGTTCCAAGATGGCTGGCTCCACGTGTCTCGGTGCCTCCACGGGTCTCCTCTTTTCAGGGACTGTGGATCGGGCGGTGAGAGGTCTGGAGGTCCAGGTCTTGTCAGTCTCTGGGCTCGGGCTCCGGCGGGAGGCGGCGGCAAAGCAGACGGTGATTCGCTGGATGGTGCTTGCGTTAGCAAGGTGGTCACTCCCTGACCACAGGGGAGATTTTCTTCAGTCTTCTGTGCAGCAGAATGTCGAAGTTCCCGTCTTCTTCTTAGTTTCAAGTTGATTCCAGGATGTCTGAAGTCTTAGGACACAGCTCCTACCTTTAAGCGGATTCTAGGGGCCGGACTACCTGCTAGGTCCCTCCCTAAGGGTGGGACCAGGAAGGGGGGTGGTTACACCCCCAATCCTTTGTCCAGCTCGCCCCAGGCCCGGGACTGGTGTGCCCCAGGACCGGTTTGAACTGGCATATGCACCGAGGCTCCTTGTGAGCCACAGGCATGTCTGGTTTCTTTCAAGCCCTACCTGACCAATACACAAAATCCTGTCTGGGGTGGTGCACGCACCTCCCCTGGCAGGAAACCCTTTGTCCACACCTCCCAAGCTGGAAGGACTCCCAGCAGCAGGAGGGCAGACTTGTGTCTATGGTGGCAGCATCCATTTTGTGGAGCTGAGGCTATGTCTGATTTTACCCGGGTTTCAGGCACTGTACATGTCGTGTCCCTCTAGAAGGGTGGAATGCTAACCCCGTCGCCAGAATTGGCGAGGGGTAGTATTCCAATTCGTATGACACCTTACTCGACATGTTTTGATAAAGCCAAACCAAAGATAGCATTTAACCGCGAGGTTCATAATGCACTTAAGAGTATATGGTATGACGATATCTGGAAACAGTAGAAGGAAGTTGTTCCGACCACTGCAGACAGGCTCAGCTCATGCCAGAGCACCATCTCACCTGGAACCAAGCACTCTGCCTTCAGGATTGTTAAGGCCTGCCATAGGAGTGACTTATAGGTTACCAGGTGTCCCATTTAAGGTTAGGTATAGGTATACTACACCTAAGTAAGAGGTGATTACACCAACTTACCCCAGCTGAGTGATCAGCCAGTTGTGTCAGATTGTTAGGCCAAGCCTGGGGTGGCATAATACATGCTGCAGCCCTTGGCAGGCCTTGGGTACACCAATGCCCTGGGTACCTAGTGTACACTGGTACAGGGGCTGACAGGGTGATCCACACAACCAAATATACAACCACACACATACAACCACACACACAACCATACACACAACCACATATACAACCCCACACACGACACACACAACCACACACACCACTCACAACCACACACACATACAACCACAACCACATACACACACAACCATACACACCCAACCACACACACAACCACACACAACCACACACATAACCACACACAACTACACACAACCACACACACAACCACACACACGCAACCACACACAACCACACTCACAACCACAACCATACACACACAACCACACACACAACCACATATACAACCACACACAACCACACACACAACCACCCACACACAACCACTCACACACACACAACCACACACACAACCATACACACACAACCACACACACACAACCACACACAACCACACACACAATCACAATCACACACAACCACCCACACCCACAACCACACCCACAACCACACCCAACCACACCCACAACTACACGCATACAACAACAACCACACACAACCACACACACAACCACACACACACAACCACACACACAATACCACACATACAACCACTTATACAACCACACACACAACCACACACACAACACACACAACCACACCCACACCCACACAACCACACACACAACCACACATAACCACACACACACAACCACACACACAACCACACACACACACACACACAACCACACACACAATCACACACACAAGCTCAACCACACACCCAACCACATCCACACAGCCACACACACAACCACACATAACCACAGACAACCACACACACAACCACACACACAACCATACACACAACCACACACACACACACACAACCACAACCACACACATAACACACACAACTACAAACACACACAACCACATGCACAACCACACACAACCACACAATTGCACACACAACCACACACATACACAACCACACACACAACCACACACATACACACAACCACACACAGAACCACACACACAACCAAAACCTCACACACAAGCACACACACAACCACAACCACACACAACACACACAACCACACACAACCACAAGCATACAAACACACACAACCACATGCACAACCACACAACTGCATACACAACCACACACATACACAAACACACACGCACACACAACCACACACATACACACAACCACACACACAACCACACCCAAAACCACACACACTAGTACATAACCATGCATACAACCACACACACAACCACAACCACACATACAACCACACACACACACACACAACCACTCACATACACACAACCACACACAAAACCACCCACATAACAACCACATAACCACACACACAATCACACACACAACCACACACACAACCACACAAACAACCACACCTACACAACCAAACCCAACCACACCCACAACCACACACACAAACCACAACCACACACAACCACACACAACCACACACAACCACAAGCACACACACACACACCCACACACACACAACCACATAGAACCACACACAACCACACACAACACACACAACCGCACACAACCACACACACACAACCACACACGCAACCACACACACAACCACACCCAAACAACCATACTGACAACCACACACACAGAACAACACCCAACCACACAACCAAACACACACAACCACATACACATAACCACAACCACATACCCAACCACAACCACACACACACACACAACCACGCACACAACCACGCACACAACCACACACACTACCACGCACACTACCACACACACAACCACACACACAACCACACACACAACCACACACTACATACAACTACACATACATACACAACCACACACACACAACCACACACACAATCACACACATACAACCACACAAACACACACACAACCACACACACAACCACACACACAACCACACACACAACCATACACACAGCCACACACACAGCCACACACACAAACACACACAACCACACCCACAACCATACCCACAACCACACCCAACCATACCCACAACCACACGCACACAACCACAACCACACACAACCACACACACAACCGTACACACAACCACACACACAACCACACACGCAACCACACACTGTAGGAGAGTAGGGTCTGCTATCCTATGGTCACCCCAAATTTTTGCTTTTTGCTTCACTGGCTTTTGACATATTGAGGCTGTGGGCCTGCCAATCAGACCCCCAGCCTGCTGTTCTCTCTACTAAATTAAAACTATGCACCCTAGGTGCATAACCAATTGGAAGTGGATCACCCTGTCAGCCCCTGTACCAGTGTACACTAGGTACCCAGGGCATTGGTGTACCCAAGGCCTGCCAGGGGCTGCAGCATGTATTATGCCACCCCAGGCTTGGCCTAACAATCTGACACAACTGGCTGATCACTCAGCTGGGGTAAGTTGGTGTAATCACCTCTTACTTAGGTGTAGTATACCTATACCTAACCTTAAATGGGACACCTGGTAACCTATAAGTCACTCCTATGGCAGGCCTTAACAATCCTGAAGGCAGAGTGCTTGGTTCCATGTGAGATGGTGCTCTGGCATGAGCTGAGCCTGTCTGCAGTGGTCGGAACAACTTCCTTCTACTGTTTCCAGATATCGTCATACCATATACTCTTAAGTGCATTATGAACCTCGCGGTTAAATGCTATCTTTGGTTTGGCTTTATCAAAACATGTCGAGTAAGGTGTCATACGAATTGGAATACTAACCCCTCGCCAATTCTGGCGACGGGGTTAGCATTCCACCCTTCTAGAGGGACACGACATGTACAGTACCTGAAACCCGGGTAAAATCAGACATAGCCTCAGCTCCACAAAATGGATGCTGCCACCACAGACACAAGTCTGCCCTCCTGCTGCTGGGAGTCCTTCCAGCTTGGGAGATGTGGACAAAGGGTTTCCTGCCAGGGGAGGTGCATGCACCACCCCAGACAGGATTTTGTGTATTGGTCAGGTAGGGCTTGAAAGAAACCAGACATGCCTGTGGCTCACAAGGAGCCTCGGTGCATATGCCAGTTCAAACCGGTCCTGGGGCACACCAGTCCCGGGCCTGGGGCGAGCTGGACAAAGGATTGGGGGTGTAACCACCCCCCTTCCTGGTCCCACCCATAGGGAGGGACCTAGCAGGTAGTCCGGCCCCTAGAATCCGAATAAAGGTAGGAGCTGTGTCCTAAGACTTCAGACATCCTGGAATCAACTTGAAACTAAGAAGAAGACGGGAACTTCGACATTCTGCTGCACAGAAGACTGAAGAAAATCTCCCCTGTGGTCAGGGAGTGACCACCTTGCTAACGCAAGCACCATCCAGCGAATCACCGTCTGCTTTGCCGCCGCCTCCCGCCGGAGCCCGAGCCCAGAGACTGACAAGACCTGGACCTCCAGACCTCTCACCGCCCGATCCACAGTCCCTGAAAAGAGGAGACCCGTGGAGGCACCGAGACACGTGGAGCCAGCCATCTTGGAACGACTACGACAAGCTGACCAGTGCAACAACCGAGGCTCCCTCCAAGTTGTGCTTTGGGTCCTGAGAAGCCCAACCCTCGAGCAGCATCTGCACCAAAGGTGAGCCCTCCAGCATCTCCACGATCTGCGTGGGGCCCTTCTGCATTTTGCCACTCGACGCGCCTAACCGGTTGCTGGCCCGCTGGCTAGTGGCCATCTTGGCGACGAAATCTACGACAAACACCGCTGGTCTGGTTGCTCCAGACTGGCCCTTGCTCCCCTCCAAAGGAGCAATCCCTCTGACCTTGCTGGTCAGAACCAACAGCTGATTTCCGAATCCTCCTGCAATTGCTTTTGCCAAGGCTTGTTTGCTTCGATCAAGTCGCCGACACCGCCGACAGCGAGAGCCTGCGTGGGACAGCTCGTGAGCCGACTCCTGGACGTCGTCGACCTTCAGGGACCACGTGGCTGCGGAGACAAGCTACCCCTCATCACCTGTTTGCACCCGACATCGCCTGGTACCCACCTGGTGCCACGCTGGTCACTGGCTAGTGACTGTGAACACTGTCCCCTCTGCTTACAGGTCTTCAACATCTCCGATCCACTCTTGGATCCACTGCATCTCTTCCCGACCGACCGCCTGCAGCATCTTTGTCCCAGGCTCAACGGAACAGATAGAAGAAACCCGACGCACTTTGAGGCCTATGCACCCGCTTCCTGTGGGTGAGGTAAAGCTGGTACTCCGGTGCCCATGTGTAGTAATACATCTCTAGTGCCTGTGTTCCAAATCTTAAGTTCCTAGGTCATCCGGAAGATTCCTTTTGCAGTAACTTTGTACTTTTTACGCACCCATTGAAACCTATGGGAGCCCGCGTGTGACTATTTGCTCTGCACACGCCACCCGTGGACCTCCTGGTCACTAACTGACGTTAGCTCCTTGTAGGCCCAGCGATTCTAGAGGCCCTAGGCCTTTTCCCTTTTCTGTTCGTGGTACTTATACCACTATTTTAGTATATGGTTTGAGTGGCCACCAGGGCCTACCCATATAAAGTGCAACTTCTGTGTATTCTGTGATAATCTTGTTTGACGATTTGTGCTCCTGTGCTCATAAAGAGACTAGGGGTTACTTTGAGAAATAAATACATATATATTTTGAATATATATCTGTGTGGTGTCCTTTCATTGGTATAAAAGGGGGTTGCATTTGGTAAAACAGCTGGCTTAACACGCTTCACGAGTTTAGCCTCAAAGACTGCTTAGCCTACGCTACCACTAGGGCAGCTAGTCCAAAAAGGTTGACTTACAACCACACCATAAGGGTTGCTTGGCATGGTACAAGGTGGTCACTAGAACTAGTGAACAGCATATACCAGGCCAACTTCTCACATTGGTGAGCAGCGGTTGGATTTGAGCTTGCTGTGTTTTACCATTGTAATCTCTTGGTTACCAATTGAAAGATCACATAGGTACCTGTAGGTACATATAAAACAAGATTAGATATACTTAAGTTCTACTGAACTTAGTTGTTGTAGAGCAAAGGGAGTAGCACACCCTGACTACAACTACTAGATAGGTTTAGTAGGTAAACCCAAGTGTAGGTAGATTGCAACACATCCACCCACACTTAAGAGCAATGGCCGGGGCAGAGGGGTCCACTGTACCCATCTCTGTTGAGAGTGACCCCCAGAGGGCACCATCCAGCTTTGCTACCCTTAATCAGAATGAGCTCAGGCATTTGGCAACTCTTAGAGGCCTTAAACAGCCCAAGAACCCAAACTCTGCTGAGCTCAGAGAGCTCTTACAGAATGATGAGAATCAGAGAGCACTCAAGAAAGCTTCCCAGTTAGCCCCCTTAGGGACAGGAACAGGAGGCCCCCCTTCTAAAGATGCCACTGAAGTACCCCTTCCCAATAGTCACCCCTTAGATGGGATGCCTACCACAGAGGATGAGAGTGAAAAGGATACTGACAGTAGTGAGGATGAAGGGAGAACTAGCCCAGTGCCAAGTATTATACTTGGCCCAGCTAAACCAAGGCTATTGGGGACTGACAGTGGGTTCAACCCACTGGATCTCCCCAGTGGACTTAACACAGGGCTTGGAAGGCAAAGGAATCGCTCAGGTGACTCCAATGCTTCCCATGGCTCTAGAGGCTCTCAAGGTCACTCCAGGAGAAGGATGACCACCCCTCAGAGGAGGGAACATGAGGCCAAGATGCAAGAGGCCCAGCTGAGGATCAGGAAGCAGGAGCTAGAAGTAGCCCTGATGGAAGAGAAACTTAGCAAGGCTAGACAGCATAAAGAGAGTGGGTCTATACCCACTGGTGGCAGCATTGTCCCTAAGGACAAAGATAGGGTCTTTGACAATAGGAACCTGTCTAAGGTTGTGCCCCCCTACAAAAGTGGGGATGACATCCACAAATGGATAACTGCTCTTGAGAGAGCCTGCAAAGTACAGCAGGTTCCTGAAGACCAGTGGGCAGCAATCCTCTGGCTCTCCTTTGAAGGAAGAGGCAGAGACAGACTCCTCACTGTTAGAGAAGAGGATGTCAGAAACTACAGAGTCCTGAAGAGTGTTCTAGTTGATGGGTTAGGCTTAACCACTGAGCAGTACAGGTTGATGTTCAGAGACACCCAAAAGACACAGACTCAGGACTGGTCTGAATACATTGAATGTGCCACTAAGGCTTTGGAGGGTTGGTTGCTGGGAAGTAAGGTATCTGATTTTACAGGATTGTATAATTTGATGATGAGAGAACAGATTTTAAATAACTGTCAAAACCAGCAACTGCATCAACACTTGGTTGACTCTGATCTGACCTCTCCCCAAGAATTGGGAAAGAAGGCAGACAAATGGGTCAGAACCAGGGTTAAGCAAAAGAACCAGAACCAGGGCCAAGGGGGTGATCAGAAGAAAACAGACCAAAAGGGTGGAGATCAGAAACCTAAAGACCAGAAGTCTTCAACAGGGCCCCAAACTACTACTAAGGAGGGTGGGTCCCAACAGTCCAAAAAGAAGAAAGAAGGTCAGAAGAAACCCTGGTGCAATCATTGTAAAAATACAACTCACTGGACTAGTGATTGCAAAAAGGGTGGAGCCCCCAACACTGTTGCCCCTAAGGCACCTGCTCCCAGTACTACTGTTAGCAGTGTTGGTCCCCAGACAAAGGGTGTAGTGGGAATCACTATGGGAACTGAAGGAGATTCTGACTTAGACAGAACCCTTACACAGGCAGTCTTGATCTGTGATGGGGACATTGATTTGTCCCTGACTGTGAGCCCCAGTAACCTGGGCAAGTACAGACAGACTCCTTTAATTAATGACAAAGTGGCTCAAGCCTACAGGGACACATGTGCCAGTGTCACTATGGTGACACCAGGCTTTGTGGATCCTGGACAGTACATACCAGGTGAGAACTACCTGGTGACCAATGCCAGCAATGCCACTACTTCACATAGTGTGGCAGTTGTTAACTTCTCATGGGGAGGGGTAACTGGCCTCAAAAGGGTTGTGGTTAGTGCAGACCTCCCAGTAGAATGTTTGTTGGGCAATGACCTAGAGAGTTCTCTATGGTCAGAAGTGGAGTACAGGACTCATGCAGAGATGTTAGGTATATCATCACATGTCCTTGCTGTGACCAGGTCACAGGCCAAAAAGTGCCTCACTGAACCACAGGTCTTGGATCCTGGAACAATGGACCAAGCACCTACCAAGAAGAAGAACAGGAGGGTCAAGGCTGTGCCTTCCCCCCTGCCTCAGAGTGATGATCAGCCTTCCCAGGAAGCTGATCTAGAGGACCCTGAAGGAACTGTCCCTGAAGAGCTTGAACCTGATCAGGTTGAGTTTCTGGGGACAGGGGGACCTTCAAGGGCTGACTTGAGGCAGGCTCAGTTATCCTGTCCCTCTCTTGAACCCCTCAGACAGCTGGCTGCTGCTGAGGCTGCTGGGAATGCTCAAGGTACCCATAAAGTGTATTGGGATGAAGGGCTCCTTTATTCAGAGGCTAGAGACCCCAAGCCTGGTGCAACCAGGAGGTTGGTCATACCTCTGCAATTTAGGGGCTTCCTTCTTACCTTGGCCCATGACATTCCTTTAGCAGGACACTTAGGCCAGAACAAGACTTGGGACAGGCTTGTCCCTCACTTTCACTGGCCTCATATGAATGAAGATACAAAGGAGTTTTGTCGCTCCTGTGTTACCTGCCAAGCCAGTGGCAAATCAGGTGGCACAACAAAGGCCCCCCTGATACCACTACCTGTGGTGGGGGTTCCCTTTGAAAGAGTGGGAATAGACATAGTGGGTCCCATGGATCCTCCCACTGCATCTGGGCACAGATTTATACTGGTGGTAGTGGATCATGCCACCAGGTATCCAGAGGCAATTCCCCTTAGGACCACTACAGCTCCTGTTGTGGCCAGGGCCCTGCTGGGAGTATTCTCCAGAGTGGGGTTTCCTAAGGAGGTAGTATCTGACAGAGGTACCAACTTTATGTCAGGATACTTGACAGCTATGTGGAAGGAATGTGGTGTCAACTACAAGTTCACCACCCCTTATCACCCACAATGCAATGGGCTTGTTGAGAGATTCAACAAGACCCTAAAGGGTATGATCAAAGGATTACCTGAAAAGCTCAGGCGAAGATGGGATATCCTTCTACCCTGCCTTCTGTTTGCTTACAGAGAGGTCCCACAAAAAGGAGTTGGCTACAGCCCCTTTGAATTGTTGTTTGGGCACCCTGTGAGAGGCCCACTGTGTTTGGTGAAGGAAGGATGGGAGTTACCTCTCAAAAAGCCTAAGCTAGACATAGTGGACTATGTACTTGGTCTCCGCTCCAGGATGGCTGAGTATATGGAGAAGGCATCTAAAAACCTTGAGGCAAGCCAGGCCTTACAGAAAGCTTGGCATGACCAAAAGGCTGTCTTGGTTGAGTATCAGCCAGGACAGAAGGTATGGGTGTTGGAGCCAGTGGCCCCAGCAGCACTCCAAGACAAATGGTCTGGACCCCATACAATCCTGGAAAAGAAGGGAGAGGTCACCTACTTGGTCGACCTAGGAACTCCCAGGAGTCCCCACAGGGTACTCCATGTTAACAGGCTTAAAGCATATGTTGACAGGGCAGACATGGGCTTGCTCATGGCTACAGATGAGGGACAGGAGGAAGAGAGTGACCCTCTCCCAGACCTGTTGTCTCAGAACCCTGAAGATGGCTCAGTTGAAGGAGTGACCCTTGGAGGCAACCTCACTGCCCATCAGCAGACTGAATGTAGACAGGTTCTACAATCATTTTCACATATGTTTTCCTTGATACCTAGTCAAACTGACTGGTGTACCCATGTTGTGGACACTGGTGACAGTCTGCCTGTAAAGAACAAACTTTACAGACAACCTGACCACGTCAGGGACTGTATAAAGGCTGAGGTACATAAAATGCTGGAATTAGGTGTCATTGAACCCTCAGAGAGCCCCTGGGCTAGCCCAGTGGTTCTGGTCCCCAAACCTCACACCAAAGATGGCAAGAGAGAGATGAGGTTCTGTGTGGACTACAGAGGACTCAATGCTGTCACCAGGACAGATGCACACCCTATTCCAAGGGCAGATGAGCTCATAGACAAACTAGCTTCTGCAAAGTTTTTGAGCACATTTGACTTGACAGCTGGCTATTGGCAAATCAGGTTAGCTGAGGAGTCTAAGGCCAAAACAGCATTCTCAACCCCAGGTGGGCATTATCAGTTTGTGGTGATGCCCTTTGGTCTGAAGAATGCACCTGCCACCTTCCAAAGGCTGGTGAACCAAGTCCTTACTGGGTTGGATGACTTTTGCGCAGCATATCTTGATGACATTGCTGTCTTTAGTTCCACCTGGGAGGATCACCTGATCCACCTGAAGAAGGCTCTTGAGGCTCTGCAAAGGGCAGGCCTCACTATCAAGGCTACTAAGTGCCAGATAGGGCAGAGTAAGGTTGTGTATTTGGGCCACCTTGTAGGTGGGGGCCAAGTTCAACCACTGGAGAGTAAGATACAGTCCATCAAGGATTGGTCCCCTCCAACCACCCAGACTCAAGTTCGAGCTTTCTTGGGCTTGACTGGGTATTACAGGAAGTTTGTTAAGAACTATGGATCCATTGTGACTCCTCTTAATGATCTGACATCCAAGAAGATGCCCAAAAAGGTTCAGTGGACAGTAAGCTGTCAAAAGGCATTTGATGACCTGAAGGAGGCCATGTGCTCTGCACCTATCCTGAAAAGTCCTGACTACTCCAAAGAGTTTATTGTCCAAACAGATGCTTCTGAGTTGGGTGTGGGAGCTGTGCTGTCACAACTTAATGTAGATGGTCAAGACCAACCCATTGCTTTTATTAGCAGAAGGTTGACCCCCAGAGAGAAGAATTGGTCAGCTATTGAGAGGGAGGCCTTTGCTGTGGTGTGGGCCCTGAAGAAGCTGAGGCCATACTTGTTTGGCACTCACTTCAAGATTCAGACCGACCATAAGCCCCTCTTGTGGCTAAATCAGATGAAGGGTGAAAACCCCAAACTGCTTAGGTGGTCCATTTCCCTACAGGGGATGGACTTTACAGTGGAGCACCGGCCAGGTACTGACCATGGGAATGCAGATGGTCTCTCCAGGTACTTCCACTTAGGACATGAAGACGAGACTGGTCAAGGCTAGTTTAATGTCCCAGCGTTTGGGGGGGGGTTGTGTAGGAGAGTAGGGTCTGCTATCCTATGGTCACCCCAAATTTTTGCTTTTTGCTTCACTGGCTTTTGACATATTGAGGCTGTGGGCCTGCCAATCAGACCCCCAGCCTGCTGTTCTCTCTACTAAATTAAAACTATGCACCCTAGGTGCATAACCAATTGGAAGTGGATCACCCTGTCAGCCCCTGTACCAGTGTACACTAGGTACCCAGGGCATTGGTGTACCCAAGGCCTGCCAGGGGCTGCAGCATGTATTATGCCACCCCAGGCTTGGCCTAACAATCTGACACAACTGGCTGATCACTCAGCTGGGGTAAGTTGGTGTAATCACCTCTTACTTAGGTGTAGTATACCTATACCTAACCTTAAATGGGACACCTGGTAACCTATAAGTCACTCCTATGGCAGGCCTTAACAATCCTGAAGGCAGAGTGCTTGGTTCCATGTGAGATGGTGCTCTGGCATGAGCTGAGCCTGTCTGCAGTGGTCGGAACAACTTCCTTCTACTGTTTCCAGATATCGTCATACCATATACTCTTAAGTGCATTATGAACCTCGCGGTTAAATGCTATCTTTGGTTTGGCTTTATCAAAACATGTCGAGTAAGGTGTCATACGAATTGGAATACTAACCCCTCGCCAATTCTGGCGACGGGGTTAGCATTCCACCCTTCTAGAGGGACACGACATGTACAGTACCTGAAACCCGGGTAAAATCAGACATAGCCTCAGCTCCACAAAATGGATGCTGCCACCACAGACACAAGTCTGCCCTCCTGCTGCTGGGAGTCCTTCCAGCTTGGGAGATGTGGACAAAGGGTTTCCTGCCAGGGGAGGTGCATGCACCACCCCAGACAGGATTTTGTGTATTGGTCAGGTAGGGCTTGAAAGAAACCAGACATGCCTGTGGCTCACAAGGAGCCTCGGTGCATATGCCAGTTCAAACCGGTCCTGGGGCACACCAGTCCCGGGCCTGGGGCGAGCTGGACAAAGGATTGGGGGTGTAACCACCCCCCTTCCTGGTCCCACCCATAGGGAGGGACCTAGCAGGTAGTCCGGCCCCTAGAATCCGAATAAAGGTAGGAGCTGTGTCCTAAGACTTCAGACATCCTGGAATCAACTTGAAACTAAGAAGAAGACGGGAACTTCGACATTCTGCTGCACAGAAGACTGAAGAAAATCTCCCCTGTGGTCAGGGAGTGACCACCTTGCTAACGCAAGCACCATCCAGCGAATCACCGTCTGCTTTGCCGCCGCCTCCCGCCGGAGCCCGAGCCCAGAGACTGACAAGACCTGGACCTCCAGACCTCTCACCGCCCGATCCACAGTCCCTGAAAAGAGGAGACCCGTGGAGGCACCGAGACACGTGGAGCCAGCCATCTTGGAACGACTACGACAAGCTGACCAGTGCAACAACCGAGGCTCCCTCCAAGTTGTGCTTTGGGTCCTGAGAAGCCCAACCCTCGAGCAGCATCTGCACCAAAGGTGAGCCCTCCAGCATCTCCACGATCTGCGTGGGGCCCTTCTGCATTTTGCCACTCGACGCGCCTAACCGGTTGCTGGCCCGCTGGCTAGTGGCCATCTTGGCGACGAAATCTACGACAAACACCGCTGGTCTGGTTGCTCCAGACTGGCCCTTGCTCCCCTCCAAAGGAGCAATCCCTCTGACCTTGCTGGTCAGAACCAACAGCTGATTTCCGAATCCTCCTGCAATTGCTTTTGCCAAGGCTTGTTTGCTTCGATCAAGTCGCCGACACCGCCGACAGCGAGAGCCTGCGTGGGACAGCTCGTGAGCCGACTCCTGGACGTCGTCGACCTTCAGGGACCACGTGGCTGCGGAGACAAGCTACCCCTCATCACCTGTTTGCACCCGACATCGCCTGGTACCCACCTGGTGCCACGCTGGTCACTGGCTAGTGACTGTGAACACTGTCCCCTCTGCTTACAGGTCTTCAACATCTCCGATCCACTCTTGGATCCACTGCATCTCTTCCCGACCGACCGCCTGCAGCATCTTTGTCCCAGGCTCAACGGAACAGATAGAAGAAACCCGACGCACTTTGAGGCCTATGCACCCGCTTCCTGTGGGTGAGGTAAAGCTGGTACTCCGGTGCCCATGTGTAGTAATACATCTCTAGTGCCTGTGTTCCAAATCTTAAGTTCCTAGGTCATCCGGAAGATTCCTTTTGCAGTAACTTTGTACTTTTTACGCACCCATTGAAACCTATGGGAGCCCGCGTGTGACTATTTGCTCTGCACACGCCACCCGTGGACCTCCTGGTCACTAACTGACGTTAGCTCCTTGTAGGCCCAGCGATTCTAGAGGCCCTAGGCCTTTTCCCTTTTCTGTTCGTGGTACTTATACCACTATTTTAGTATATGGTTTGAGTGGCCACCAGGGCCTACCCATATAAAGTGCAACTTCTGTGTATTCTGTGATAATCTTGTTTGACGATTTGTGCTCCTGTGCTCATAAAGAGACTAGGGGTTACTTTGAGAAATAAATACATATATATTTTGAATATATATCTGTGTGGTGTCCTTTCATTGGTATAAAAGGGGGTTGCATTTGGTAAAACAGCTGGCTTAACACGCTTCACGAGTTTAGCCTCAAAGACTGCTTAGCCTACGCTACCACTAGGGCAGCTAGTCCAAAAAGGTTGACTTACAACCACACCATAAGGGTTGCTTGGCATGGTACAAGGTGGTCACTAGAACTAGTGAACAGCATATACCAGGCCAACTTCTCACACACACACAACCACACACACAACCACACGCACAACCACGCCCAAACAACCATACTGACAACCACACACACAGAACACCCAACCACACAACCAAACACACACAACCACATACCCAACCACAACCACACACACACACAACCACACACACTACCACACACACTACCACACACACAACCACACACACAACCACACACACTACATACAACTACACATACATACACAACCACACACAACCACACACACACAACCACACACACACAACCACTCACACAACCACACACACAACCACACACACAGCCACACACACAGCCACACACACAAACATACACAACCACACACAACCACACCCACAACCACACCCAACCATACTCACAACCACATGCACACAACCACAACCACACACAACCACACACACAACCGTACACACAACCACACACACAACCACACATACAACCATACACACAACCACACACACAACCATACACACAACCATACACAGAACCACACAACCACACACACAACCACACATAACCACACACACACAACCACACACACAACCACACACACACACACAACCACACACACAATCACACACACAAGCTCAACCACACACCCAACCACATCCACACAGCCACACACACAACCACACATAACCACAGACAACCACACACACAACCACACACACAACCATACACACAACCACACACACACACACACAACCACAACCACACACATAACACACACAACTACAAACACACACAACCACATGCACAACCACACACAACCACACAATTGCACACACAACCACACACATACACAACCACACACACAACCACACACATACACACAACCACACACAGAACCACACACACAAACAAAACCTCACACACAAGCACACACACAACCACAACCACACACAACACACACAACCACACACAACCACAAGCATACAAACACACACAACCACATGCACAACCACACAACTGCATACACAACCACACACATACACAAACACACACGCACACACAACCACACACATACACACAACCACACACACAACCACACCCAAAACCACACACACTAGTACATAACCATGCATACAACCACACACACAACCACAACCACACATACAACCACACACACACACACACAACCACTCACATACACACAACCACACACAAAACCACCCACATACCAACCACATAACCACACACACAATCACACACACAACCACACACACAACCACACAAACAACCACACCTACACAACCAAACCCAACCACACCCACAACCACACACACAAACCACAACCACACACAACCACACACAACCACACACAACCACAAGCACACACACACACACCCACACACACACAACCACATAGAACCACACACAACCACACACAACACACACAACCGCACACAACCACACACACACAACCACACACGCAACCACACACACAACCACACCCAAACAACCATACTGACAACCACACACACAGAACAACACCCAACCACACAACCAAACACACACAACCACATACACATAACCACAACCACATACCCAACCACAACCACACACACACACACAACCACGCACACAACCACGCACACAACCACACACACTACCACACACACTACCACACACACAACCACACACACAACCACACACACAACCACACACTACATACAACTACACATACATACACAACCACACACACACAACCACACACACAATCACACACATACAACCACACAAACACACACACACAACCACACACACAACCACACACACAACCACACACACAACCATACACACAGCCACACACACAGCCACACACACAAACACACACAACCACACCCACAACCATACCCACAACCACACCCAACCATACCCACAACCACACGCACACAACCACAACCACACACAACCACACACACAACCGTACACACAACCACACACACAACCACACATGCAACCACACACACAACCACACACACAACCACACGCACAACCACGCCCAAACAACCATACTGACAACCACACACACAGAACACCCAACCACACAACCAAACACACACAACCACATACCCAACCACAACCACACACACACACAACCACACACACTACCACACACACTACCACACACACTACATACAACTACACATACATACACAACCACACACAACCACACACACACAACCACTCACACAACCACACACACAACCACACACACAGCCACACACACAGCCACACACACAAACATACACACAACCACACACACAACCATACTCACAACCACATGCACACAACCACAACCACACACAACCACACACACAACCGTACACACAACCACACACACAACCACACATACAACCATACACACAACCACACACACAACCATACACACAACCATACACAGAACCACACAACCACACACACAACCACACACACAACCACACACACTACACACACACAACCACACACACTACCACACACACAACCACACACACAACCACACACACAACCACACACACTACACACAACTACACATACATACACAACCACACACAACCACACACACAACCACACACACACACAATCACACACATACAACCACACAAACACACACACAAACAGTCACACACACAACCACACACACAAACATATATAACCACCCACAACCACACCCACAACCATACCCACAACCACACCCAACCATACCCACAACCACACGCACACAACCACAACCACACACAACCACACACACAACCGTACACACAACCACACACACAACCACACATACAACCATACACACAACCACACACACAACCATACACACAACCATACACAGAACCACACAACCACATACACAAACACACACACCACACACACAACCACACACAACCACACACACAACCGTACACACAACCACACACACAACCACACACACAACCACACGCACAACCACACCCAAACAACCATACTGACAACCACACACACAGAACACCCAACCACACAACCAAACACACACAACCACATACACACAACCACATACCCAACCACAACCACACACACACACAACCACACATACTACCACACACACTACCACACATACTACCACACACACTACCACACACACTACCACACACACAACCACACACACAACCACACACACTACATACAACTACACATACATACACAACCACACACAACCACACACACACAACCACTCACACACACAATCACACACATACAACCACACAAACACACACACAAACACTCACACACACAACCACACACACAACCACACACACAACCACACACACAGCCACACACACACAGCCACACACACAAACATACACAACCACACACAACCACACCCACAACCATACCCACAACCACACCCAACCATACCCACAACCACACGCACACAACCACAACCACACACAACCACACACACAACCGTACACACAACCACACACACAACCACACATACAACCATACACATAACCACACACACAACCATACACAGAACCACACAACCAACCACACACACAACCACACACACTACACACACACAACCACACACACTACCACACACACAACCACACACACAACCACACACACAACCACACACACTACACACTACACATACATACACAACCACACACAACCACACACACACACATACAACCACACACACAACCACACACACAACCACACACAACCACACAAACACACACAACCACACACACACACAACCACACCCAATCATACCCACAACCACACAACCACACACAACCACACACACAACCACATACAAACACAATGACACCCACAACAACACACACACAACCACACCCAATCATACCCACAACCACACAGACAACCACAACCACACACACAACCATATACAAACACAACCACACACACAACCATACACACAACCACACACAACCACACACACACAACCACACACACAACCACACATACAACCACACAAAAGCACAACCACACACCCACAACCACACACACACACAACCACACATACACAACCACACACACAACCACACACACAACCACACACACAACCACACACACAACCCCACACACAACCACACACACACAACCACACACACAACCACACACACAGCCACACACACACACAACCACACACACAACCACACACACAACCACACACAACCACACACAACCATCCACAACCACACACAACCATACACACAGACACACACACACAACCACAACCACACACAACCATACACAACTACACACAACCACACACACAACCACACACACAATCACAACCACACACAAACACACACACACAACCGCCACACACAACCGCACACACACAACCACACACATAACCACACACACACAACCACCCACACAACCACACACACACACACACACAACCACACACACAACCACACTCACAACCATACACACAACCACACACACACAACCACACACACAACCACACAAACACACACAACCACACACACACAACCACACCCAATCATACCCACAACCACACACAACCACACACACAACCACATACAAACACAACCACACCCACAACAACACAAACACAACCACACCCAATCATACCCACAACCACACAGACAACCACAACCACACACACAACCATATACAAACACAACCACACACACACAATACCACACACACACAACCACACACTCATATCCACAACCACACACAACCCCAAACATACACAACCACACACACAACCACACACATAACCACACACACACAACCACACACACAACCACACATACACACACAACCACACACACAGCCTCACATACAACCACACACACAACCACACAAAACCACACACACAACCACACACAACCATCCACAACCACACACACAACTATACACACAAACACACACACAACCACATACAACCATACACAACTACATACAACCACACACACAACCACACATAACTACACACAACCACACACACACACACCACATACACACAACCACACACATACACAACCACACACAACCACACACACAATCACACACACACAACCACACACACATACAGCCACACACACAACCACACACACACACAGTCACACAACACATGCACAACCACACAACAGCACACACACAACCACACACACACAGTTACACAACAACACATGCACAACCATACAACAGCACACACGCAACCACATATACAACCACACACATATAACCACACACACAACCACACACACATACAACCACAACCACATACAAGGACAACCATACACACAACCACACACACAACCACACACATAACCACATACACATAACTACACACAACCAGACACACACACAACCACACATACAACCACACACATACAACCACACACACATACAGCCACACACACAACCACACACACACACAGTCACACAACACATGCACAACCACACAACAGCACACACACAACCACACACACACAGTTATACAACAACACATGCACAACCACACAACAGCACACACACAACCACATATACAACCACACACATACAACCACACACACAACCACAACCACACACACATACAACCACGACCACATACAAAGACAACCATACACACACAACCCCACACACAACCACACACAACCACACACACAACCATAGACACAAACACACACACAACCACACACAACCATACACAACTACACACAACCACACATACAACCACACACAACTACACACAACCACACACACAACCACACACACACACACAACCACAAACACACATAAAACCACAGCCACACACACAACCACACACACACAATCACACAACAACATATACACAACTGCACACACAACCATATATACAACCACACACATACAACCATACACACAACCATATATACAACCCCACACACACAACCACACACACACAACCACACACATACAACCACACACACAACCACACACACAGCCACACACACAAACATGCACAACCACACCCACAATCATACCCACAACCACACCCAACCATACCCACAACCACACGCACACAACCACAACCCCACACAACCATACATACAACCATACACACAACCATACACAGAACCATACACACAACCATACACAGAACCACACAACCACATTCACAAACACACACACCACACACACAACCACACACACAACCACACACACAACCATAGCCACACACACAACCATAGCCACACACACAACCACACACACACAATCACAACCACACACAACCACACACAACCGTACACACAACCACACACAACCACACACACACAACCACACACACAACCACACACTCACATCCACAACCACACACAAACCCAACCACACACACAACCACACACACAACCACACACATAACCACACACACACAACCACACACAAACAAACACACAAACAAACACACAACCAAACACAAAACCACACACCCAGCCACACACACAACCACACAAAACCACACACACTCAACCACACACACAACCACACACACAACCACATACTCACAACCACACACATATACAACCACACACACAACCATACACACACAACCACACACACAACCACACACAACTACATACAACCACACACACAACCACAACCACACACCCAACCACACCCACAACCACACACAACTACACACAACCACACACACAACCACACCCAACCACACCCACAACCACACGCATACAACCACACACACGCAACCATACACATAACCACACACAACCACACATACAGCCATACACACAACCATACACAGAACTACACACACACAACAACACCACACACAACCACACACAACCACACACACAGCCACACACAAACATACACAACCACACACAACCAAACCCACAACCATACCCACAACCACACCCAACCATACCCACAACCATACCCACAACCACACACACAACCATAACCACACGCACACAACCACAACCACACACAACCGCACACACAACCGCACACACAACCACCCACACAATACCACACACACACACAACCACACACACAATACCACACACACACAACCACACACTCACATCCACAACCACACACAACCCCAACCACACACAACCACACACACTAGCACAAACATAACCACACACACACAACCACACACACAACCACGCACAACCAAACACACAACCACATACACAACCACCCACACAACCACATATACAACCACACACACAACCCCACACACACAACCACACACACAACCACACCCACAACCATACCCAATCATACCCACAACCACACAGACAACCACAACCACACAACCACATACAAACACAACCACACCCACAACCACACACACACAACCACACCCAATCATACCCACAACCACACAGACAACCACAACCACACACACAACCATATACAAACACAACCACACACACAACCACACACAACACACACAACCATACACATAACCACTCACACAAACACACACACAACCATACACAACTACACACAACCACACATACAACCACATACAACTACACACAACCACACACACAATACCACACACACACACACAACCACACACAAAATAATACACACACAACCACACACTCACATCCACAACCACACACAACCCCAACCACACACAACCACACACACTAGCACACACATAACCACACACACACAACCACACACACAACCTCACACACAAACAAACACACAACCCCACACACACACAACCACACACAACCAACCACAACCACACACACAACCACACCCACAACCACACCCAATCATACCCACAACCACATACAAACACAACCACACCCACAACCACACACACACAACCACACCCAATCATACCCACAACCACACAGACAACCACAACCACACACACAACCATATACAAACACAACCACACACACAACCACACACACAACACACACAACCATACACATAACCACTCACACAACCACACACACAACCACACATACAATCACAGCTGCACACACAACCACACATACACAACCACACACACAACCACACACACAACCACACACACACAACCACACACACACAACCACACACACAACCACACACAACCACACACAACCACACACACAGCCACACACAACCACACACAAACAACCACACACAACTACAACCACACACAACCACACCCACACCCAACCACACCCACAACCACACGCATACAACCACAACCACACACACGCAACCATACACAACCACACATCCAACCACACACAACCACACACACACAACCACACACACAACCACACACAACCACATACACAGCCACACACAAACATACACAACCACACACAACCAAACCCACAACCATACCCACAACCACACCCAACCATACCCACAACCATACCCACAACCACACACACAACCATACCCACAACCACACGCACACAACCACAACCACACACAACCGCACACACAACCGCACACACAACCACCCACACAATACCACACACACACACAACCACACACACAATACCACACACACACAACCACACACTCACATCCACAACCACACACAACCCCAACCACATACAACCACACACACTAGCACACACATAACCACACACAACAACACATACACAACCACACAATAGCACATACACAACCATATGTACAACCACATACACACAACCACACACACAACCACACACATAACCACACACACAGCCACACACAACCACACACACAAACATGCACAACCACACCCACAACCATACCCACAACCACACCCAACCATACCCACAACCACACGCACACAACCACAACCACACACAACCACACACACAACCACACACACAACCATACACACAACCATACACACAGCCATACACACAACCACATACACAAACTCACACACTACACACACAACCACACACACAACCACACACACAACCATAGCCACACACACAACCACACACACAATCACAACCACACACAACCACACACACACAACCACACACACAATACCACACACACACTCACATCCACAACCACACACAACCCCAACCACACACAACCAAACACAACCACACACACAACCACACAACTACACACAACCACACACACACAACCACATACACACAACCACACACATACACAACCACACACAACCACTCACACAACCACACATACAATCACAGCCGCACACACAACCACACATACACAACCACACACACAACCACACACACAACCACACACACACAACCACACACACACAACCACACACACAACCACACACAACCACACACACAGCCACACACAACCACACACAAACAACCACACACAACTACAACCACACACAACAACAACCACACCCACACCCAACCATACCCACAACCACACGCATACAACCACAACCACACACACGCAACCATACACAACCACACACACAACCACACACAACCACACACAACCACACACACACAACCACACACACAACCACACACACATAAAACCACAGCCACACACACAACCACACACAACCACACACAACAACACATACACAACCACACAATAGCACATACACAACCATATGTACAACCACATACACACAACCACACACACAACCACACACATAACCACACACACAGCCACACACAACCACACACACAAACATGCACAGCCACACCCACAACCATACCCACAACCACACCCAACCATACCCACAACCACACGCACACAACCACAACCACCCACAACCACACACACAACCACACACACAACCATACACACAACCATACACACAGCCATACACACAACCACACAACCACATACACAAACTCACACACTACACACACAACCACACACACAACCACACACAACCGCACACACACAACCACACACACAATACCACACACACACTCACATCCACAACCACACACAACCCCAACCACACACAACCAAACACAACCACACAACTACACACAACCACACACACACAACCACATACACACAACCACACACATACACAACCACACACAACCACTCACACAACCACACACACAGTCACACAACACATGCACAACCACACAATAGCACACACACAACCAAATATACAACCACACACATACAACCACACACACAACCACACACACAACCACATATACAACCCCATACACGACACACACAACCACACACACCACTCACAACCATACACACATACAACCACAACCACATACACATACAACCATACACACACAACCACACACACAACAACACACAACCACACACATAACCACAACTACACACAACCACACACACAACCACACACACAACCACACACACGCAACCACACAAACACACACACAGCCACTCACACACACAACCACACACACACAACCACAACCACACTCACAACCACAACCATACACACACAACCACACACACAACCACACACAACTACACACAACCACACATACAACCACACACACACAACCACACACACACACAACCATACACACACAACCACACACACACAACCACACACACAAACACAATCATACACAACCACACACACCCACAACCACACACACACAACCACACACACAAACACAATCACACACAACCACACACAACCACAACCACACCCACAACCACACACAACCACACCCACAACCACACACATACAACTACAACCACACACAACCACACCCACAACCACACACACACAACCACACACACACCACACACACAACCACATATACAACCACATACACAACACACACAACCACACATACAACCACACACCCAACCACACCCACAACCACACCCACACAACCACACACACAACCACACAAAACCACACACACACAACCACACACACAACCACACACAACCACACACACAAGCTCAACCACACACCCAACCACACCCACACAACCACACACACAACCACAGACAACCACACACAAAACCACACACACAACCATACACACAACCACACACACACACAACCACAACCACACACAACACACACAACCACACACAACCACAAGCATACAAACACACACAACCACATGCACAACCACACACAACCACACAAACAACCACACACATACACAACCACACACATACACACAACCACACACAGAACCACACACACAACCAAAACCTCACACACAAGCACACACACAACCACAACCACACACACAACACACACAACCACACGCATACAAACACACACAACCACATGCACAACCACACAACTGCACACACAACCACACACATACACAAACACACACGCACACACAACCACACACATACACACAATCACACACACAACCACACCCAAAACCACACACACAAGTACATAACCACGCATACAACCACACATACAACCACACACACAACCACAACCACACATACAAACACACACACAACCACACACACACACACACAACCACTCACATACACACAACCACACACACAACCACACACACAACCACACACACACACAACCACACACACACAACCACACACAACCACCCACAACCACACACAACCATACACACACACAACCACAACCACACACAACCATACACAACTACACACAACCACACACACAACCACACACACAATCACAACCACACACAAACACACACACACAACCACCACACACAACCGCCACACACAACCGCGCACACACAACCACACACATAACCACACACACACAACCACCCACACAACCACACACACACACACACAACCACACACACAACCACACTCACAACCATACACACAACCACACACACACAACCACACACACAACCACACAAACACACACAACCACACACACACAACCACACCCAATCATACCCACAACCACACACAACCACACACACAACCACATATAAACACAACCACACCCACAACAACACACACACAACCACACCCAATCATACCCACAACCACACAGACAACCACACACACAACCATATACAAACACAACCACACACACACAATACCACACACACACAACCACACACTCACATCCACAACCACACACAACCCCAAACATACACAACCACACACACAACCACACACATAACCACACACACACAACCACACACACAACCACACATACACACACAACCACACACACAGCCTCACATACAACCACACACACAACCACACAAAACCACACACACAACCATCCACAACCACACACACAACTATACACACAAACACACACACAACCACATACAACCATACACAACTACATACAACCACACACACAACCACACACACACACCACATACACACAACCACACACATACACAACCACACACAACCACACACACAATCACACACACACAACCATACACACATACAGCCACACACACAACCACACACACACAGTCACACAACACATGCACAACCACACAACAGCACACACACAACCACACACACACAGTTACACAACAACACATGCACAACCATACAACAGCACACACGCAACCACATATACAACCACACACATATAACCACACACACATACAACCACAACCACATACAAGGACAACCATACACACAACCACACACACAACCACACACAACCACACACATAACCACATACACATAACTACACACAACCAGACACACACACAACCACACACACAACCACACACATACAACCACACACACATACAGCCACACACACAACCACACACACACACACAGTCATACAACAACACATGCACAACCACACAACAGCACACACACAACCACACACACACAGTTATACAACAACACATGCACAACCACACAACAGCACACACACAACCACATATACAACCACACACATACAACCACACACCACAACCACACACACATATAACCACAACCACATACAAAGACAACCATACACACACAACCACACACACAACCACACACAACCATAGACACAAACACACACACAACCACACACAACCATACACAACTACAAACAACCACACATACAACCACACACAACTACACACAACCACACACACAACCACACACACACACAACCACAAACACACATAAAACCACAGCCACACACACAACCACACACACACAATCACACAACATATACACAACTGCACACACAACCATATATACAACCACACACATACAACCACACACACAACCATATATACAACCCCACACACACAACCACACACACAACCACACACACACAACCACACACATACAACCACACACACAACCACACACACACAGCCACACACACAAACATGCACAACCACACCCACAATCATACCCACAACCACACCCAACCATACCCACAACCACACGCACACAACCACAACCCCACACAACCATACACACAACCATACACACAACCATACACACAACCATACACAGAACCACACAACCACATTCACAAACACACACACCACACACACAACCACACACACAACCACACACACAACCATAGCCACACACACAACCACACACACACAATCACAACCACACACAACCACATACAACCGTACACACAACCACACACAACCACACACACACAACCACACACACAACCACACACTCACATCCACAACCACACACAAACCCAACCACACACACAACCACACACACAACCACACACATAACCACACACACACAACCACACACACAACCACACACAACCAAACACACAACCAAACACACAACCACACACCCAGCCACACACACAACCACACAAAACCACACACACTCAACCACACACACAACCACACACACAACCACATACTCACAACCACACACATATACAACCACACACACAACCATACACACACAACCACACACACAACCACACACAACTACATACAACCACACACACAACCACAACCACACACCCAACCACACCCACAACCACAGCCACACACAACTACACACAACCACACACACAACCACACCCACAACCACACGCATACAACCACACACACGCAACCATACACATAACCACACACAACCACACATACAGCCATACACACAACCATACACAGAACTACACACACACAACAACACACACAACCACACACAACCACACACACAGCCACACACAAACATACACAACCACACACAACCAAACCCACAACCATACCCACAACCACACCCAACCATACCCACAACCATACCCACAACCACACACACAACCATACCCACAACCACACGCACACAACCACAACCACACACAACCGCACACACAACCGCACACACAACCACCCACACAATACCACACACACACACAACCACACACACAATACCACACACACACAACCACACACTCACATCCACAACCACACACAACCCCAACCACACACAACCACACACACTAGCACACACATAACCACACACACACCACACACACAACCACGCACAACCAAACACACAACCACATACACAACCACCCACACAACCACATATACAACCACACACACAACCCCACACACACAACCACACACAACCACACACACAGCCACACACAAACATACACAACCACACACAACCAAACCCACAACCATACCCACAACCTCACCCAACCATACCCACAACCATACCCACAACCACACACACAACCATACCCACAACCACACGCACACAACCACAACCGCACACACAACCGCACACACAACCGCACACACAACCACACACAATACCACACACACACAACCACACACACAATACCACACACACAAAACCACACACTCACATCCACAACCACACACAACCCCAACCACACACAACCACACACACTAGCACACACATAACCACACACACACAACACACACACAACCACACACAACCAAACACAACCACACACACAACCACCCACACAACCACATATACAACCACACACACAACCCCACACACACAACCACACACAACCACCCACAACCACACACACAACCACACCCACAACCACACCCAATCATACCCACAACCACACAGACAACCACAACCACACAACCACATACAAACACAACCACACACACAACCACACACACACAACCACACCCAATCATACCCACAACCACACAGACAACCACAACCACACACACAACCATATACAAACACAACCACACACACAACCACACACAACACACACAACCATACACATAACCACTCACACAAACACACACACAACCACACACAACCATACACAACTACACACAACCACAAATACAACCACACACAACTACACACAACCACACACACAATACCACACACACACACAACCACACACACAATACCACACACACACAACCACACACTCACATCCACAACCACACACAACCCCAACCACACACAACCACACACACTAGCACACACATAACCACACACACACAACCACACACACAACCACACACACAAACAAACAAACACACAGCCACACACACAACTACCCACACAACCACATATACAACCACACACACAACCCCACACACACACAACCACACACAACCAACCACAACCACACACACAACCACACCCACAACCACACCCAATCATACCCACAACCACACAACCACATACAAACACAACCACACCCACAACCACACACACACAACCACACCCAATCATACCCACAACCACACAGACAACCACAACCACACACACAACCATATACAAACACAACCACACACACAACCACACACACAACACACACAACCATACACATAACCACTCACACAACCATACACACAACCACACATACAATCACAGCCGCACACACAACCACACATACACAACCACACACACAACCACACACACAACCACACACACACAACCACACACACAACCACACACAACCACACACACAGCCACACACAACCACACACAAACAACCACACACAACTACAACCACACACAACCACACCCACACCCAACCACAACCATACAACCACAACCACACACACGCAACCATACACAACCACACACACAACCACACACAACCACACACACACAACCACACACACAACCACACACACATAAAACCACAGCCACACACACAACCACACACAACCACACACAACAACACATACACAACCACACAATAGCACATACACAACCATATGTACAACCACATACACACAACCACACACACAACCACACACATAACCACACACACAGCCACACACAACCACACACACAAACATGCACAACCACACCCACAACCATATCCACAACCACACCCAACCATACCCACAACCACACGCACACAACCACAACCACACACAACCACACACACAACCATACACACAACCATACACACAGCCATACACACAACCACACAACCACATACACAAACTCACACACTACACACACAACCACACACACAACCACACACACAACCATAGCCACACACACAACCACACACACAATCACAACCACACACAACCACACACAACCGCACACACACAACCACACACACAATACCACACACACACTCACATCCACAACCACACACAACCCCAACCACACACAACCAAACACAACCACACACACAACCACACAACTACACACAACCACACACACACAACCACATACACACAACCACACACATACACAACCACACACAACCACTCACACAACCACACACACAACCACACATACAATCACAGCCGCACACACAACCACACATACACAACCACACACACAACCACACACACAACCACACACACACAACCACACACACACACAACCACACACACAACCACACACAACCACACACACAGCCACACACAACCACACACAAACAACCACACACAACTACAACCACACACAACCACAACCACACCCACACCCAACCACACCCACAACCACACGCATACAACCACAACCACACACACGCAACCATACACAACCACACACACAACCACACACACACAACCACACACACAACCACACACACAACCACACACACATAAAACCACAGCCACACACACAACCACACACAACCACACACAACAACACATACACAACCACACAATAGCACATACACAACCATATGTACAACCACATACACACAACCACACACATAACCACACACACAGCCACACACAACCACACACACAAACATGCACAACCACACCCACAACCATACCCACAACCACACCCAACCATACCCACAACCACACGCACACAACCACAACCACACACAACCACACACACAACCACACACACAACCATACACACAACCATACACACAGCCATACACACAGCCATACACACAACCACATACACAAACTCACACACTACACACACAACCACACACACAACCACACACACAACCATAGTCACACACACAACCACACACACAATCACAACCACACACAACCACACACAACCGCACACACACAACCACACACACAACCATACACACAGCCATACACACAACCACACAACCACATACACAAACTCACACACTACACACACAACCACACACAACCACACACACAACCATAGCCACACACACAACCACACACACAATCACAACCACACACAACCACACACAACCGCACACACACAACCACACACACAATACCACACACACACTCACATCCACAACCACACACAACCCCAACCACACACAACCAAACACAACCACACACACAACCACACAACTACACACAACCACACACACACAACCACATACACACAACCACACACAACCACTCACACAACCACACACACAGTCACACAACACATGCACAACCACACAATAGCACACACACAACCAAATATACAACCACACACATACAACCACACACACAACCACACACACAACCACATATACAACCCCATACACGACACACACAACCACACACACCACTCACAACCATACACACATACAACCACAACCACATACACATACAACCATACACACACAACCACACACACAACACACAACCACACACATAACCACAACTACACACAACCACACACACAACCACACACACAACCACACACACGCAACCACACAAACACACACACAGCCACTCACACACACAACCACACACACACAACCACAACCACACTCACAACCACAACCATACACACACAACCACACACACAACCACACACAACTACACACAACCACACATACAACCACACACAACTACACATACACACACAACCACACACACAACCACACACACAACCACACACACAGACAACCATACACACACAACCACACACACACAACCACACACACAAACACAATCACACACAACCACACACACCCACAACCACACCCACAACCACACCCACAGCCACACACAACCACACCCACAACCACACACATACAACTACAACCACACACAACCACACCCACAACCACACACACACAACCACACACACACCACACACACAACCACATATACAACCACATACACAACACACACAACCACACATACAACCACACACCCAACCACACCCACAACCACACCCACACAACCACACACACAACCACACAAAACCACACACACACAACCACACACACAACCACACACACAACCACACACACACAACCACACACAACCACACACACAAGCTCAACCACACACCCAACCACACCCACACAACCACACACACAACCACAGACAACCACACACAAAACCACACACACAACCATACACACAACCACACACACACACAACCACAACCACACACAACACACACACAACCACAAGCATACAAACACACACAACCACATGCACAACCACACACAACCACACAATTGCACACACAACCACACACATACACAACCACACACATACACACAACCACACACAGAACCACACACACAACAAAAACCTCACACACAAGCACACACACAACCACAAGCACACACTCAACACACACAACCACACGCATACAAACACACACAACCACATGCACAACCACACAACTGCACACACAACCACACACATACACAAACACACACGCACACACAACCACACACATACACACAATCACACACAGAACCACACACACAACCAAAACCTCACACACAAGCACACACACAACCACAACCACACACACAACACACACAACCACACACAACCACAAGCATACAAACACACACAACCACATGCACAACCACACAACTGCACACACAACCACACACATACACAAACACACACGCACACACAACCACACACATACACACAACCACACACACAACCACACCCAAAACCACACACACAAGTACATAACCATGCATACAACCACACACACAACCACAACCACACATACAAACACACACACAACCACACACACACACACACAACCACTCACATACACACAACCACACACATAACCACATAACCACACACACAATCACACACACAACCACAACCACACACACAACCACACAAACAACCACACCTACACAACCAAACCCAACCACACCCACAACCACACACAAACCACAACCACACACAACCACACACAACCACACACAACCACACCCACAACCACACCCACAACCTCACCCACAACCACACACACACAACCACACACACACACACAACCACATAGAACCACACACAATCACACACAACACACACAACCGCACACAACCACACACACGTACAACCACACCCAAACAACCATACTGACAACCACACACACAGAACACACAACCACACAACCAAACACACACAACCACATAACCACAACCACATACCCAACCACAACCACCCACACACACACAACCACACACACAACCACACACACTACATACAACTACACATACATTCACAACCACACACAACCACACACACACAACCACACACACACACACACAATCACACATATACAACCACACAAACACACACACAAACACTCATACACACAACCACACACACAACCACACACACAACCACACACACAGCCACACACACAGCCACACACACAACCACACCCACACCCACAACCATACCCACAACCACACCCAACCATACCCACAACCACACGCACACAACCACAACCACGCACAACCACACATACAACCGTACACACAACCACATATACAACCACACATACAACCATACACACAACCACACACACAACCACACACACAATCATACACACAACCATACACAGAACCACACAACCATACACAGAACCATACAACCACATACACAAACACACCACACACACAACCACACACACAACCACACACACAACCACACACACAACCACACACACACAACCACACACAACCACACACACACAACCACACACACACACAACCACACACACAATCACACACAACCACACATAACAACCAAAACCACACACACAACCACACACACAACCATGCACACACAACAACACACAACCATACACACAAACACACACACAACCACACACAACCACATACACAACCAAACACACACAACCACACACACAACCACACAGAACCATAATCACACACACAACCACACACACACACACACAAGCTCAACCACACATCAAACCACACCCACAACACACACAACGACACATAACCACAGACAACCACACACAAAACCACACACACAACCACACACAACCACAACCTCACACACAACCACACACACAACCACAAGCATACAAACACACACAACCACACGCACAACTCTACACAACTGCACATACAACCATACACATACACAACCACACACACACAGCCACACACATACACACAACCACAAACATAACCACACCCAAAACCACACACACAACCACATAACCACACACACAACCACACACAAAACAACAACCACACACACAACCACACACACAACTACACACACAACTACACACACACAACCACACCCACAACCACACCTACAACCACACATAACCACAAATAAACCCAACCACACCCACAACCACACACACATACACAACCACACACACTACCACAACCACACACAGAACCAAACACACAACCACAAGCACACATCCAACCACTCACAACCACAACCACACACACATAACCACACACAACCAGACACACACACATACAACCACATACACACACAACCACAAACACAATCACACACAACCACACATACAACTAAAACCACACACAACCACACACACAACTATGCACACACAAACACACACAACCATACACACACAAACACACCCGACCACACACACAACCACACACACAACCACAACCACACACACAGCCACACACACAGCCACACACATAGCCACACACACAACCACACATACAACCACACACACACAACCACACACAACCATACACACACAACCACACACACACAACCACACACACACACAATCACACACAACCACACACACACCAACACACCCAACCACACCTACAACCACACATAACCACAACCAAACCCAACCATACCCACAACCACACACACAAACCACAAGCACACACACAACCACACACACACAACACCAACCAAATACACACACAATCATACCCAACCACACACACAACCACACACACACAACCACACACAACCACACACACACAACCACACACACAACCACATACACACAACCACAAACACACAACCACACACACAACCACACACACACACAACCACACAGAACCACAATAACACACACAACCACACATACAACCACAGCCACACACAACCACACATAATCATAACCACACACAACCACACGCACACAATACCACAACCACACACACACACACAACCACACACTCACATACACAACCACAACCACACACACAACCACACCCAACCACACACAACCATACACACAACCACACACAACCACACACATAACCACACACACACAACCACACACACAACCACACACACAACCACACACAACCATACACACACAACCAACCACACACTTAACCACCCACACAACCACCCACAACCATACACAACCACACACACAACCACACACAACCATACACACACAACCAACCACACACACAACCACACACACAACCACACACACAACCACACACAACCAGCCACACACACAACCACACACATACAACCACACACACACAACCACAAACACACAATCACACACAACCACACATACAATCAAAACCACACACACAACCACAAACACAACCATGCACACACAACCATACACAAATACACACACAACACACACACACAAACACACACACACAACCACACACTACCACACACACAACCACACACAGAACCAAACACACAACCACAAGCACACACACAACCACACACACACAACCACACACACAACCACACACACACAACCACACACACACACAACCACAAACATACAACCACACATACAACCAAAACCACACACAACCATGCACACACAACCACACACAAATACCCACACACACACACAAACACACCCAACCACAACCACACACACAACCACACACACACAACCACACAGAACCACAACAACACAAACACACACAACCACACACACACACAACCACACAGAACCACAACCACACACACACAACCACACACAACCACACACACGACCACAAACACACAATTCCACACAACCACACATACAACCAAAACCACACACACAACCATCCGTACACAAATACACACACAACCACCCACACACACAACCACACACACACAACCACAAACACACAATCACACACAACCACACACAAAACACACACACAACCACATACACAACCAAACACACCCAACCACACACACAACCACACACACACAACCACACAGAACCACAATCACACACACAACCACACACACACAACCACACACACACAACCACAACCACATACACACACAACCACACACACACCCAACCACACACAACAATACACACAACCATACACAACCACACACAACCACACACAACCACACACAACCACACACATAACCACACACACACAACCACACACACAGCCACACACACAACCACACACAACCATACACACACAACCAACCACACACACAACCACATACACAACCACCCACAACCACACACAACCACACACACAACCACACACACAACCATACACACAACCAACCACACACACAACCACACACAACCACCCACAACCACCCACACACACAACCACACACATACAACCACACACACACAATCACAAACACACAATCACACACAACCACTCATACAATCAACACCACACACACAACCACAAACACAACCATGCACACACAACCACACCCACAACCACAACCAAACCCAACCACACCCACAACCACACACACAACCACAACCATACAGACAACCAAACACACAACCACATACACAATACACACAACCACCCACAACCGCACACACACAACCACACACACACACAACCACACACACAACAAACACACAACCACACACACAACCACACACACAACCACACACAGAACCAAACACACAACCACAAGCGCACACACAATCACACATACACAACTAACAACCACACACACAATCACACACAACCACACACACAACCACACACACACAACCACAAACACAACCACACAGAACCACAATAACACACACAACCACACACACAACCACACACACACAACCACCACCACACACAAAACCACTCACAACCACACATACAACCACAGCCACACACAATCACACATAATCATAACCACACACAACCACACACACACAATACCACAACCACACACACACACACACACACAACCACACACTCACATCCACAACCACACACAACCACAACCACACACACAACCACACCCACACCCAACCACACACAACCATACACACAACCATACACAACCACACACAACCACACACAACCACACACATAACCACACACATAACCACACACACACAACCACACACACAACCACACACACAACCACACACAACCATACACACACAACCAACCACACACACAACCACACACACAACCACACACACAACCACCCACAACCACACACACAACCATACACACACAACCAACCACACACACAACCACACACACAACCACCCACAACCACCCACACACACAACCACACACACACAACCACAAACACACAATCACACACAACCACACATACAATCAAAACCACACACACAACCACAAACACAACCATGCACACACAACCATACACACAACCACACACTACCACACACACAACCACAACCACACACACAACCAAACACACAACCACAAGCACACACACCCAACCACACACACAACCACACACACACAACCACACACACACAACCACAAACACACAATCACACACAACCACACATACAACCAAAACCACACACAACCATGCACACACAACCACACACAAATACACACACAACCATACACACAACCACACACACAACCACATACACAACCACACACACACAACCACATACACACACAACCACACACACACCCAACCACACACAACCATACACACAACCACACACAACCACACACAACCACACACAACCACACACAACCACACACACAACCACACACACAACCACACACAACCATACACACACAACCAACCATACACACAACCACACACACAACCACACACACAACCACCCACAACCACACACAACCACACACACAACCAACCACACACACAACCAACCACACACACAACCACCCACAACCACCCACACACACAACCACACACATACAACCACACACACACAACCACAAACACACAATCACACACAACCACACATACAATCAACACCACACACACAACCACAAACACAACCATGCACACACAACCATACACAAATACACACACACCACACACACACAACCACACACACACAACCACACACACAACCACACACAACCACACACACAGCCATAACCACACACACAACCACAACCACACACAACCACATACACACAACCACACATACACAACCACACACACAACCACAACCACACACAGAACCAAACACACAACCACAAGCACACACACAACCACACACACACAACCACACACACACAATCACACCCAACCACACACACAACCACACACACACGGCCACACACACACACAACCACAAACACACAATCACACACAACCACACATACAACCAAAACCACACACAACCATGCACACACAACCACACACAAATACACACACAACCACACACACATACAAACACACCGAACCACAACCACACACACACAACCACACACAACCACAACACACACACACACAACCACACACACACACACAACCACACACAACCACAACCACACACACACAACCACACACACACAACCACACACACGACCACAAACACACAATCACACACAACCACACATACAACCACACACAAAACACACACACAACCACATACACAACCAAACACACACAACCACACACAAAACACACACACACAACCACACAGAACCACAATCACACACACAACCATACACACACATACACAACCACATACACACACAACCACACACACACACAACCACACACACAACCACATACACACACACACAACCACACACACAAGCTCAATCACACACACAACCACAACCATATATACACACAACCACACACACACAAACACACCCAACCACACCTACAACCACACAACTACAACCAAACCCAACCATACCCACAACCACACACACAAACCACAACCACACACACAACCACACACACAACCACACACGCAACCACACACACACTACCACACACACAACCACACCCACACACAGAACCAAACACACAACCACAAGCACACACACAACCACACACACACAACCTCATACACACAAAATCGCACCCAACCACACACACAACCACACACACACAACCACACACACACAGCCACACATACAACCACACACACAACCACAAACACAATCAAAACCACACACACACAATCACACCCAACCACACACACACAACCACACACACAATCACACACACACAACCACACACAAATACACACACAACCACACACACAACCACACACACAACCACACACAACCACACACAACCACATACACAACCACACACACAACCACACACACAAAAACACACAACCACACACACAACCATAACCACACACACAACCACAAGCACACACAACCACACACACAACCAAAACCACACACACACACAATCACACACAACCACACACACAACCACACACACACATACAATACACACAACACACACAAACACACCCAACCATACCTACAACCACACACACACAAACCACAACCACACACAACCACACACACAACCACACCCACACACACAACCACACACACAACCACATAGAACCAAACACACAAGCACACACACAACCACACACACACAACCACAACCACACAACCACACACACACAACCACAAACACACAATCACACACAACCACACATACAACCAAAACCACACACATAACCATGCACACACAACCACACACAACCATACACACAAACACACACATAACCACATACACAACCAACCACACACAAACACACCCAACCATCCACACAACCATAACCACACACACAACCACAACCACACACACAACCACATACACACAACCACACACAACCACAATCACACACACAACCACACACGCACACACAACCACACACACAACCACAAACACACAACCACACACATACAACCACACACACAACCACAAACACAATCACACACAACCACACAACAACCAAAACCACACACACAACCACACACACAACCATGCACACACAACCACACACAACCATACACACAAACACACACACACAACCACACACAACCACATACACAACCAAACACACACAACCACACACAAACACAACCATAACCACACACACAACCACACACACAACCACACAGAACCATAATCACACACACAACCACACACACACACACACACACAAGCTCAACCATACATCAAACCACACCCACAACCACACACAACCACAAGCATACAAACACACACAACCACATGCACAACTCCACACAACTGCACATACAACCATACACATACACAACCACACACACAAAGCCACACACATACACACATCCACAAACATAACCACACCCAAAACCACACACACAACCACATAACCACACACACAACCACACACAAAACCACAACCACACACACAACTACACACACACAACCACACCCACAACCACACCTACAACCACACATAACCACAACCAAACCCAACCACACCCACAACCACACACACATACACAACCACACACACACAACCACAACCACACACAGAACCAAACACACAACCACAAGCACACACCCAACCACACAACCACACACACACACACATACAACCACATACACACACAACCACAAACACAATCACACACAACCACACATACAACCAAAACCACACACAACCACACACACAACTATGCACACACAAACACACACAACCATACACACACACAAACACACCCGACCACACACACAACCCCACACACAACCACAACCACACACACAGCCACACACACAGCCACACACACAGCCACACACACAACCACACATACAACCACACACACACAACCACACACACAACCACACACACACAACCACACACACACAACCACACACACACACACAATCACACCCAACCACACACACAACCACACACACAACCACACAAACACACCCAACCACACCTACAACCACACATAACCACAACCAAACCCAACCACACCCACAACCACACACACACAAACCACAACCACACACACAACCACACACACAACCACACACACAACCACACACACAACCATACCCACAACCACACACACACACAACCACACACACAACCACACACACAACCACAAGCACACAACCACAAGCACACACACCACACACACACAACCACATATACACACAATCACAAACAACCACACACACACAACCACACACAACCACACACACACACACACACACAACCACAAACACACAATCACACACAACCACACATACAACCATGCACACACAACTGCACACACAACCACACACACAAACACACACACAAACACACAAAACCACATACACAACCAAACGCACACAACCACACGCACACAACCACACACACAACCTCACACAAAAAACCCAACCACATACACAACCATAACCACATTCACAACCACACACACAACCACATACACAAACACACACACAATCACACACACAACACACACAACCACACACACAAGCTCAGCCACACACCCAACCACACCCACAACCACACACACACAACCACAGACAACCACACACAAAACCACACACACAACCATACACACACACACAACCTCACACACAACCACACACACGACTTCACACACAACCACACACACAACCACACACATAACACACACAACCACAAGCATACAACCACACACAACCACACAACTGCACATACAAACAACCACATACACAACCACACCCAAAACCACACACACAACAACCACATAACCACACACACAACCACACACACAACCACAACCACAACCACATCTACAACCACACATAACCACAACCAAACCCAACCACACACACACAAACCACAACCACACACAACCACTCACAACCACATACACAACCACAACCACAACCACACCCACAACCACACACAACCACAACCAAACGTAACCACAACCACACACAGAACCAAACACACAACCACAAGCACACACACAACCACACACACACAACCCCAACCAAATACACACACAATCATACCCAACCACACACACAACCACACACACACAACCACACACAACCACACACACACAACCACACACACAACCACAAACACACAATCACACACAACCACACATACAACCACAACCACACACACAACCATGCACACACAACCACACACAAATACACACACAGCCATACACACAACCACACACAAAACACACACACACATCCACACATACCACACACAACCACATACACAACCAAACACACACAACCACACACACACACAAACACACCCAACCACACACACACAACCACACACACACAACCACACACAACCACACACACAAACACACACAACCACACACACAACCTCACACACAACCTCACACACAACCACACACACAACACACACAACCACATGCACAACCACACCCAAACCCACACACACAACAAACACATAACCACACATACAACCACACACACAACCACATACGCAACTACACAAACAACCACACAACCACAACCACACCTACAACCACACATAACCACAACCAAACCCAACCACACCCACACACAAATCACAACCACACACAAACACAACCACACACACACAACCACACACACACAACCACACACACATCCACAACCACACAACCACACACACACAACCCCCACACACACAACCACACCCACACACACCTACAGCCACACCTACAACAACCACACACACAACCACACACAACCATACAACCACACACACAACCACACACACAACCACACTCACACAACCACACACACACAACCACACACACAACCACACATACACACTACAACACACACAACCACACCCAAAACCACATACAACACAACCACATAACCACACACACAACCACACACACACAACCACACACACACACAACCACACATACAACCATACACACACAACCACACCCACAACTACAACCAAACCACACCCACAACCACACACACAACCACAACCATACAGACAACCAAACACACAACCACACACACAATACACACAACCACACACACAACAGCACACACACAACCACACACACACACAACCACACACACAACAAACACACAACTACACACACACAACCACAACCACACACAGAACCAAACACACAACCACAAGCGCACACACAATCACACATACACAACCACAACCACACACACAATCACACACAACCACACACACAACCACACACACACAACCACACACACACAACCACAAACACACAACCACACAACCACACACACACAACCACACAGAACCACAATAACACACACAACCACACAGAACCACAATAACACACACAACCACACACACACAACCACCACCACACACAAAACCACTCACAACCACACACACACAACCACACATACAACCACAGCCACACACAACCACACATAATCATAACCACACACAACCACACACAACCATACACACAACCATACACAACCACACACATAACCACACACACACAACCACACACACAACCACACACAACCATACACACACAACCATACACACACAACCAACCACACACACAACCACACACACAACCACCCACAACCACACACAACCACACACACAACCACACACACAAACATACACACAACCATACACACAACACCAACCACACACACAACCACACACAACCACCCACACACACAACCACACACAACCACACATACAATCAAAACCACACACACAACCTCAAACACAACCATGCACACACAACCATACACAAATACACACAACACACACACACACAAACACACACACACAACCACACACACAACCACACACTACCACACACACAACCACAACCACACACAGAACCAAACACACAACCACAAGCACACACACAACCACACACACACAACCACACACACACAATCACACCCAACCACACACACACAAAACCACACACACACACAACCACACACACACACACAACCACAAACACACAATCACACACAACCACACATACAACCAAAACCACACACAACCACACACACACACAAACACACCCATCCACAACCACACACACAACCACACACACACAACCACGCAGAACCACAACAACACACACACACAACCACACACACACACACACAACCACACAGAACCACAACCACACACACACAACCAAACACAACCACACACATGACCACAAACACACAATCACACACAACCACACATACAACCAAAACCACACACACAACCATGCACACACAACCACACACAAATACACACACAACCATACACACAACCACACACAAAACATACACACAACCACATACACAACCAAACACACACAACCACACACACACAAACACACCCAACCACAACCACACACACAACCACACACACAACCACACACACACAACCACACAAAACCACAATCACACACAACCACACACACACAACCACAACCACATACACACACAACCACACACACACAACCACACACACACACAACCACACACACAACCGCATACACACACACACAACCACACAACACAAGCTCAACCACACACACAACCACAACCGTATATATACACAACCACACACACACAAACACACCCAACCACACCTACAACCACACACACAAACCACAACCACACACACCACCACACACACAAACCACAACCACACTCACAACCACACACACAACCACACACACACAACCACACACACACAACCACACACAACCACACCCACACACAGAACCAAACACACAACCACAAACACACACACAAGCACAAGCACACATACAACAACATACACATAAAATCACACCCAACCACACACACAACCACACACACACACAACCACACACACACAGCCACACATACAACCACACACACAACCACACCCAACCACACACACACAACCACACACACAATCACACACAACCACACATACAACCATGCACACACAACCGCACACAAATACACACACAACCATAAACACAACCACACACACAACCACACACACAACCACACACAACCACATACACAACCAAACACACACAACCACACACACAACCACACACACAAACACACCCAACCACACACACACACAACCATAACCACACACACAACCACAAGCACACACACAACCACACACACAACCAAAACCACACACACACACTCACACACAACCACACACACACAACCACACACACAACCAAAACCACACACACACAACACACACAAACACACCCAACCACACCTACAACCACACACACACAACCACAAACACACAATCACACACAACCACACATACAACCAAAACCACACACACAACCATGCACACACAACCATATACACAAACACACACACACAAACACACACATAACCACATACACAACCAACCACACACAAACACACCCACCCATACACACAACCATAACCACACACACAACCACAACCACACACACAACCACATACACACAACCACACAGAACCACAATCACACACACAACCACACACGCATACACAACCACACACACAACCACACACACAAGCTCAACCACACACCCAACCACACCCACAGCCACACACACACACAACCACACATAACCACAGACAACCACACACAAAACCATACACACAACCACACACACAACCACACACAACCTCAAACATATACAACCATACACAACCACACACACACAAACACACCCAACCACACACACAACCACACACACAGCCACACACAGAACCAAACACACAACCACAACCACATACACACACAATCACACACAACCACACACACAACCACACACACACAACCATACACACACAACCACACACAACCACACACACGCACAACCACACACATACAACCACACACACACAACCACAAACAATCATGCACACACAACCACACATAAATACACACACAACCATACACACAACCACACACACAGACACACACACAACCACACACACAATCACACCCAACCACACACACAACCGCACACACAACCACACACACAAACACACCCAACCACACCTACAACCACACATAACCACAACCAAACCCAACCACACCCACAACCACACACACACACAAACCACAACCACACATACAACCACACACACAACCACACCCACAACCACACACACACAACCACACACACACAACCACCCACACACAACCAGAAATATACAGACAACCAAACACATAACCACAACCACACACACAACACACACAACCACACACACAACCACACACAAACAACCACACACACAACCACACTCCCAACCACAAACACACAACTACACACACAACCACACACACACAACCACACACACACACAACCACACACACAACCACACACACAACCATACATACGACCACGCACACAACCATACACAGAACCACACAACCAAACACACACACCACACACTCAACCACACACACAACCACAACCACACACAACCACACACACAACCACACCCACACACACAACCACACACACAACCACATAGAACCAAACACACAAGCACACACACAACCACACACACACAACCACAACCACACAACCACACACACACAACCACAAACACACAATCACACACAACCACACATACAACCAAAACCACACACATAACCATGCACACACAACCACACACAACCATACACACAAACACACACATAACCACATACACAACCAACCACACACAAACACACCCAACCATACACACAACCATAACCACACACACAACCACAACCACACACACAACCACATACACACAACCACACACAACCACAATCACACACACAACCACACACGCACACACAACCACACACACAACCACAAACACACAACCACACACATACAACCACACACACAACCACAAACACAATCACACACAACCACACAACAACCAAAACCACACACACAACCACACACACAACCATGCACACACAACCACACACAACCATACACACAAACACACACACACAACCACACACAACCACATACACAACCAAACACACACAACCACACACAAACACAACCATAACCACACACACAACCACACACACAACCACACAGAACCATAATCACACACACAGCCACACACACACACACACACACAAGCTCAACCACACATCAAACCACACCCACAACCACACACACAACCACAAGCATACAAACACACACAACCACATGCACAACTCCACACAACTGCACATACAACCATACACATACACAACCACACACACAAAGCCACACACATACACACATCCACAAACATAACCTGTAGGAGAGTAGGGTCTGCTATCCTATGGTCACCCCAAATTTTTGCTTTTTGCTTCACTGGTTTTTGACATATTGAGGCTGTGGGCCTGCCAATCAGACCCCCAGCCTGCTGTTCTCTCTACTAAATTAAAACTATGCACCCTAGGTGCATAACCAATTGGAAGTGGATCACCCTGTCAGCCCCTGTACCAGTGTACACTAGGTACCCAGGGCATTGGTGTACCCAAGGCCTGCCAAGGGCTGCAGCATGTATTATGCCACCCCAGGCTTGGCCTAACAATTTGACACAACTGGCTGATCACTCAGCTGGGGTAAGTTGGTGTAATCACCTCTTACTTAGGTGTAGTATACCTATACCTAACCTTAAATGGGACACCTGGTAACCTATAAGTCACTCCTATGGCAGGCCTTAACAATCCTGAAGGCAGAGTGCTTGGTTCCATGTGAGATGGTGCTCTGGCATGAGCTGAGCCTGTCTGCAGTGGTCGGAACAACTTCCTTCTACTGTTTCCAGATATCGTCATACCATATACTCTTAAGTGCATTATGAACCTCGCGGTTAAATGCTATCTTTGGTTTGGCTTTATCAAAACATGTCGAGTAAGGTGTCATACGAATTGGAACACTAACCCCTCGCCAATTCTGGCGACGGGGTTAGCATTCCACCCTTCTAGAGGGACACGACATGTACAGTGCCTGAAACCCGGGTAAAATCAGACATAGCCTCAGCTCCACAAAATGGATGCTGCCACCACAGACACAAGTCTGCCCTCCTGCTGCTGGGAGTCCTTCCAGCTTGGGAGGTGTGGACAAAGGGTTTCCTGCCAGGGGAGGTGCGTGCACCACCCCAGACAGGATTTTGTGTATTGGTCAGGTAGGGCTTGAAAGAAACCAGACATGCCTGTGGCTCACAAGGAGCCTCGGTGCATATGCCAGTTCAAACCGGTCCTGGGGCACACCAGTCCCGGGCCTGGGGCGAGCTGGACAAAGGATTGGGGGTGTAACCACCCCCCTTCCTGGTCCCACCCATAGGGAGGGACCTAGCAGGTAGTCCGGCCCCTAGAATCCGAATAAAGGTAGGAGCTGTGTCCTAAGACTTCAGACATCCTGGAATCAACTTAAAACTAAGAAGAAGACGGGAACTTCGACGCTCTGCTGCACAGAGGACTGAAGCCAATCTCCCCTGTGGTCAGGGAGTGACCACCTTGCTAACGCAAGCACCATCCAGCGAATCAACGTCTGCTTTGCCGCCGCCTCCCGCCGGAGCCCGAGCCCAGAGACTGACAAGACCTGGACCTCCAGACCTCTCACCGCCCGATCCACAGTCCCTGCAAAGAGGAGACCCGTGGAGGCACCGAGACACGTGGAGCCAGCCATCTTGAAACGACTACGACAAGCTGACCAGTGCAACAACCGAGGCTCCCTCCAAGTTGTGCTTTGGGTCCTGAGAAGCCCAACCCTCGAGCAGCATCTGCACCAAAGGTGAGCCCTCCAGCATCTCCACGATCTGCGTGGGGCCCTTCTGCATTTTGCCACTCGACGCGCCTAACCGGTTGCTGGCCCGCTGGCTAGTGGCCATCTTGGCGACGAAATCTACGACAAACACCGCTGGTCTGGTTGCTCCAGACTGGCCCTTGCTCCCCTCCAAAGGAGCAGTTCCTCTGACCTTGCTGGTCAGAACCATCAGCTTAAACTCCTTGCCTACAACAATTGCTTTTGCCAAGGCTTGTTTGCTTCGATCAAGTCGCCGACACCGCCGACAGCGAGAGCCTGCGTGGGACAGCTCGTGACTCGACTCCTGGACGTCGTCGACCTTCAGGGACCACGTGGCTGCAGAGTCAAGCTACACCTTCCTTCCTGTTTGCACCCGACATCGCCTGGTACCCACCTGGTGCCACGCTGGTCACTGGCTAGTGACTGTGAACACTGTCCCCTCTGCTTTCAGGTCTTCAACATCTCCGATCCACTCTTGGATCCACTGCATCTCTTCCCGACCGACCGCCTGCAGCCCTTTTGTCTACAGGCCCCACGGAACAGATAGAAGAAACCCGACGCACTTCGAGGCCTATGCACCCGCTTCCTGTGGGTGAGGTAAAGCTGGCACACCTGTGCCCAAGTGTAGTATTACATCTCTAGTGCCTGTGTTCCAAATCTTAAGTTCCTAGGTCATCCGGAAGATTCCTTTTGCAGTAACTTTGTACTTTTTACGCACCCATTGAAACCTATGGGAGCACGCGTGTGACTATTTGCTCTGCACACGCCACCCGTGGACCTCCTGGTCACTAACTGACGTTAGCTCCTTGTAGGCCCAGCGATTCTAGAGGCCCTAGGCCTTTTCCCTTTTCTGTTCGTGGTACTTATACCACTATTTTAGTATATGGTTCGAGTGGCCACCAGGGCCTATCCATATAAAGTGCAACTTCTGTGTATTCTGTGATAATCTTGTTTGACGATTTGTGCTCCTGTGCTCATAAAGAGACTAGGGGTTACTTTGAGAAATAAATACATATATATTTTGAATATATATCTGTGTGGTGTCCTTTCATTGGTATAAAAGGGGGTTACTATTGGTAAAACAGCCTGCTTAACACGCTTCACGAGTTTAGCCTCAAAGACTGCTTAGCCTACGCTACCACTAGGGCAGCTAGTCCGAAAAGGTTGACTTACAACCACACCATAAGGGTTGCTTGGCATGGTACAAGGTGATCACTTTAACTAGTGAGCATCATATACCAGGCCAACTTCTCACATTGGTGAGCAGCGGTTGGATTTGAGCTTGCTGTGTTTTACCATTGTAATCTCTTGGTTACCAATTGAAAGATCACATAGGTACCTGTAGGTACATATAAAACAAGATTAGATATACATAAGTTCTACTGAACTTAGTTGTTGTAGAGCAAAGGGAGTAGCACACCCTGACTACAACTACTAGATAGGTTTAGTAGGTAAACCCAAGTGTAGGTAGATTGCAACACATCCACCCACACTTAAGAGCAATGGCTGGGGCAGAGGGGTCCACTGTACCCATCTCTGTTGAGAGTGACCCCCCGAGGGCACCATCCATCTATGCTACCCTTAATCAAAATGAGCTCAGGCAGCTGGCAACTCTTAGAGGCCTTAAACAGCCCAAGAACCCTACCTCTGCTTTGCTCAGAGAGCTCTTGCAAGAAGATGAAAATCAAAAAGAGCTCAGGAAAGCTTCCCAGTTAGCCCCCTTAGGGACAGGAACAGGAGGCCCCCCTTCTGAAGATGCCACTGAAGTACCCCTTCCCAATAGTCACCCCTTAGATGGGATGCCTACCACAGAGGATGAGAGTGAAAAGGATACTGACAGTAGTGAGGATGAAGGGAGAACTAGCCCAGTGCCAAGTGTTATACTTGGCCCAGCTAAACTAAGGCTATTGGGGACTGACAGTGGGTTCACCCCACTGGACCTCCCCAGTGGACTTAACACAGGGCTTGGAAGGCAAAGGAATCGCTCAGGTGACTCCAATGCTTCCCATGGCTCTAGAGGCTCTCAAGGTCACTCCAGGAGAAGGATGACCACCCCTCAGAGGAGGGAACATGAGGCCAAGATGCAAGAAGCTCAGCTGAGGATCAGGAAGCAGGAGCTAGAAGTAGCCCTGATGGAAGAGAAACTTAGCAAGGCTAGACAGCATAAAGAGAGTGGGTCTATACCCACTGGTGGCAGCATTGTCCCTAAGGACAAAGATAGGGTTTTCGATAATAGAAACCTGTCTAAGGTTGTGCCCCCCTACAAAAGTGGGGATGACATCCACAAGTGGATAACTGCTCTTGAGAGGGCCTGCAAAGTACAGCAGGTTCCTGAAGACCAGTGGGCAGCAATCCTCTGGCTCTCCTTTGAAGGAAGAGGCAGAGACAGACTCCTCACTGTTAGAGAAGAGGATGTCAGAAATTACAGAGTCCTGAAGAGTGTTCTAGTTGATGGGTTAGGCTTAACCACTGAACAGTACAGGTTAATGTTCAGAGACACCCAAAAGACACAGACTCAGGACTGGTCTGAATACATTGAATGTGCCACTAAGGCTCTGGAGGGTTGGTTGCTGGGAAGTAAGGTATCTGATTTTACAGGATTGTATAATTTGATGATGAGAGAACAGATTTTAAATAACTGTCAAAACCAGCAACTGCATCAACACTTGGTTGACTCTGATCTGACCTCTCCCCAAGAATTGGGAAAGAAGGCAGACAAATGGGTCAGAACCAGGGTTAAGCAAAAGAACCAGAACCAGGGCCAAGGGGGTGATCAGAAGAAAACAGACCAAAAGGGTGGAGATCAGAAACCTAAAGACCAGAAGTCTTCAACAGGGCCCCAAACTACTACTAAGGAGGGTGGGTCCCAACAGTCCAAAAAGAAGAAAGAAGGTCAAAAGAAACCCTGGTGCAATCATTGCAAGAATACAACTCACTGGACTAGTGATTGCAAAAAGGGTGGAGCCCCCAACACTGTTGCCCCTAAGGCACCTGCTCCCAGTACTACTGTTAGCAGTGTTGGTCCCCAGACAAAGGGTGTAGTGGGAATCACTATGGGAACTGAAGGAGATTCTGACTTAGACAGAACCCTGACACAGGCAGTCTTGATCTGTGATGGGGACATTGATTTGTCCCTGACTGTGAGCCCCAGTAACCTGGGCAAGTACAGACAGACTCCTTTAATTAATGACAAAGTGGCTCAAGCCTACAGGGACACCTGTGCCAGTGTCACTATGGTGACACCAGGCTTTGTGGACCCTGGACAGTACATACCAGGTGAGAACTACCTGGTGACCAATGCCAGCAATGCCACTACTTCACATAGTGTGGCAGTTGTTAACTTCTCATGGGGAGGGGTAACTGGCCTCAAAAGGGTTGTGGTTAGTGCAGACCTCCCAGTAGAATGTTTGTTGGGCAATGACCTAGAGAGTTCTCTATGGTCAGAAGTGGAGTACAGGACTCATGCAGAGATGTTAGGTATATCATCACATGTCCTTGCTGTGACCAGGTCACAGGCCAAAAAGTGCCTCACTGAACCACAGGTCTTGGATCCTGGAACAATGGACCAAGCACCTACCAAGAAGAAGAACAGGAGGGTCAAGGCTGTGCCTTCCCCCCTGCCTCAGAGTGATGATCAGCCTTCCCAGGAAGCTGATCTAGAGGACCCTGAAGGAACTGTCCCTGAAGAGCTTGAACCTGACCAGGTTGAGTTTCTGGGGACAGGGGGACCTTCAAGGGCTGACTTGAGGCAGGCTCAGTTATCCTGTCCCTCTCTTGAACCCCTCAGACAGCTGGCTGCTGCTGAGGCTGCTGGGAATGCTCAAGGTACCCATAAAGTGTATTGGGATGAAGGGCTCCTTTATTCAGAGGCTAGAGACCCCAAGCCTGGTGCAACCAGGAGGTTGGTTATACCTCTGCAATTTAGGGGCTTCCTTCTTACCTTGGCCCATGACATTCCTTTAGCAGGACACCTAGGCCAGAACAAGACCTGGGACAGACTTGTCCCTCACTTTCACTGGCCTCATATGAATGAAGATACAAAGGAGTTTTGTCGCTCCTGTGTTACCTGCCAAGCCAGTGGCAAATCAGGTGGCACAACAAAGGCCCCCCTGATACCATTACCTGTGGTGGGGGTTCCCTTTGAAAGAGTGGGAATAGACATAGTGGGTCCCATGGATCCTCCCACTGCATCTGGGCACAGATTTATACTGGTGGTAGTGGATCATGCCACCAGGTATCCAGAGGCAATTCCCCTTAGGACCACTACAGCTCCTGTTGTGGCCAGGGCCCTGCTGGGAGTATTCTCCAGAGTGGGGTTTCCTAAGGAGGTAGTATCTGACAGAGGTACCAACTTTATGTCAGGATACTTAACAGCTATGTGGAAGGAATGTGGTGTCAACTACAAGTTCACCACCCCTTATCACCCACAATGCAATGGGCTTGTTGAGAGATTCAACAAGACCCTAAAGGGTATGATCAAAGGATTACCTGAAAAGCTCAGGCGAAGATGGGACATCCTTCTACCCTGCCTTCTGTTTGCTTACAGAGAGGTCCCACAAAAAGGAGTTGGCTACAGCCCCTTTGAATTGTTGTTTGGGCACCCTGTGAGAGGCCCACTGTGTTTGGTGAAGGAAGGCTGGGAGTTACCTCTCAAAAAGCCTAAGCTAGACATAGTGGACTATGTACTTGGTCTCCGCTCCAGGATGGCTGAGTATATGGAGAAGGCATCCAAAAACCTTGAGGCAAGCCAGGCCTTACAGAAAGCTTGGCATGACCAAAAGGCTGTCTTGGTTGAGTTTCAGCCAGGACAGAAGGTATGGGTGTTGGAGCCAGTGGCCCCAGCAGCACTCCAAGACAAATGGTCTGGACCCCATACAATCCTGGAAAAGAAGGGAGAGGTCACCTACTTGGTCGACCTAGGAACTCCCAGGAGTCCCCACAGGGTACTCCATGTTAACAGACTTAAAGCATATGTTGACAGGGCAGACATGGGCTTGCTCATGGCTACAGATGAGGGACAGGAGGAAGAGAGTGACCCTCTCCCAGACCTGTTGTCTCAGAACCCTGAAGATGGCTCAGTTGAAGGAGTGACCCTTGGAGGCAACCTCACTGCCCATCAGCAGACTGAATGTAGACAGGTTCTACAATCATTTTCACATATGTTTTCCTTGATACCTAGCCAAACTGACTGGTGTACCCATGTGGTGGACACTGGTGACAGTCTGCCTGTAAAGAACAAACTTTACAGACAACCTGACCACGTCAGGGACTGTATAAAGGCTGAGGTACATAAAATGCTGGAATTAGGTGTCATTGAACCCTCAGAGAGCCCCTGGGCTAGCCCAGTGGTCCTGGTCCCCAAACCTCACACCAAAGATGGCAAGAGAGAGATGAGGTTCTGTGTGGATTACAGAGGACTCAATGCTGTCACCAGGACAGATGCACACCCTATTCCAAGGGCAGATGAGCTCATAGACAAACTAGCTTCTGCAAAGTTTTTGAGCACATTTGACTTAACAGCTGGCTATTGGCAAATCAGATTAGCTGAGGAGTCTAAGGCCAAAACAGCATTCTCAACCCCAGGTGGGCACTACCAGTTTGTGGTGATGCCCTTTGGTCTGAAGAATGCACCTGCCACCTTCCAAAGGCTGGTGAACCAAGTCCTTACTGGGTTGGATGACTTTTGCGCAGCATATCTTGATGACATTGCTGTCTTTAGCTCCACCTGGGAGGATCACCTGATCCACCTGAAGAAGGCTCTTGAGGCTCTGCAAAGGGCAGGCCTCACTATCAAGGCTACTAAGTGCCAGATAGGGCAGAGTAAGGTTGTATATTTGGGCCACCTTGTAGGTGGAGGCCAAGTTCAACCACTGGAGAGTAAGATACAATCCATCAAGGACTGGTCCCCTCCAACCACCCAGACTCAAGTTCGAGCTTTCTTGGGCTTGACTGGGTACTACAGGAAGTTTGTTAAGAACTATGGGTCCATTGTGACTCCTCTTAATGATCTGACATCCAAGAAGATGCCCAAAAAGGTTCAGTGGACAGTAAGCTGTCAAAAGGCATTTGATGACCTGAAGGAGGCCATGTGCTCTGCACCTATCCTGAAAAGTCCTGACTACTCCAAAGAGTTTATTGTCCAAACAGATGCTTCTGAGTTGGGTGTGGGAGCTGTGCTGTCACAACTTAATGTAGATGGTCAAGACCAACCCATTGCTTTTATTAGCAGAAGGTTGACCCCCAGAGAGAAGAATTGGTCAGCTATTGAGAGGGAGGCCTTTGCTGTGGTGTGGGCCCTGAAGAAGCTGAGGCCATACTTGTTTGGCACTCACTTCAAGATTCAGACCGACCACAAGCCCCTCTTGTGGCTAAATCAGATGAAGGGTGAAAACCCCAAACTGCTTAGGTGGTCCATTTCCCTACAGGGGATGGACTTTACAGTGGAGCACCGGCCAGGTACTGACCATGGGAATGCAGATGGTCTCTCCAGGTACTTCCACTTAGGACATGAAGACGAGACTGGTCAAGGCTAGTTTAATGTCCCAGCGTTTGGGGGGGGGTTGTGTAGGAGAGTAGGGTCTGCTATCCTATGGTCACCCCAAATTTTTGCTTTTTGCTTCACTGGTTTTTGACATATTGAGGCTGTGGGCCTGCCAATCAGACCCCCAGCCTGCTGTTCTCTCTACTAAATTAAAACTATGCACCCTAGGTGCATAACCAATTGGAAGTGGATCACCCTGTCAGCCCCTGTACCAGTGTACACTAGGTACCCAGGGCATTGGTGTACCCAAGGCCTGCCAAGGGCTGCAGCATGTATTATGCCACCCCAGGCTTGGCCTAACAATTTGACACAACTGGCTGATCACTCAGCTGGGGTAAGTTGGTGTAATCACCTCTTACTTAGGTGTAGTATACCTATACCTAACCTTAAATGGGACACCTGGTAACCTATAAGTCACTCCTATGGCAGGCCTTAACAATCCTGAAGGCAGAGTGCTTGGTTCCATGTGAGATGGTGCTCTGGCATGAGCTGAGCCTGTCTGCAGTGGTCGGAACAACTTCCTTCTACTGTTTCCAGATATCGTCATACCATATACTCTTAAGTGCATTATGAACCTCGCGGTTAAATGCTATCTTTGGTTTGGCTTTATCAAAACATGTCGAGTAAGGTGTCATACGAATTGGAACACTAACCCCTCGCCAATTCTGGCGACGGGGTTAGCATTCCACCCTTCTAGAGGGACACGACATGTACAGTGCCTGAAACCCGGGTAAAATCAGACATAGCCTCAGCTCCACAAAATGGATGCTGCCACCACAGACACAAGTCTGCCCTCCTGCTGCTGGGAGTCCTTCCAGCTTGGGAGGTGTGGACAAAGGGTTTCCTGCCAGGGGAGGTGCGTGCACCACCCCAGACAGGATTTTGTGTATTGGTCAGGTAGGGCTTGAAAGAAACCAGACATGCCTGTGGCTCACAAGGAGCCTCGGTGCATATGCCAGTTCAAACCGGTCCTGGGGCACACCAGTCCCGGGCCTGGGGCGAGCTGGACAAAGGATTGGGGGTGTAACCACCCCCCTTCCTGGTCCCACCCATAGGGAGGGACCTAGCAGGTAGTCCGGCCCCTAGAATCCGAATAAAGGTAGGAGCTGTGTCCTAAGACTTCAGACATCCTGGAATCAACTTAAAACTAAGAAGAAGACGGGAACTTCGACGCTCTGCTGCACAGAGGACTGAAGCCAATCTCCCCTGTGGTCAGGGAGTGACCACCTTGCTAACGCAAGCACCATCCAGCGAATCAACGTCTGCTTTGCCGCCGCCTCCCGCCGGAGCCCGAGCCCAGAGACTGACAAGACCTGGACCTCCAGACCTCTCACCGCCCGATCCACAGTCCCTGCAAAGAGGAGACCCGTGGAGGCACCGAGACACGTGGAGCCAGCCATCTTGAAACGACTACGACAAGCTGACCAGTGCAACAACCGAGGCTCCCTCCAAGTTGTGCTTTGGGTCCTGAGAAGCCCAACCCTCGAGCAGCATCTGCACCAAAGGTGAGCCCTCCAGCATCTCCACGATCTGCGTGGGGCCCTTCTGCATTTTGCCACTCGACGCGCCTAACCGGTTGCTGGCCCGCTGGCTAGTGGCCATCTTGGCGACGAAATCTACGACAAACACCGCTGGTCTGGTTGCTCCAGACTGGCCCTTGCTCCCCTCCAAAGGAGCAGTTCCTCTGACCTTGCTGGTCAGAACCATCAGCTTAAACTCCTTGCCTACAACAATTGCTTTTGCCAAGGCTTGTTTGCTTCGATCAAGTCGCCGACACCGCCGACAGCGAGAGCCTGCGTGGGACAGCTCGTGACTCGACTCCTGGACGTCGTCGACCTTCAGGGACCACGTGGCTGCAGAGTCAAGCTACACCTTCCTTCCTGTTTGCACCCGACATCGCCTGGTACCCACCTGGTGCCATGCTGGTCACTGGCTAGTGACTGTGAACACTGTCCCCTCTGCTTTCAGGTCTTCAACATCTCCGATCCACTCTTGGATCCACTGCATCTCTTCCCGACCGACCGCCTGCAGCCCTTTTGTCTACAGGCCCCACGGAACAGATAGAAGAAACCCGACGCACTTCGAGGCCTATGCACCCGCTTCCTGTGGGTGAGGTAAAGCTGGCACACCTGTGCCCAAGTGTAGTATTACATCTCTAGTGCCTGTGTTCCAAATCTTAAGTTCCTAGGTCATCCGGAAGATTCCTTTTGCAGTAACTTTGTACTTTTTACGCACCCATTGAAACCTATGGGAGCACGCGTGTGACTATTTGCTCTGCACACGCCACCCGTGGACCTCCTGGTCACTAACTGACGTTAGCTCCTTGTAGGCCCAGCGATTCTAGAGGCCCTAGGCCTTTTCCCTTTTCTGTTCGTGGTACTTATACCACTATTTTAGTATATGGTTCGAGTGGCCACCAGGGCCTATCCATATAAAGTGCAACTTCTGTGTATTCTGTGATAATCTTGTTTGACGATTTGTGCTCCTGTGCTCATAAAGAGACTAGGGGTTACTTTGAGAAATAAATACATATATATTTTGAATATATATCTGTGTGGTGTCCTTTCATTGGTATAAAAGGGGGTTACTATTGGTAAAACAGCCTGCTTAACACGCTTCACGAGTTTAGCCTCAAAGACTGCTTAGCCTACGCTACCACTAGGGCAGCTAGTCCGAAAAGGTTGACTTACAACCACACCATAAGGGTTGCTTGGCATGGTACAAGGTGATCACTTTAACTAGTGAGCATCATATACCAGGCCAACTTCTCACATAACCACACCCAAAACCACACACACAACCACATAACCACACACACAACCACACACAAAACCACAACCACACACACAACCACACACACAACTACACACACACAACCACACCCACACCTACAACCACACATAACCACAACCAAACCCAACCACACCCACAACCACACACACATACACAACCACACACACACAACCACAACCACACACAGAACCAAACACACAACCACAAGCACACACCCAACCACACACAACTACAACCACACACAACCACAACCACACACACAACCACACAACCACACACACACACATACAACCACATACACACACAACCACAAACACAATCACACACAACCACACATACAACCAAAACCACACACAACCACACACACAACTATGCACACACAAACACACACAACCATACACACACACAAACACACCCGACCACACACACAACCCCACACACAACCACAACCACACACACAGCCACACACACAGCCACACACACAGCCACACACACAACCACACATACAACCACACACACACAACCACACACACAACCACACACACACAACCACACACACACAACCACACACACACACACAATCACACCCAACCACACACACAACCACACACACAACCACACAAACACACCCAACCACACCTACAACCACACATAACCACAACCAAACCCAACCACACCCACAACCACACACACACAAACCACAACCACACACACAACCACACACACAACCACACACACAACCACACACACAACCATACCCACAACCACACACACACACAACCACACACACAACCACACACACAACCACAAGCACACAACCACAAGCACACACACCACACACACACAACCACATATACACACAATCACAAACAACCACACACACACAACCACACACAACCACACACACACACACACACACACAACCACAAACACACAATCACACACAACCACACATACAACCATGCACACACAACTGCACACACAACCACACACACAAACACACACACAAACACACAAAACCACATACACAACCAAACGCACACAACCACACGCACACAACCACACACACAACCTCACACAAAAAACCCAACCACATACACAACCATAACCACACACACAACCACACACACAACCACATACACAAACACACACACAATCACACACACAACCACACACACAAGCTCAGCCACACACCCAACCACACCCACAACCACACACACACAACCACAGACAACCACACACAAAACCACACACACAACCATACACACACACAACCTCACACACAACCACACACACGACTTCACACACAACCACACACACAACCACACACATAACACACACAACCACAAGCATACAACCACACACAACCACACAACTGCACATACAAACAACCACATACACAACCACACCCAAAACCACACACACAACAACCACATAACCACACACACAACCACACACACAACCACAACCACAACCACATCTACAACCACACATAACCACAACCAAACCCAACCACACACACACAAACCACAACCACACACAACCACTCACAACCACATACACAACCACAACCACAACCACACCCACAACCACACACAACCACAACCAAACGTAACCACAACCACACACAGAACCAAACACACAACCACAAGCACACACACAACCACACACACACACACAACCCCAACCAAATACACACACAATCATACCCAACCACACACACAACCACACACACACAACCACACACAACCACACACACACAACCACACACACAACCACAAACACACAATCACACACAACCACACATACAACCACAACCACACACACAACCATGCACACACAACCACACACAAATACACACACAGCCATACACACAACCACACACAAAACACACACACACATCCACACATACCACACACAACCACATACACAACCAAACACACACAACCACACACACACACAAACACACCCAACCACACACACACAACCACACACACACAACCACACACAACCACACACACAAACACACACAACCACACACACAACCTCACACACAACCTCACACACAACCACACACACAACACACACAACCACATGCACAACCACACCCAAACCCACACACACAACAAACACATAACCACACATACAACCACACACACAACCACATACGCAACTACACAAACAACCACACAACCACAACCACACCTACAACCACACATAACCACAACCAAACCCAACCACACCCACACACAAATCACAACCACACACAAACACAACCACACACACACAACCACACACACACAACCACACACACATCCACAACCACACAACCACACACACACAACCCCCACACACACAACCACACCCACACACACCTACAGCCACACCTACAACAACCACACACACAACCACACACAACCATACAACCACACACACAACCACACACACAACCACACTCACACAACCACACACACACAACCACACACACAACCACACATACACACTACAACACACACAACCACACCCAAAACCACATACAACACAACCACATAACCACACACACAACCACACACACAACCACACACACACACAACCACACATACAACCATACACACACAACCACACCCACAACTACAACCAAACCACACCCACAACCACACACACAACCACAACCATACAGACAACCAAACACACAACCACACACACAATACACACAACCACACACACAACCGCACACACACAACCACACACACACACAACCACACACACAACAAACACACAACTACACACACACAACCACAACCACACACAGAACCAAACACACAACCACAAGCACACACACAATCACACATACACAACCACAACCACACACACAATCACACACAACCACACACACAACCACACACACACAACCACACACACACAACCACAAACACACAACCACACACACAACCACACACACACAACCACACAGAACCACAATAACACACACAACCACACAGAACCACAATAACACACACAACCACACACACACAACCACCACCACACACAAAACCACTCACAACCACACACACACAACCACACATACAACCACAGCCACACACAACCACACATAATCATAACCACACACAACCACACACAACCATACACACAACCATACACAACCACACACATAACCACACACACACAACCACACACACAACCACACACAACCATACACACACAACCATACACACACAACCAACCACACACACAACCACACACACAACCACCCACAACCACACACAACCACACACACAACCACACACACAAACATACACACAACCATACACACAACACCAACCACACACACAACCACACACAACCACCCACACACACAACCACACACAACCACACATACAATCAAAACCACACACACAACCACAAACACAACCATGCACACACAACCATACACAAATACACACAACACACACACACACAAACACACACACACAACCACACACTACCACACACACAACCACAACCACACACAGAACCAAACACACAACCACAAGCACACACACAACCACACACACACAACCACACACACACAATCACACCCAACCACGCACACACAAAACCACACACACACACAACCACACACACACACACAACCACAAACACACAATCACACACAACCACACATACAACCAAAACCACACACAACCACACACACACACACAAACACACCCATCCACAACCACACACACACAACCACGCAGAACCACAACAACACACACACACAACCACACACACACACACACACAACCACACAGAACCACAACCACACACACACAACCAAACACAACCACACACATGACCACAAACACACAATCACACACAACCACACATACAACCAAAACCACACACACAACCATGCACACACAACCACACACAAATACACACACAACCATACACACAACCACACACAAAACATACACACAACCACATACACAACCAAACACACACAACCACACACACACAAACACACCCAACCACAACCACACACACAACCACACACACAACCACACACACACAACCACACAAAACCACAATCACACACACAACCACACACACACAACCACAACCACATACACACACAACCACACACACACAACCACACACACACACAACCACACACACAACCGCATACACACACACACAACCACACAACACAAGCTCAACCACACACACAACCACAACCGTATATATACACAACCACACACACACAAACACACCCAACCACACCTACAACCACACACACAAACCACAACCACACACACCACCACACACACAAACCACAACCACACTCACAACCACACACACAACCACACACACACAACCACACACACACAACCACACACAACCACACCCACACACAGAACCAAACACACAACCACAAACACACACACAAGCACAAGCACACATACAACCACATACACATAAAATCACACCCAACCACACACACAACCACACACACACACAACCACACACACACAGCCACACATACAACCACACACACAACCACACCCAACCACACACACACAACCACACACACAACCACACATACAACCATGCACACACAACCGCACACAAATACACACACAACCATACACACAACCACACACACAACCACACACACAACCACACACAACCACATACACAACCAAACACACACAACCACACACACAACCACACACACAAACACACCCAACCACACACACACACAACCATAACCACACACACAACCACAAGCACACACACAACCACACACACAACCAAAACCACACACACACACACACTCACACACAACCACACACACACAACCACACACACAACCAAAACCACACACACACAACACACACAAACACACCCTACCACACCTACAACCACACACACACAACCACAAACACACAATCACACACAACCACACATACAACCAAAACCACACACACAACCATGCACACACAACCATATACACAAACACACACACACAAACACACACATAACCACATACACAACCAACCACACACAAACACACCCAACCATACACACAACCATAACCACACACACAACCACAACCACACACACAACCACATACACACAACCACACAGAACCACAATCACACACACAACCACACACGCATACACAACCACACACACAACCACACACACAAGCTCAACCACACACCCAACCACACCCACAGCCACACACACACACAACCACACATAACCACAGACAACCACACACAAAACCATACACACAACCACACACACAACCACACACAACCTCAAACATATACAACCATACACAACCACACACACACAAACACACCCAACCACACACACAACCACACACACAGCCACACACAGAACCAAACACACAACCACAACCACATACACACACAATCACACACAATCACACACAACCACACACACAACCACACACACACAACCATACACACACAACCACACACAACCACACACACGCACAACCACACACATACAACCACACACACACAACCACAAACAATCATGCACACACAACCACACATAAATACACACACAACCATACACACAACCACACACACAGACACACACACAACCACACACACAATCACACCCAACCACACACACAACCGCACACACAACCACACACACAAACACACCCAACCACACCTACAACCACACATAACCACAACCAAACCCAACCACACCCACAACCACACACACACAAACCACAACCACACATACAACCACACACACAACCACACCCACAACCACACACACACAACCACACACACACAACCACACACACACAACCAGAAATATACAGACAACCAAACACATAACCACAACCACACACACAACACACACAACCACACACACAACCACACACAAACAACCACACACACAACCACACTCCCAACCACAAACACACAACTACACACACAACCACACACACACAACCACACACACACACAACCACACACACAACCACACACACAACCATACATACAACCACGCACACAACCATACACAGAACCACACAACCAAACACACACACCACACACTCAACCACACACACAACCACACACACACACAAACACACCACCACACACACACACAACCACAAAAACAACCACACACACAAGCTCAACCACACACCCAACCACAACCACACCCACAACCACACAACCACACACACAACCACACACATAACCACACACACAACACCACACATAACCACACAAAACCACATACAACCATACACACAACCACACACACAACCACACACAACACACAAAACCACATACAACCATACACACAACCACACACACAACCACACACAACACACACAACCACACACACAACCACACATAACCACAACCACACACACAACCATAACCACACACACAACCACACACACAACCACAACCACACACACAACCACACAGAACCACAATCACACACACACAACTACACACACAAAACCACTCAAAATCACACACACAACCACACATACAATCACACACACAACCACAACCACACCCACCCACACCCACAACCACACACACACACAACCACAACCATACAGACAACCAAACACATAACCATAACCACACACACAACACACACAACCACACACACAACCACACACAAACCACACACACAACCACACTCCCAACCACAAACACACAACTACACACACAACCACACACACACTACCACACACACACAACCACACACACCACACACACAACCACGCATACAACCACGCACACAACCATACACAGAACCACACAAACAAAAACACACACACCACACACTCAACCACACACACAACCACACACACAACCAAACACACCACCACACACACACAACCACAAAAACAACCACACACACAAGCTCAACCACACACCCAACCATGCCCACAACCACACACACAACCACACACACAACCACACACATAACCACACACACAACACCACACATAACCACACATAACCACACAAAACCACACACAACCATACACACAACCACACACACAACCACACACACAACCACACACACAACCACACACAACACACACAACCACACACACACAACCATACACACAACCGCACAAAACCACACACACAACCACACATAACCACAACCACACACACAACATACACACACAACCAGACATTAACCACACACAAAACCACATACACAACCATAACCACAACCACACACACAACCACACACACACAACCACACACACAACCACACACAACACACACAACCACACAACCATACACACAACCACACACAACTACACACACACAACCATATACAACTACACACACCACATACACAGACAACCACACACACACACACACACACGACCACACACATATAACCACTCACACACAACCACACAACTACTCACACATACACAACCACACACACACAACCACACATCCACACACACAACCACACCTGCACCCACAACCTCACCCACAACCACACAACCACACACACAACCACACACACAACCACACACAATCACACACAACACACACAACCACACACACACAACCTCAACCACACACACAACCACACACACACATACAACCACACAACCACACACAACCACATACACAACCACATACAACCACACATGCACACACAACCACACACACAACCAAACACACATCACACAACCACCCACGACCTCCCACACAACCACATACACACAACCACACACAACCATACACACAACCATACACAACTATACACAACCACACACACACAACCACACAACCACTCACACATACATAACCACACAACCACACACACAACCACACATCCACACACACCCACAACACCTGCACCCACAACCTCACCCACAACCACACAACCACAGACACAACCACGCACACAATCACACACACAACCAAACACACAACCACACACACAAGCACATACACAACCTCAACCACACACACAACCACACACACATACAACCACCCACAACCACATACACAACCACACATACAACCACATACACAACCACACATACGCATGCATGACCACACACACACAACCAAACACACACCACACACACAACCACCCAGAACTACACACACAACCACACACAACTATACACAACCACACACACAACTACACACACACAACCACACCCATATAGAACCACCCACACCCACACACAACCACACACACAATCACAACCACACACAACCACACACACACACAACCACACACAACCACAAACATACAATCACACAACACATACACACACCACACACAACCACGCACACAACCACACACAACCACACACACACAACCACACATACACTCACACACACACAACCACACACACAAGCACAACCACACACACAACCACATATCCACACACACAACCACACACACAACCACAACCACTCACATACACAACCACACACAACTACACACAACCACGCACACAACCACACACACACAAGCACATACACATCCCTACACATACAACCACACGCACAACCACACACACCACACACAACCACACACACAACCACATACAACCAAACACATAACCACAACCACACACACAACACACACAACCACACACACAACCACACACAAACCACACACACAACCACACTCCCAACCACAAACACACAACTACACACACAACCACACACACACAACCACACACACACAACCAAACACACCACCACACACACACACACAACCACAAAAACAACCACACACACAAGCTTAACCACACACACAACCACACACACAACCACACACATAACCACACACAACACCACACAAAACCACACACAACCATACACACAACCACACACACAACCACACAACCACACTGTGAGAAGTTGGCCTGGTATATGCTGTTCACTAGTTCTAGTGACCACCTTGTACCATGCCAAGCAACCCTTATGGTGTGGTTGTAAGTCAACCTTTTTGGACTAGCTGCCCTAGTGGTAGCGTAGGCTAAGCAGTCTTTGAGGCTAAACTCGTGAAGCGTGTTAAGCAAGCTGTTTTACCAATAGTAACCCCCTTTTATACCAATGAAAGGACACCACACAGATATATATTCAAAATATATATGTATTTATTTCTCAAAGTAACCCCTAGTCTCTTTATGAGCACAGGAGCACAAATCGTCAAACAAGATTATCACATAATACACAGAAGTTGCACTTTATATGGATAGGCCCTGGTGGCCACTCGAACCATATACTAAAATAGTGGTATAAGTACCACGAACAGAAAAGGGAAAAGGCCTAGGACCTCTAGAATCGCTGGGCCTACAAGGAGCTAACGTCAGTTAGTGACCAGGAGGTCCACGGGTGGCGTGTGCAGAGCAAATAGTCACACGCGTGCTCCCATAGGTTTCAATGGGTGCGTAAAAAGTACAAAGTTACTGCAAAAGGAATCTTCCGGATGACCTAGGAACTTAAGATTTGGAACACAGGCACTAGAGATGTAATACTACACTTGGGCACAGGTGTGCCAGCTTTACCTCACCCACAGGAAGCGGGTGCATAGGCCTCGAAGTGCGTCGGGTTTCTTCTATCTGTTCCGTGGGGCCTGTAGACAAAAGTGCTGCAGGCGGTCGGTCGGGAAGAGATGCAGTGGATCCAAGAGTGGATCGGAGATGTTGAAGACCTGTAAGCAGAGGGGACAGTGTTCACAGTCACTAGCCAGTGACCAGCGTGGCACCAGGTGGGTACCAGGCGATGTCGGGCGCAAACAGGTGATGAGGGGTAGCTTGTCTCCGCAGCCACGTGGTCCCTGAAGGTCGACGACGTCCAGGAGTCGGCTCACGAGCTGTCCCACGCAGGCTCTCGCTGTCGGCGGTGTCGGCGACTTGATCGAAGCAAACAAGCCTTGGCAAAAGCAATTGTAGAAGGATTCGGAAATCAGCTGTTGGTTCTGACCAGCAAGGTCAGAGGGATTGCTCCTTTGGAGGGGAGCAAGGGCCAGTCTGGAGCAACCAGACCAGCGGTGTTTGTCGTAGATTTCGTCGCCAAGATGGCCACTAGCCAGCGGGCCAGCAACCGGTTAGGCGCGTCGAGTGGCAAAATGCAGAAGGGCCCCACGCAGATCGTGGAGATGCTGGAGGGCTCACCTTTGGTGCAGATGCTGCTCGAGGGTTGGGCTTCTCAGGACCCAAAGCACAACTTGGAGGGAGCCTCGGTTGTTGCACTTGTCAGCTTGTCGTAGTCGTTCCAAGATGGCTGGCTCCACGTGTCTCGGTGCCTCCACGGGTCTCCTCCTTTCAGGGACTGTGGATCGGGCGGTGAGAGGTCTGGAGGTCCAGGTCTTGTCAGTCTCTGGGCTCGGGCTCCGGCGGGAGGCGGCGGCAAAGCAGACGGTGATTCGCTGGATGGTGCTTGCGTTAGCAAGGTGGTCACTCCCTGACCACAGGGGAGATTTTCTTCAGTCTTCTGTGCAGCAGAATGTCGAAGTTCCCGTCTTCTTCTTAGTTTCAAGTTGATTCCAGGATGTCTGAAGTCTTAGGACACAGCTCCTACCTTTATTCGGATTCTAGGGGCCGGACTACCTGCTAGGTCCCTCCCTATGGGTGGGACCAGGAAGGGGGGTGGTTACACCCCCAATCCTTTGTCCAGCTCGCCCCAGGCCCGGGACTGGTGTGCCCCAGGACCGGTTTGAACTGGCATATGCACCGAGGCTCCTTGTGAGCCACAGGCATGTCTGGTTTCTTTCAAGCCCTACCTGACCAATACACAAAATCCTGTCTGGGGTGGTGCACGCACCTCCCCTGGCAGGAAACCCTTTGTCCACACCTCCCAAGCTGGAAGGACTCCCAGCAGCAGGAGGGCAGACTTGTGTCTGTGGTGGCAGCATCCATTTTGTGGAGCTGAGGCTATGTCTGATTTTACCCGGGTTTCAGGTACTGTACATGTCGTGTCCCTCTAGAAGGGTGGGATGCTAACCCCGTCGCCAGAATTGGCGAGGGGTTAGTATTCCAATTCGTATGACACCTTACTCGACATGTTTTGATAAAGCCAAACCAAAGATAGCATTTAACCGCGAGGTTCATAATGCACTTAAGAGTATATGGTATGACGATATCTGGAAACAGTAGAAGGAAGTTGTTCCGACCACTGCAGACAGGCTCAGCTCATGCCAGAGCACCATCTCACATGGAACCAAGCACTCTGCCTTCAGGATTGTTAAGGCCTGCCATAGGAGTGACTTATAGGTTACCAGGTGTCCCATTTAGGGTTAGGTATAGGTATACTACACCTAAGTAAGAGGTGATTACACCAACTTACCCCAGCTGAGTGATCAGCCAGTTGTGTCAGATTGTTAGGCCAAGCCTGGGGTGGCATAATACATGCTGCAGCCCCTGGCAGGCCTTGGGTACACCAATGCCCTGGGTACCTAGTGTACACTGGTACAGGGGCTGACAGGGTGATCCACTTCCAATTGGTTATGCACCTAGGGTGCATAGTTTTAATTTAGTAGAGAGAACAGCAGGCTGGGGGTCTGATTGGCAGGCCCACAGCCTCAATATGTCAAAAACCAGTGAAGCAAAAAGCAAAAATTTGGGGTGACCATAGGATAGCAGACCCTACTCTCCTACACAACCCCCCCCCAAACGCTGGGACATTAAACTAGCCTTGACCAGTCTCGTCTTCATGTCCTAAGTGGAAGTACCTGGAGAGACCATCTGCATTCCCATGGTCAGTACCTGGCCGGTGCTCCACTGTAAAGTCCATCCCCTGTAGGGAAATGGACCACCTAAGCAGTTTGGGGTTTTCACCCTTCATCTGATTTAGCCACAAGAGGGGCTTATGGTCGGTCTGAATCTTGAAGTGAGTGCCAAACAAGTATGGCCTCAGCTTCTTCAGGGCCCACACCACAGCAAAGGCCTCCCTCTCAATAGCTGACCAATTCTTCTCTCTGGGGGTCAACCTTCTGCTAATAAAAGCAATGGGTTGGTCTTGACCATCTACATTAAGTTGTGACAGCACAGCTCCCACACCCAACTCAGAAGCATCTGTTTGGACAATAAACTCTTTGGAGTAGTCAGGACTTTTCAGGATAGGTGCAGAGCACATGGCCTCCTTCAGGTCATCAAATGCCTTTTGACAGCTTACTGTCCACTGAACCTTTTTGGGCATCTTCTTGGATGTCAGATCATTAAGAGGAGTCACAATGGACCCATAGTTCTTAACAAACTTCCTGTAATACCCAGTCAAGCCCAAGAAAGCTCGAACTTGAGTCTGGGTGGTTGGAGGGGACCAATCCTTGATGGACTGTATCTTACTCTCCAGTGGTTGAACTTGGCCCCCACCTACAAGGTGGCCCAAATACACAACCTTACTCTGCCCTATCTGGCACTTAGTAGCCTTGATAGTGAGGCCTGCCCTTTGCAGAGCCTCAAGAGCCTTCTTCAGGTGGATCAGGTGATCCTCCCAGGTGGAACTAAAGACAGCAATGTCATCAAGATATGCTGCGCAAAAGTCATCCAACCCAGTATGGACTTGGTTCACCAGCCTTTGGAAGGTGGCAGGTGCATTCTTCAGACCAAAGGGCATCACCACAAACTGATAATGCCCACCTGGGGTTGAGAATGCTGTTTTGGCCTTAGACTCCTCAGCTAACCTGATTTGCCAATAGCCAGCTGTCAAGTCAAATGTGCTCAAAAACTTTGCAGAAGCTAGTTTGTCTATGAGCTCATCTGCCCTTGGAATAGGGTGTGCATCTGTCCTGGTGACAGCATTGAGTCCTCTGTAGTCCACACAGAACCTCATCTCTCTCTTGCCATCTTTGGTGTGAGGTTTGGGGACCAGAACCACTGGGCTAGCCCAGGGGCTCTCTGAGGGTTCAATGACACCTAATTCCAGCATTTTATGTACCTCAGCCTTTATACAGTCCCTGACGTGGTCAGGTTGTCTGTAAAGTTTGTTCTTTACAGGCAGACTGTCACCAGTGTCCACAACATGGGTACACCAGTCAGTTTGACTAGGTATCAAGGAAAACATATGTGAAAATGATTGTAGAACCTGCCTACATTCAGTCTGCTGATGGGCAGTGAGGTTGCCTCCAAGGGTCACTCCTTCAACTGAGCCATCTTCAGGGTTCTGAGACAACAGGTCTGGGAGAGGGTCACTGTGAGAAGTTGGCCTGGTATATGCTGTTCACTAGTTCTAGTGACCACCTTGTACCATGCCAAGCAACCCTTATGGTGTGGTTGTAAGTCAACCTTTTCGGACTAGCTGCCCTAGTGGTAGCGTAGGCTAAGCAGTCTTTGAGGCTAAACTCGTGAAGCGTGTTAAGCCAGCTGTTTTACCAAATGCAACCCCCTTTTATACCAATGAAAGGACACCACACAGATATATATTCAAAATATATATGTATTTATTTATCAAAGTAACCCCTAGTCTCTTTATGAGCACAGGAGCACAAATCGTCAAACAAGATTATCACAGAATACACAGAAGTTGCACGTTATATGGATAGGCCCTGGTGGCCACTCAAACCATATACTAAAATAGTGGTATAAGTACCACGAACAGAAAAGGGAAAAGGCCTAGGGCCTCTAGAATCGCTGGGCCTACAAGGAGCTAACGTCAGTTAGTGACCAGGAGGTCCACGGGTGGCGTGTGCAGAGCAAATAGTCACACGCGTGCTCCCATAGGTTTCAATGGGTGCGTAAAAAGTACAAAGTTACTGCAAAAGGAATCTTCCGGATGACCTAGGAACTTAAGATTTGGAACACAGGCACTAGAGATGTATTACTACACATGGGCACCGGAGTACCAGCTTTACCTCACCCACAGGAAGCGGGTGCATAGGCCTCAAAGTGCGTCGGGTTTCTTCTATCTGTTCCGTTGAGCCTGGGACAAAGATGCTGCAGGCGGTCGGTCGGGAAGAGATGCAGTGGATCCAAGAGTGGATCGGAGATGTTGAAGACCTGTAAGCAGAGGGGACAGTGTTCACAGTCACTAGCCAGTGACCAGCGTGGCACCAGGTGGGTACCAGGCGATGTCGGGTGCAAACAGGTGATGAGGGGTAGCTTGTCTCCGCAGCCACGTGGTCCCTGGAGGTCGACGACGTCCAGGAGTCGGCTCACGAGCTGTCCCACGCAGGCTCTCGCTGTCGGCGGTGTCGGCGACTTGATCGAAGCAAACAAGCCTTGGCAAAAGCAATTGTAGGAGGATTCGGAAATCAGCTGTTGGTTCTGACCAGCAAGGTCAGAGGGATTGCTCCTTTGGAGGGGAGCAAGGGCCAGTCTGGAGCAACCAGACCAGCAGTGTTTGTCGTAGATTTCGTCGCCAAGATGGCCACTAGCCAGCGGGCCAGCAACCGGTTAGGCGCGTCGAGTGGCAAAATGCAGAAGGGCCCCACGCAGATCGTGGAGATGCTGGAGGGCTCACCTTTGGTGCAGATGCTGCTCGAGGGTTGGGCTTCTCAGGACCCAAAGCACAACTTGGAGGGAGCCTCGGTTGTTGCACTGGTCAGCTTGTCGTAGTCGTTTCAAGATGGCTGGCTCCACGTGTCTCGGTGCCTCCACGGGTCTCCTCTTTTCAGGGACTGTGGATCGGGCGGTGAGAGGTCTGGAGGTCCAGGTCTTGTCAGTCTCTGGGCTCGGGCTCCGGCGGGAGGCGGCGGCAAAGCAGACGTTGATTCGCTGGATGGTGCTTGCGTTAGCAAGGTGGTCACTCCCTGACCACAGGGGAGATTTTCTTCAGTCTTCTGTGCAGCAGAATGTCGAAGTTCCCGTCTTCTTCTTAGTTTCAAGTTGATTCCAGGATGTCTGAAGTCTTAGGACACAGCTCCTACCTTTAAGCGGATTCTAGGGGCCGGACTACCTGCTAGGTCCCTCCCTAAGGGTGGGACCAGGAAGGGGGGTGGTTACACCCCCAATCCTTTGTCCAGCTCGCCCCAGGCCCGGGACTGGTGTGCCCCAGGACCGGTTTGAACTGGCATATGCACCGAGGCTCCTTGTGAGCCACAGGCATGTCTGGTTTCTTTCAAGCCCTACCTGACCAATACACAAAATCCTGTCTGGGGTGGTGCACGCACCTCCCCTGGCAGGAAACCCTTTGTCCACACCTCCCAAGCTGGAAGGACTCCCAGCAGCAGGAGGGCAGACTTGTGTCTGTGGTGGCAGCATCCATTTTGTGGAGCTGAGGCTATGTCTGATTTTACCCGGGTTTCAGGTACTGTACATGTCGTGTCCCTCTAGAAGGGTGGAATGCTAACCCCGTCGCCAGAATTGGCGAGGGGTTAGTATTCCAATTCGTATGACACCTTACTCGACATGTTTTGATAAAGCCAAACCAAAGATAGCATTTAACCGCGAGGTTCATAATGCACTTAAGAGTATATGGTATGACGATATCTGGAAACAGTAGAAGGAAGTTGTTCCGACCACTGCAGACAGGCTCAGCTCATGCCAGAGCACCATCTCACATGGAACCAAGCACTCTGCCTTCAGGATTGTTAAGGCCTGCCATAGGAGTGACTCATAGGTTACCAGGTGTCCCATTTAAGGTTAGGTATAGGTATACTACACCTAAGTAAGAGGTGATTACACCAACTTACCCCAGCTGAGTGATCAGCCAGTTGTGTCAGATTGTTAGGCCAAGCCTGGGGTGGCATAATACATGCTGCAGCCCCTGGCAGGCCTTGGGTACACCAATGCCCTGGGTACCTAGTGTACACTGGTACAGGGGCTGACAGGGTGATCCAACCAATTGGGTATGTACCTAGGGTACATGGAGTCCATTTTACAGAGAGAGCAGATAGCCTGAGAGCCTGAATGGCAGGATCTCAGGCCAACTAAGTCGAAAAACCAGCTAGACACTAGGCAAAAATTTGGGGGTAACCATAGTCAGATATCCACCTTCCTACACAACCCCCCCCCAAACGAAGGGAGATAAGGCTGACCTTGACCAGGTAAGCCTATATTGCCCAAGTGGCCATATAAGGAGGAACCAGCACTGGCATGGTTACCCCCTGTCTCATGGTCCACTAAGCAATCCCTCACCCTAAGGGTATCAGAGGGTCTCCACCATAGGGAATCTCTACCTGTGGTGTGTCTTGGCAAAGTAAAAGGCTGGTGTTGAGATGGAGTACTGAAGTGAGTGTCCTCAAAGTGAGGCCTCAGCTTCCTCCAATCATCCTCCACCATGGATGCCTTTCTTTCTTTAACTGAGTTGCACTGTGCTCTCAGGGTCAGCCTCTGGCTACCTAAAGCTGGAGGCTGGGTCCCTTTTGTGGGCTTACTGGAGGGACAGGTCAGGTTTGGGGCCCTAAGGTCCCATGTTTGCCTGTGCCCAACAGAATCCCCCTGGGGGAGGTCCCTAACTACCTGTAAAGGAGATCCCTCAGGAATGTTTTTACCCATCACCTGACTAGGGCTACTAGCCAGGCAATCCTCATTCTTTTGATGGGGGGGTTCTTGTGGACAGGGGCCCTCTGGGGGTCCACTGGCCTCCCTGACCTCTGCAGCCCTGGGCTGACTGAGGCAGGGTAGAGAGAGGCAGGCTACCTGCACCAGACTGGATCCCACCTTGGAAGGGGCCACTGACATCAGAGGCTCTGCCAGGCCAGGCCTGGCTACCTCTGGGGCAGTTCCTTCACAAGGGGTGAGGTCAGATCCCTGAGGAGGCTGACCTTTTCCTAATGTCTGGGGAGAGGGAGACTTTTCTTCCTCCCCACTACTCTCAGTTTGTGTGGAGTGATCCATTGTTTCAGGCTTCACTACACCTATGTCAGTCTGAGTATAGGCTGAGACCATTACAGCCTTGCCAACCTTTTCAGGGGGGCACTCAGTTTGTGTTTGAGCTGTGACTGTCACAGCTCTGCCAGTCCCTACAGGGAAGTCTGTCTGTGCCTGGGCTGTGGCTACCACTGCCCTTCCAACCTTTTCAGGGAGGAAATCTATTTGGACAGGGGTTGTGAATGGCACAACCCCCCTACCCTTTTGTGAAAGGCCTACCATTTTAGAATGGGTGTCTTGTTCAACTCCAGCCCAAGCTGAGAGTTCTAAGTCATTCCCCAGTAAGCAGTCTACAGGCAAGGTTGGGGACACTGCTACCCTTTTAGGGCCAGTGACCCCTCCCCAGCTGAGACATACCTCTGCCATGGGATGACTGTTCTGTTTGCCATCAATGTTAGTCACCTGGTAGGAGAAACCGGGCAAAAGCTGCTCAGAGGGAACTAGCCAATGGGCCACCATTGTGATGCTAGCCCCAGTGTCTCTGTAGGCCTCAGCTTTTGTACCATTGATGTAGGGCTCCTGTCTGTACCTACCCAAAGTGTTGGGACAGGCAGTGAAGTTGGCAAACCCCATGCCACCATCACAGACAAGAGTGGTTGCTGTAGGGGAATTGGCTAAGCCAGGGTCCCCCTGTGTTCCCCAAGTAAACCCACCCAGATTTCTGGGGGCACTCCCACCACCTGGGGGATTACTGCTGACAGTAATAGGTGGTGTGACAGGAGTAATTGGAGGAACAGTTTTGTTTTTAGCCCTTGGGCAACCGCTGTCAGTTTTCCAATGCCCAGGAGTTTTACACTCATGGCAGTAGGGCTTTTTAGCTGTGGTAGAGGAGGGAGCTTGGGACCCACCACCCTGTGTGGAGTTTTGGGGCCCTGAGGAAGGTTTCTCTTTTTCTTTATCCCCACCCTTCTCTTGAGGCTTGGTGGTATCTTTCTTTTGGTCACCACCCTGGTTTTTAGGCCTGATCCTGGTCCTGACCCATTTATCTGCCCTCTTTCCCAATTCTTGGGGAGAGGTCAAATCTGAGTCTACCAGGTGTTGATGGAGAAGCTGGTTTTGACAATTACTTAAAATCTGCTCTCTCATCATCAAATTGTACAATCCTGTATAATCAGACACCTTACTTCCCAGCAACCAACCCTCCAAAGCCTTAGTGGCACATTCCACATATTCAGACCAGTCCTGAGTCTGTGTCTTCTGGGTGTCTCTGAACATTAACCTGTACTGTTCAGTGGTTAAGCCTAACCCATCAACTAGGACACTCTTCAGGACTCTGTAATTTCTGACATCCTCTTCTCTAACAGTGAGGAGTCTATCTCTGCCTCTCCCCTCAAAGGAGAGCCATAAGATTGCTGCCCACTGGTCTTCAGGAACCTGCTGCACTTTGCAGGCTCTCTCAAGAGCAGTCATCCATTTGTGGATGTCATCCCCACTTTTGTAGGGGGGCACAATCTTGGACAGGTTCCTATTGTCAAAGACCCTATCTTTGTCCCTAGGGACATTGCTGCCACCAGTGGGTATAGACCCACTCTCTCTATGCTGCCTAGCCTTGCTCAGTTTTTCTTCCATCAGGGCTACTTCTAGCTCCTGCTTCCTGATCCTCAGCTGGGCTTCCTGCATTCTGGCCTCATGTTCCCTCCTCTGAGGGGTGGTCAGTCTCCTTCTGGAGTGACCTTGAGAGCCTCTAGAGCCATGGGAAGCATTGGAGTCACCTGAGCGATTCCTTTGCCTTCCAAGCCCTGTGTTAAGTCCACTGGGGAGATCCAATGGGGTGAACCCACTGTCAGTCCCCAATAGCCTTAGTTTAGCTGGGCCAAGTATAACACTTGGCACTGGGCTAGTTCTCCCTTCATCCCCACTCACATCTGTATCCCCATCACTTTCTTCCTCTGTGGTAGGCATCCCATCTAAGGGGTGACTATTGAAAGGGGGTACCTCTGTGGCATCTTCAGAAGGGGGGCCTCCTGTTCCTGACCCTAAGGGGGCTAACTGGGAAGCTTTCCTGAGTTCTCTCTGATTCTCATCATTTTGTAAGAGTTCTCTGAGCTCAGCAGAGGTAGGGTTCTTGGGCTGTTTAAGGCCTCTAAGAGTTGCCAAATGCCTGAGCTCATTCTGGTTAAGGGTAGCAAAGCTGGATGTTGCCCTCTGGGGGTCACTCTCAACAGAGATGGGTACAGTGGACCCCTCTGCCCCGGCCATTGCTCTTAAGTGTGGGTGGATGTGTTGCAATCTACCTACACTTGTGTTTACCTACTAAACCTATCTAGTAGTTGTAGTCAGGGTGTGCTACTCCCTTTGCTCTACAACAACTAAGTTCAGTAGAACTTATGTATATCTAATCTTGTTTTATATGTACCTACAGGTAACTATGTGATCTTTCAATTGGTAACCAAGAGATTACAATGGTAAAACACAGCAAGCTCAAATCCAACCGCTGCTCACCAATGTGAGAAGTTGGCCTGGTATATGCTGTTCACTAGTTCTAGTGACCACCTTGTACCATGCCAAGCAACCCTTATGGTGTGGTTGTAAGTCAACCTTTTCGGACTAGCTGCCCTAGTGGTAGCGTAGGCTAAGCAGTCTTTGAGGCTAAACTCGTGAAGCGTGTTAAGCCAGCTGTTTTACCAAATGCAACCCCCTTTTATACCAATGAAAGGACACCACACAGATATATATTCAAAATATATATGTATTTATTTATCAAAGTAACCCCTAGTCTCTTTATGAGCACAGGAGCACAAATCGTCAAACAAGATTATCACAGAATACACAGAAGTTGCACGTTATATGGATAGGCCCTGGTGGCCACTCAAACCATATACTAAAATAGTGGTATAAGTACCACGAACAGAAAAGGGAAAAGGCCTAGGGCCTCTAGAATCGCTGGGCCTACAAGGAGCTAACGTCAGTTAGTGACCAGGAGGTCCACGGGTGGCGTGTGCAGAGCAAATAGTCACACGCGTGCTCCCATAGGTTTCAATGGGTGCGTAAAAAGTACAAAGTTACTGCAAAAGGAATCTTCCGGATGACCTAGGAACTTAAGATTTGGAACACAGGCACTAGAGATGTATTACTACACATGGGCACCGGAGTACCAGCTTTACCTCACCCACAGGAAGCGGGTGCATAGGCCTCAAAGTGCGTCGGGTTTCTTCTATCTGTTCCGTTGAGCCTGGGACAAAGATGCTGCAGGCGGTCGGTCGGGAAGAGATGCAGTGGATCCAAGAGTGGATCGGAGATGTTGAAGACCTGTAAGCAGAGGGGACAGTGTTCACAGTCACTAGCCAGTGACCAGCGTGGCACCAGGTGGGTACCAGGCGATGTCGGGTGCAAACAGGTGATGAGGGGTAGCTTGTCTCCGCAGCCACGTGGTCCCTGGAGGTCGACGACGTCCAGGAGTCGGCTCACGAGCTGTCCCACGCAGGCTCTCGCTGTCGGCGGTGTCGGCGACTTGATCGAAGCAAACAAGCCTTGGCAAAAGCAATTGTAGGAGGATTCGGAAATCAGCTGTTGGTTCTGACCAGCAAGGTCAGAGGGATTGCTCCTTTGGAGGGGAGCAAGGGCCAGTCTGGAGCAACCAGACCAGCGGTGTTTGTCGTAGATTTCGTCGCCAAGATGGCCACTAGCCAGCGGGCCAGCAACCGGTTAGGCGCGTCGAGTGGCAAAATGCAGAAGGGCCCCACGCAGATCGTGGAGATGCTGGAGGGCTCACCTTTGGTGCAGATGCTGCTCGAGGGTTGGGCTTCTCAGGACCCAAAGCACAACTTGGAGGGAGCCTCGGTTGTTGCACTGGTCAGCTTGTCGTAGTCGTTTCAAGATGGCTGGCTCCACGTGTCTCGGTGCCTCCACGGGTCTCCTCTTTTCAGGGACTGTGGATCGGGCGGTGAGAGGTCTGGAGGTCCAGGTCTTGTCAGTCTCTGGGCTCGGGCTCCGGCGGGAGGCGGCGGCAAAGCAGACGGTGATTCGCTGGATGGTGCTTGCGTTAGCAAGGTGGTCACTCCCTGACCACAGGGGAGATTTTCTTCAGTCTTCTGTGCAGCAGAATGTCGAAGTTCCCGTCTTCTTCTTAGTTTCAAGTTGATTCCAGGATGTCTGAAGTCTTAGGACACAGCTCCTACCTTTAAGCGGATTCTAGGGGCCGGACTACCTGCTAGGTCCCTCCCTAAGGGTGGGACCAGGAAGGGGGGTGGTTACACCCCCAATCCTTTGTCCAGCTCGCCCCAGGCCCGGGACTGGTGTGCCCCAGGACCGGTTTGAACTGGCATATGCACCGAGGCTCCTTGTGAGCCACAGGCATGTCTGGTTTCTTTCAAGCCCTACCTGACCAATACACAAAATCCTGTCTGGGGTGGTGCACGCACCTCCCCTGGCAGGAAACCCTTTGTCCACACCTCCCAAGCTGGAAGGACTCCCAGCAGCAGGAGGGCAGACTTGTGTCTGTGGTGGCAGCATCCATTTTGTGGAGCTGAGGCTATGTCTGATTTTACCCGGGTTTCAGGTACTGTACATGTCGTGTCCCTCTAGAAGGGTGGAATGCTAACCCCGTCGCCAGAATTGGCGAGGGGTTAGTATTCCAATTCGTATGACACCTTACTCGACATGTTTTGATAAAGCCAAACCAAAGATAGCATTTAACCGCGAGGTTCATAATGCACTTAAGAGTATATGGTATGACGATATCTGGAAACAGTAGAAGGAAGTTGTTCCGACCACTGCAGACAGGCTCAGCTCATGCCAGAGCACCATCTCACATGGAACCAAGCACTCTGCCTTCAGGATTGTTAAGGCCTGCCATAGGAGTGACTTAGAGGTTACCAGGTGTCCCATTTAAGGTTAGGTATAGGTATACTACACCTAAGTAAGAGGTGATTACACCAACTTACCCCAGCTGAGTGATCAGCCAGTTGTGTCAGATTGTTAGGCCAAGCCTGGGGTGGCATAATACATGCTGCAGCCCCTGGCAGGCCTTGGGTACACCAATGCCCTGGGTACCTAGTGTACACTGGTACAGGGGCTGACAGGGTGATCCACTTCCAATTGGTTATGCACCTAGGGTGCATAGTTTTAATTTAGTAGAGAGAACAGCAGGCTGGGGGTCTGATTGGCAGGCCCACAGCCTCAATATGTCAAAAACCAGTGAAGCAAAAAGCAAAAATTTGGGGTGACCATAGGATAGCAGACCCTACTCTCCTACATCCAATATCTGTGAAAATGTCCTTTTATACGGCACAATAAAAAAAACCATAATCCACTTGAAATTTCCTCTGCAGTTTCCTCTGCAGGGCTTGCTTCTTCAGACAGTCGACAATTGTTGCCACTGTAGTTGAATCTCGTGGCACAAGTGACTCTGACATAGGCTCAGCGCTATCACGAGGGAACAAAAATCCAACATCATATGTAGAGCAGAGTCTAAAACATTGCACTTGTTCAAAAATACCGGCAGTCACCATTTACCTTGTTTACTTGGCAACCTTGAATTTGCTTGTTACACCATGTAGTTTTTTGATAAGTAGGTTCTTCTGACAAACGTAGACAGGTTTGATGTTGAATTTCTGGTTGTTGAAGACACTGATATGAGATGACAGCACGCCTGTGTGAGAAGTTGGCCTGGTATATGATGCTCACTAGTTAAAGTGATCACCTTGTACCATGCCAAGCAACCCTTATGGTGTGGTTGTAAGTCAACCTTTTCGGACTAGCTGCCCTAGTGGTAGCGTAGGCTAAGCAGTCTTTGAGGCTAAACTCGTGATGCGTGTTAAGCAAGCTGTTTTACCAATAGTAACCCCCTTTTATACCAATGAAAGGACACCACACAGATATATATTCAAAATATATATGTATTTATTTCTCAAAGTAACCCCTAGTCTCTTTATGAGCACAGGAGCACAAATCGTCAAACAAGATTATCACAGAATACACAGAAGTTGCACTTTATATGGATAGGCCCTGGTGGCCACTCGAACCATATACTAAAATAGTGGTATAAGTACCACGAACAGAAAAGGGAAAAGGCCTAAGGCCTCTAGAATCGCTGGGCCTACAAGGAGCTAACGTCAGTTAGTGACCAGGAGGTCCACGGGTGGCGTGTGCAGAGCAAATAGTCACACGCGTGCTCCCATAGGTTTCAATGGGTGCGTAAAAAGTACAAAGTTACTGCAAAAGGAATCTTCCGGATGACCTAGGAACTTAAGATTTGGAACACAGGCACTAGAGATGTATTACTACACTTGGGCACCGGAGTGCCAGCTTTACCTCACCCACAGGAAGCGGGTGCATAGGCCTCGAAGTGCGTCGGGTTTCTTCTATCTGTTCCGTGGGGCCTGTAGACAAAAGTGCTGCAGGCGGTCGGTCGGGAAGAGATGCAGTGGATCCAAGAGTGGATCGGAGATGTTGAAGACCTGTAAGCAGAGGGGACAGTGTTCACAGTCACTAGCCAGTGACCAGCGTGGCACCAGGTGGGTACCAGGCAATGTCGGGTGCAAACAGGAAGGAAGGTGTAGCTTGACTCTGCAGCCACGTGGTCCCTGAAGGTCGACGACGTCCAGGAGTCGAGTCACGAGCTGTCCCACGCAGGCTCTCGCTGTCGGCGGTGTCGGCGACTTGATCGAAGCAAACAAGCCTTGGCAAAAGCAATTGTTGTAGGCAAGGAGTTTAAGCTGATGGTTCTGGCCAGCAAGGTCAGAGGAACTGCTCCTTTGGAGGGGAGCAAGGGCCAGTCTGGAGCAACCAGACCAGCGGTGTTTGTCGTAGATTTCGTCGCCAAGATGGCCACTAGCCAGCGGGCCAGCAACCGGTTAGGCGCGTCGAGTGGCAAAATGCAGAAGGGCCCCACGCAGATCGTGGAGATGCTGGAGGGCTCACCTTTGGTGCAGATGCTGCTCGAGGGTTGGGCTTCTCAGGACCCAAAGCACAACTTGGAGGGAGCCTCGGTTGTTGCACTGGTCAGCTTGTCGTAGTCGTTCCAAGATGGCTGGCTCCACGTGTCTCGGTGCCTCCACGGGTCTCCTCTTTTCAGGGACTGTGGATCGGGCGGTGAGAGGTCTGGAGGTCCAGGTCTTGTCAGTCTCTGGGCTCGGGCTCCGGCGGGAGGCGGCGGCAAAGCAGACGTTGATGCGCTGGATGGTGCTTGCGTTAGCAAGGTGGTCACTCCCTGACCACAGGGGAGATTTTCTTCAGTCTTCTGTGCAGCAGAATGTCGAAGTTCCCGTCTTCTTCTTAGTTTCAAGTTGATTCCAGGATGTCTGAAGTCTTAGGACACAGCTCCTACCTTTATTCGGATTCTAGGGGCCGGACTACCTGCTAGGTCCCTCCCTATGGGTGGGACCAGGAAGGGGGGTGGTTACACCCCCAATCCTTTGTCCAGCTCGCCCCAGGCCCGGGACTGGTGTGCCCCAGGACCGGTTTGAACTGGCATATGCACCGAGGCTCCTTGTGAGCCACAGGCATGTCTGGTTTCTTTCAAGCCCTACCTGACCAATACACAAAATCCTGTCTGGGGTGGTGCATGCACCTCCCCTGGCAGGAAACCCTTTGTCCACACCTCCCAAGCTGGAAGGACTCCCAGCAGCAGGAGGGCAGACTTGTGTCTGTGGTGGCAGCATCCATTTTGTGGAGCTGAGGCTATGTCTGATTTTACCCGGGTTTCAGGTACTGTACATGTCGTGTCCCTCTAGAAGGGTGGAATGCTAACCCCGTCGCCAGAATTGGCGAGGGGTTAGTATTCCAATTCGTATGACACCTTACTCGACATGTTTTGATAAAGCCAAACCAAAGATAGCATTTAACCGCGAGGTTCATAATGCACTTAAGAGTATATGGTATGACGATATCTGGAAACAGTAGAAGGAAGTTGTTCCGACCACTGCAGACAGGCTCAGCTCATGCCAGAGCACCATCTCACATGGAACCAAGCACTCTGCCTTCAGGATTGTTAAGGCCTGCCATAGGAGTGACTTATAGGTTACCAGGTGTCCCATTTAAGGTTAGGTATAGGTATACTACACCTAAGTAAGAGGTGATTACACCAACTTACCCCAGCTGAGTGATCAGCCAGTTGTGTCAGATTGTTAGGCCAAGCCTGGGGTGGCATAATACATGCTGCAGCCCCTGGCAGGCCTTGGGTACACCAATGCCCTGGGTACCTAGTGTACACTGGTACAGGGGCTGACAGGGTGATCCACTTCCAATTGGTTATGCACCTAGGGTGCATAGTTTTAATTTAGTAGAGAGAACAGCAGGCTGGGGGTCTGATTGGCAGGCCCACAGCCTCAATATGTCAAAAACCAGTGAAGCAAAAAGCAAAAATTTGGGGTGACCATAGGATAGCAGACCCTACTCTCCTACACAACCCCCCCCCAAACGCTGGGACATTAAACTAGCCTTGACCAGTCTCGTCTTCATGTCCTAAGTGGAAGTACCTGGAGAGACCATCTGCATTCCCATGGTCAGTACCTGGCCGGTGCTCCACTGTAAAGTCCATCCCCTGTAGGGAAATGGACCACCTAAGCAGTTTGGGGTTTTCACCCTTCATCTGATTTAGCCACAAGAGGGGCTTATGGTCGGTCTGAATCTTGAAGTGAGTGCCAAACAAGTATGGCCTCAGCTTCTTCAGGGCCCACACCACAGCAAAGGCCTCCCTCTCAATAGCTGACCAATTCTTCTCTCTGGGGGTCAACCTTCTGCTAATAAAAGCAATGGGTTGGTCTTGACCATCTACATTAAGTTGTGACAGCACAGCTCCCACACCCAACTCAGAAGCATCTGTTTGGACAATAAACTCTTTGGAGTAGTCAGGACTTTTCAGGATAGGTGCAGAGCACATGGCCTCCTTCAGGTCATCAAATGCCTTTTGACAGCTTACTGTCCACTGAACCTTTTTGGGCATCTTCTTGGATGTCAGATCATTAAGAGGAGTCACAATGGACCCATAGTTCTTAACAAACTTCCTGTAATACCCAGTCAAGCCCAAGAAAGCTCGAACTTGAGTCTGGGTGGTTGGAGGGGACCAATCCTTGATGGACTGTATCTTACTCTCCAGTGGTTGAACTTGGCCCCCACCTACAAGGTGGCCCAAATACACAACCTTACTCTGCCCTATCTGGCACTTAGTAGCCTTGATAGTGAGGCCTGCCCTTTGCAGAGCCTCAAGAGCCTTCTTCAGGTGGATCAGGTGATCCTCCCAGGTGGAACTAAAGACAGCAATGTCATCAAGATATGCTGCACAAAAGTCATCCAACCCAGTAAGGACTTGGTTCACCAGCCTTTGGAAGGTGGCAGGTGCATTCTTCAGACCAAAGGGCATCACCACAAACTGATAATGCCCACCTGGGGTTGAGAATGCTGTTTTGGCCTTAGACTCCTCAGCTAACCTGATTTGCCAATAGCCAGCTGTCAAGTCAAATGTGCTCAAAAACTTTGCAGAAGCTAGTTTGTCTATGAGCTCATCTGCCCTTGGAATAGGGTGTGCATCTGTCCTGGTGACAGCATTGAGTCCTCTGTAGTCCACACAGAACCTCATCTCTCTCTTGCCATCTTTGGTGTGAGGTTTGGGGACCAGAACCACTGGGCTAGCCCAGGGGCTCTCTGAGGGTTCAATGACACCTAATTCCAGCATTTTATGTACCTCAGCCTTTATACAGTCCCTGACGTGGTCAGGTTGTCTGTAAAGTTTGTTCTTTACAGGCAGACTGTCACCAGTGTCCACAACATGGGTACACCAGTCAGTTTGACTAGGTATCAAGGAAAACATATGTGAAAATGATTGTAGAACCTGTCTACATTCAGTCTGCTGATGGGCAGTGAGGTTGCCTCCAAGGGTCACTCCTTCAACTGAGCCATCTTCAGGGTTCTGAGACAACAGGTCTGGGAGAGGGTCACTCTCTTCCTCCTGTCCCTCATCTGTAGCCATGAGCAAGCCCATGTCTGCCCTGTCAACATATGCTTTAAGCCTGTTAACATGGAGTACCCTGTGGGGACTCCTGGGAGTTCCTAGGTCCACCAAGTAGGTGACCTCTCCCTTCTTTTCCAGGATTGTATGGGGTCCAGACCATTTGTCTTGGAGTGCTGCTGGGGCCACCGGCTCCAACACCCATACCTTCTGTCCTGGCTGATACTCAACCAAGACAGCCTTTTGGTCATGCCAAGCTTTCTGTAAGGCCTGGCTTGCCTCAAGGTTTTTAGATGCCTTCTCCATATACTCAGCCATCCTGGAGCGGAGACCAAGTACATAGTCCACTATGTCTAGCTTAGGCTTTTTGAGAGGTAACTCCCATCCTTCCTTCACCAAACACAGTGGGCCTCTCACAGGGTGCCCAAACAACAATTCAAAGGGGCTGTAGCCAACTCCTTTTTGTGGGACCTCTCTGTAAGCAAACAGAAGGCAGGGTAGAAGGATATCCCATCTTCGCCTGAGCTTTTCAGGTAATCCTTTGATCATACCCTTTAGGGTCTTGTTGAATCTCTCAACAAGCCCATTGCATTGTGGGTGATAAGGGGTGGTGAACTTGTAGTTGACACCACATTCCTTCCACATAGCTGTCAAGTATCCTGACATAAAGTTGGTACCTCTGTCAGATACTACCTCCTTAGGAAACCCCACTCTGGAGAATACTCCCAGCAGGGCCCTGGCCACAACAGGAGCTGTAGTGGTCCTAAGGGGAATTGCCTCTGGATACCTGGTGGCATGATCCACTACCACCAGTATAAATCTGTGTCCAGATGCAGTGGGAGGATCCATGGGACCCACTATGTCTATTCCCACTCTTTCAAAGGGGACCCCCACCACAGGTAGTGGTATTAGGGGGGCCTTTGTTGTGCCACCTGATTTGCCACTGGCTTGGCAGGTAACACAGGAGCGACAAAACTCCTTTGTATCTTCATTCATATGAGGCCAGTGAAAGTGAGGGACAAGCCTGTCCCAAGTCTTGTTCTGGCCTAAGTGTCCTGCTAAAGGAATGTCATGGGCCAAGGTAAGAAGGAAGCCCCTAAATTGCAGAGGTATGACCAACCTCCTGGTTGCACCAGGCTTGGGGTCTCTAGCCTCTGAATAAAGGAGCCCTTCATCCCAATACACTTTATGGGTACCTTGAGCATTCCCAGCAGCCTCAGCAGCAGCCAGCTGTCTGAGGGGTTCAAGAGAGGGACAGGATAACTGAGCCTGCCTCAAGTCAGCCCTTGAAGGTCCCCCTGTCCCCAGAAACTCAACCTGATCAGGTTCAAGCTCTTCAGGGACAGTTCCTTCAGGGTCCTCTAGATCAGCTTCCTGGGAAGGCTGATCATCACTCTGAGGCAGGGGGGAAGGCACAGCCTTGACCCTCCTGTTCTTCTTCTTGGTAGGTGCTTGGTCCATTGTTCCAGGATCCAAGACCTGTGGTTCAGTGAGGCACTTTTTGGCCTGTGACCTGGTCACAGCAAGGACATGTGATGATATACCTAACATCTCTGCATGAGTCCTGTACTCCACTTCTGACCATAGAGAACTCTCTAGGTCATTGCCCAACAAACATTCTACTGGGAGGTCTGCACTAACCACAACCCTTTTGAGGCCAGTTACCCCTCCCCATGAGAAGTTAACAACTGCCACACTGTGTGAAGTAGTGGCATTGCTGGCATTGGTCACCAGGTAGTTCTCACCTGGTATGTACTGTCCAGGGTCCACAAAGCCTGGTGTCACCATAGTGACACTGGCACATGTGTCCCTGTAGGCTTGAGCCACTTTGTCATTAATTAAAGGAGTCTGTCTGTACTTGCCCAGGTTACTGGGGCTCACAGTCAGGGACAAATCAATGTCCCCATCACAGATCAAGACTGCCTGTGTAAGGGTTCTGTCTAAGTCAGAATCTCCTTCAGTTCCCATAGTGATTCCCACTACACCCTTTGTCTGGGGACCAACACTGCTAACAGTAGTACTGGGAGCAGGTGCCTTAGGGGCAACAGTGTTGGGGGCTCCACCCTTTTTGCAATCACTAGTCCAGTGAGTTGTATTTTTACAATGATTGCACCAGGGTTTCTTCTGACCTTCTTTCTTCTTCTTGGACTGTTGGGACCCACCCTCCTTAGCAGTAGTTTGGGGCCCTGTTGAAGACTTCTGGTCTTTAGGTTTCTGATCTCCACCCTTTTGGTCTGTTTTCTTCTGATCACCCCCTTGGCCCTGGTTCTGGTTCTTTTGCTTAACCCTGGTTCTGACCCATTTGTCTGCCTTCTTTCCCAATTCTTGGGGAGAGGTCAGATCAGAGTCAACCAAGTGTTGATGCAGTTGCTGGTTTTGACAGTTATTTAAAATCTGCTCTCTCATCATCAAATTATACAATCCTGTAAAATCAGATACCTTACTTCCCAGCAACCAACCCTCCAAAGCCTTAGTGGCACATTCAATGTATTCAGACCAGTCCTGAGTCTGTGTCTTTTGGGTGTCTCTGAACATTAACCTGTACTGTTCAGTGGTTAAGCCTAACCCATCAACTAGAACACTCTTCAGGACTCTGTAGTTTCTGACATCCTCTTCTCTAACAGTGAGGAGTCTGTCTCTGCCTCTTCCTTCAAAGGAGAGCCAGAGGATTGCTGCCCACTGATCTTCAGGAACCTGCTGTACTTTGCAGGCTCTCTCAAGAGCAGTTATCCACTTGTGGATGTCATCCCCACTTTTGTAGGGGGGCACAACCTTAGACAGGTTTCTATTATCGAAAACCCTATCTTTGTCCTTAGGGACAATGCTGCCACCAGTGGGTATAGACCCACTCTCTTTATGCTGTCTAGCCTTGCTAAGTTTCTCTTCCATCAGGGCTACTTCTAGCTCCTGCTTCCTGATCCTCAGCTGGGCCTCTTGCATCTTGGCCTCATGTTCCCTCCTCTGAGGGGTGGTCATCCTTCTCCTGGAGTGACCTTGAGAGCCTCTAGAGCCATGGGAAGCATTGGAGTCACCTGAGCGATTCCTTTGCCTTCCCAGCCCTGTGTTAAGTCCACTGGGGAGATCCAGTGGGTTGAACCCACTGTCAGTCCCCAATAGCCTTGGTTTAGCTGGGCCAAGTATAACACTTGGCACTGGGCTAGTTCTCCCTTCATCCTCACTACTGTCAGTATCCTTTTCACTCTCATCCTCTGTGGTAGGCATCCCATCTAAGGGGTGACTATTGGGAAGGGGTACTTCAGTGGCATCTTTAGAAGGGGGGCCTCCTGTTCCTGTCCCTAAGGGGGCTAACTGGGAAGCTTTCTTGAGTGCTCTCTGATTCTCATCATTCTGTAAGAGCTCTCTGAGCTCAGCAGAGTTTGGGTTCTTGGGCTGTTTAAGGCCTCTAAGAGTTGCCAAATGCCTGAGCTCATTCTGATTAAGGGTAGCAAAGCTGGATGGTGCCCTCTGGGGGTCACTCTCAACAGAGATGGGTACAGTGGACCCCTCTGCCCCGGCCATTGCTCTTAAGTGTGGGTGGATGTGTTGCAATCTACCTACACTTGGGTTTACCTACTAAACCTATCTAGTAGTTGTAGTCAGGGTGTGCTACTCCCTTTGCTCTACAACAACTAAGTTCAGTAGAACTTATGTATATCTAATCTTGTTTTATATGTACCTACAGGTACCTATGTGATCTTTCAATTGGTAACCAAGAGATTACAATGGTAAAACACAGCAAGCTCAAATCCAACCGCTGCTCACCAATGTGAGAAGTTGGCCTGGTATATGATGCTCACTAGTTAAAGTGATCACCTTGTACCATGCCAAGCAACCCTTATGGTGTGGTTGTAAGTCAACCTTTTCGGACTAGCTGCCCTAGTGGTAGCGTAGGCTAAGCAGTCTTTGAGGCTAAACTCGTGATGCGTGTTAAGCAAGCTGTTTTACCAATAGTAACCCCCTTTTATACCAATGAAAGGACACCACACAGATATATATTCAAAATATATATGTATTTATTTCTCAAAGTAACCCCTAGTCTCTTTATGAGCACAGGAGCACAAATCGTCAAACAAGATTATCACAGAATACACAGAAGTTGCACTTTATATGGATAGGCCCTGGTGGCCACTCGAACCATATACTAAAATAGTGGTATAAGTACCACGAACAGAAAAGGGAAAAGGCCTAAGGCCTCTAGAATCGCTGGGCCTACAAGGAGCTAACGTCAGTTAGTGACCAGGAGGTCCACGGGTGGCGTGTGCAGAGCAAATAGTCACACGCGTGCTCCCATAGGTTTCAATGGGTGCGTAAAAAGTACAAAGTTACTGCAAAAGGAATCTTCCGGATGACCTAGGAACTTAAGATTTGGAACACAGGCACTAGAGATGTATTACTACACTTGGGCACCGGAGTGCCAGCTTTACCTCACCCACAGGAAGCGGGTGCATAGGCCTCGAAGTGCGTCGGGTTTCTTCTATCTGTTCCGTGGGGCCTGTAGACAAAAGTGCTGCAGGCGGTCGGTCGGGAAGAGATGCAGTGGATCCAAGAGTGGATCGGAGATGTTGAAGACCTGTAAGCAGAGGGGACAGTGTTCACAGTCACTAGCCAGTGACCAGCGTGGCACCAGGTGGGTACCAGGCAATGTCGGGTGCAAACAGGAAGGAAGGTGTAGCTTGACTCTGCAGCCACGTGGTCCCTGAAGGTCGACGACGTCCAGGAGTCGAGTCACGAGCTGTCCCACGCAGGCTCTCGCTGTCGGCGGTGTCGGCGACTTGATCGAAGCAAACAAGCCTTGGCAAAAGCAATTGTTGTAGGCAAGGAGTTTAAGCTGATGGTTCTGGCCAGCAAGGTCAGAGGAACTGCTCCTTTGGAGGGGAGCAAGGGCCAGTCTGGAGCAACCAGACCAGCGGTGTTTGTCGTAGATTTCGTCGCCAAGATGGCCACTAGCCAGCGGGCCAGCAACCGGTTAGGCGCGTCGAGTGGCAAAATGCAGAAGGGCCCCACGCAGATCGTGGAGATGCTGGAGGGCTCACCTTTGGTGCAGATGCTGCTCGAGGGTTGGGCTTCTCAGGACCCAAAGCACAACTTGGAGGGAGCCTCGGTTGTTGCACTGGTCAGCTTGTCGTAGTCGTTCCAAGATGGCTGGCTCCACGTGTCTCGGTGCCTCCACGGGTCTCCTCTTTTCAGGGACTGTGGATCGGGCGGTGAGAGGTCTGGAGGTCCAGGTCTTGTCAGTCTCTGGGCTCGGGCTCCGGCGGGAGGCGGCGGCAAAGCAGACGTTGATGCGCTGGATGGTGCTTGCGTTAGCAAGGTGGTCACTCCCTGACCACAGGGGAGATTTTCTTCAGTCTTCTGTGCAGCAGAATGTCGAAGTTCCCGTCTTCTTCTTAGTTTCAAGTTGATTCCAGGATGTCTGAAGTCTTAGGACACAGCTCCTACCTTTATTCGGATTCTAGGGGCCGGACTACCTGCTAGGTCCCTCCCTATGGGTGGGACCAGGAAGGGGGGTGGTTACACCCCCAATCCTTTGTCCAGCTCGCCCCAGGCCCGGGACTGGTGTGCCCCAGGACCGGTTTGAACTGGCATATGCACCGAGGCTCCTTGTGAGCCACAGGCATGTCTGGTTTCTTTCAAGCCCTACCTGACCAATACACAAAATCCTGTCTGGGGTGGTGCATGCACCTCCCCTGGCAGGAAACCCTTTGTCCACACCTCCCAAGCTGGAAGGACTCCCAGCAGCAGGAGGGCAGACTTGTGTCTGTGGTGGCAGCATCCATTTTGTGGAGCTGAGGCTATGTCTGATTTTACCCGGGTTTCAGGTACTGTACATGTCGTGTCCCTCTAGAAGGGTGGAATGCTAACCCCGTCGCCAGAATTGGCGAGGGGTTAGTATTCCAATTCGTATGACACCTTACTCGACATGTTTTGATAAAGCCAAACCAAAGATAGCATTTAACCGCGAGGTTCATAATGCACTTAAGAGTATATGGTATGACGATATCTGGAAACAGTAGAAGGAAGTTGTTCCGACCACTGCAGACAGGCTCAGCTCATGCCAGAGCACCATCTCACATGGAACCAAGCACTCTGCCTTCAGGATTGTTAAGGCCTGCCATAGGAGTGACTTATAGGTTACCAGGTGTCCCATTTAAGGTTAGGTATAGGTATACTACACCTAAGTAAGAGGTGATTACACCAACTTACCCCAGCTGAGTGATCAGCCAGTTGTGTCAGATTGTTAGGCCAAGCCTGGGGTGGCATAATACATGCTGCAGCCCCTGGCAGGCCTTGGGTACACCAATGCCCTGGGTACCTAGTGTACACTGGTACAGGGGCTGACAGGGTGATCCACTTCCAATTGGTTATGCACCTAGGGTGCATAGTTTTAATTTAGTAGAGAGAACAGCAGGCTGGGGGTCTGATTGGCAGGCCCACAGCCTCAATATGTCAAAAACCAGTGAAGCAAAAAGCAAAAATTTGGGGTGACCATAGGATAGCAGACCCTACTCTCCTACAGCCTGGGATTGGGCTGTCCAGTGTATTGGACACTGGTGGGGCAGACATGCGTGCTTGACAGCTTCTTTGGCTTTAAACGCGTCGCTAAACAGGTTTCTTTTCTTTTCTTTAAATTTCTTGATGCTTGTTTCTCTTTTTCCATTTCTCTTGACATAGGTTCTTTTCTACACGTTCTTTTGGTCCACTCCTCTTTCTTGGTTGGCTTCAAGTTACCTTTTGCGTGAGGTCTTCTCCAGATCGTCGCCATAAATGTAGTGGGCTGGCCCCACGTGTACAGGATGTACAAGTAGAAGGAAGTTGTTCCGACCACTGCAGACAGGCTCAGCTCATGCCAGAGCACCATCTCACATGGAACCAAGCACTCTGCCTTCAGGATTGTTAAGGCCTGCCATAGGAGTGACTCATAGGTTACCAGGTGTCCCATTTAAGGTTAGGTATAGGTATACTACACCTAAGTAAGAGGTGATTACACCAACTTACCCCAGCTGAGTGATCAGCCAGTTGTGTCAGATTGTTAGGCCAAGCCTGGGGTGGCATAATACATGCTGCAGCCCCTGGCAGGCCTTGGGTACACCAATGCCCTGGGTACCTAGTGTACACTGGTACAGGGGCTGACAGGGTGATCCAACCAATTGGGTATGTACCTAGGGTACATGGAGTCCATTTTACAGAGAGAGCAGATAGCCTGAGAGCCTGAATGGCAGGATCTCAGGCCAACTAAGTCGAAAAACCAGCTAGACACTAGGCAAAAATTTGGGGGTAACCATAGTCAGATATCCACCTTCCTACAGTCACTCTCTTCCTCCTGTCCCTCATCTGTAGCCATGAGCAAGCCCATGTCTGCCCTGTCAACATATGCTTTAAGCCTGTTAACATGGAGTACCCTGTGGGGACTCCTGGGAGTTCCTAGGTCCACCAAGTAGGTGACCTCTCCCTTCTTTTCCAGGATTGTATGGGGTCCAGACCATTTGTCTTGGAGTGCTGCTGGGGCCACTGGCTCCAACACCCATACCTTCTGTCCTGGCTGATACTCAACCAAGACAGCCTTTTGGTCATGCCAAGCTTTCTGTAAGGCCTGGCTTGCCTCAAGGTTTTTAGATGCCTTCTCCATATACTCAGCCATCCTGGAGCGGAGACCAAGTACATAGTCCACTATGTCTAGCTTAGGCTTTTTGAGAGGTAACTCCCATCCTTCCTTCACCAAACACAGTGGGCCTCTCACAGGGTGCCCAAACAACAATTCAAAGGGGCTGTAGCCAACTCCTTTTTGTGGGACCTCTCTGTAAGCAAACAGAAGGCAGGGTAGAAGGATATCCCATCTTCGCCTGAGCTTTTCAGGTAATCCTTTGATCATACCCTTTAGGGTCTTGTTGAATCTCTCAACAAGCCCATTGCATTGTGGGTGATAAGGGGTGGTGAACTTGTAGTTGACACCACATTCCTTCCACATAGCTGTCAAGTATCCTGACATAAAGTTGGTACCTCTGTCAGATACTACCTCCTTAGGAAACCCCACTCTGGAGAATACTCCCAGCAGGGCCCTGGCCACAACAGGTGCTGTAGTGGTCCTAAGGGGAATTGCCTCTGGATACCTGGTGGCATGATCCACTACCACCAGTATAAATCTGTGCCCAGATGCAGTGGGAGGATCCATGGGACCCACTATGTCTATTCCCACTCTTTCAAAGGGAACCCCCACCACAGGTAGTGGTATCAGGGGGGCCTTTGTTGTGCCACCTGATTTGCCACTGGCTTGGCAGGTAACACAGGAGCGACAAAACTCCTTTGTATCTTCATTCATATGGGGCCAGTGAAAGTGAGGGACAAGTCTGTCCCAGGTCTTGTTCTGGCCTAGGTGTCCTGCTAAAGGAATATCATGGGCCAAGGTAAGGAGGAAGCCCCTAAATTGCAGAGGTATAACCAACCTCCTGGTTGCACCAGGCTTGGGGTCTCTAGCCTCTGAATAAAGGAGCCCTTCATCCCAATACACTTTATGGGTACCTTGAGCATTCCCAGCAGCCTCAGCAGCAGCCAGCTGTCTGAGGGGTTCAAGAGAGGGACAGGATAACTGAGCCTGCCTCAAGTCAGCCCTTGAAGGTCCCCCTGTCCCCAGAAACTCAACCTGATCAGGTTCAAGCTCTTCAGGGACAGTTCCTTCAGGGTCCTCTAGATCAGCTTCCTGGGAAGGCTGATCATCACTCTGAGGCAGGGGGGAAGGCACAGCCTTGACCCTCCTGTTCTTCTTCTTGGTAGGTGCTTGGTCCATTGTTCCAGGATCCAAGACCTGTGGTTCAGTGAGGCACTTTTTGGCCTGTGACCTGGTCACAGCAAGGACATGTGATGATATACCTAACATCTCTGCATGAGTCCTGTACTCCACTTCTGACCATAGAGAACTCTCTAGGTCATTGCCCAACAAACATTCTACTGGGAGGTCTGCACTAACCACAACCCTTTTGAGGCCAGTTACCCCTCCCCATGAGAAGTTAACAACTGCCACACTGTGTGAAGTAGTGGCATTGCTGGCATTGGTCACCAGGTAGTTCTCACCTGGTATGTACTGTCCAGGGTCCACAAAGCCTGGTGTCACCATAGTGACACTGGCACATGTGTCCCTGTAGGCTTGAGCCACTTTGTCATTAATTAAAGGAGTCTGTCTGTACTTGCCCAGGTTACTGGGGCTCACAGTCAGGGACAAATCAATGTCGCCATCACAGATCAAGACTGCCTGTGTAAGGGTTCTGTCTAAGTCAGAATCTCCTTCAGTTCCCATAGTGATTCCCACTACACCCTTTGTCTGGGGACCAACACTGCTAACAGTAGTACTGGGAGCAGGTGCCTTAGGGGCAACAGTGTTGGGGGCTCCACCCTTTTTGCAATCACTAGTCCAGTGAGTTGTATTTTTACAATGATTGCACCAGGGTTTCTTTTGACCTTCTTTCTTCTTTTTGGACTGTTGGGACCCACCCTCCTTAGTAGTAGTTTGGGGCCCTGTTGAAGACTTCTGGTCTTTAGGTTTCTGATCTCCACCCTTTTGGTCTGTTTTCTTCTGATCACCCCCTTGGCCCTGGTTCTGGTTCTTTTGCTTAACCCTGGTTCTGACCCATTTGTCTGCCTTCTTTCCCAATTCTTGGGGAGAGGTCAGATCAGAGTCAACCAAGTGTTGATGCAGTTGCTGGTTTTGACAGTTATTTAAAATCTGTTCTCTCATCATCAAATTATACAATCCTGTAAAATCAGATACCTTACTTCCCAGCAACCAACCCTCCAAAGCCTTAGTGGCACATTCAATGTATTCAGACCAGTCCTGAGTCTGTGTCTTTTGGGTGTCTCTGAACATTAACCTGTACTGCTCAGTGGTTAAGCCTAACCCATCAACTAGAACACTCTTCAGGACTCTGTAGTTTCTGACATCCTCTTCTCTAACAGTGAGGAGTCTGTCTCTGCCTCTTCCTTCAAAGGAGAGCCAGAGGATTGCTGCCCACTGATCTTCAGGAACCTGCTGTACTTTGCAGGCTCTCTCAAGAGCAGTTATCCACTTGTGGATGTCATCCCCACTTTTGTAGGGGGGCACAACCTTAGACAGGTTTCTATTGTCGAAAACCCTATCTTTGTCCTTAGGGACAATGCTGCCACCAGTGGGTATAGACCCACTCTCTTTATGCTGTCTAGCCTTGCTAAGTTTCTCTTCCATCAGGGCTACTTCTAGCTCCTGCTTCCTGATCCTCAGCTGGGCCTCTTGCATCTTGGCCTCATGTTCCCTCCTCTGAGGGGTGGTCATCCTTCTCCTGGAGTGACCTTGAGAGCCTCTAGAGCCATGGGAAGCATTGGAGTCACCTGAGCGATTCCTTTGCCTTCCCAGCCCTGTGTTAAGTCCACTGGGGAGATCCAGTGGGTTGAACCCACTGTCAGTCCCCAATAGCCTTGGTTTAGCTGGGCCAAGTATAACACTTGGCACTGGGCTAGTTCTCCCTTCATCCTCACTACTGTCAGTATCCTTTTCACTCTCATCCTCTGTGGTAGGCATCCCATCTAAGGGGTGACTATTGGGAAGGGGTACTTCAGTGGCATCTTTAGAAGGGGGGCCTCCTGTTCCTGTCCCTAAGGGGGCTAACTGGGAAGCTTTCTTGAGTGCTCTCTGATTCTCATCATTCTGTAAGAGCTCTCTGAGCTCAGCAGAGTTTGGGTTCTTGGGCTGTTTAAGGCCTCTAAGAGTTGCCAAATGCCTGAGCTCATTCTGATTAAGGGTAGCAAAGCTGGATGGTGCCCTCTGGGGGTCACTCTCAACAGAGATGGGTACAGTGGACCCCTCTGCCCCGGCCATTGCTCTTAAGTGTGGGTGGATGTGTTGCAATCTACCTACACTTGGGTTTACCTACTAAACCTATCTAGTAGTTGTAGTCAGGGTGTGCTACTCCCTTTGCTCTACAACAACTAAGTTCAGTAGAACTTATGTATATCTAATCTTGTTTTATATGTACCTACAGGTACCTATGTGATCTTTCAATTGGTAACCAAGAGATTACAATGGTAAAACACAGCAAGCTCAAATCCAACCGCTGCTCACCAATGTGAGAAGTTGGCCTGGTATATGCTGTTCACTAGTTCTAGTGACCACCTTGTACCATGCCAAGCAACCCTTATGGTGTGGTTGTAAGTCAACCTTTTTGGACTAGCTGCCCTAGTGGTAGCGTAGGCTAAGCAGTCTTTGAGGCTAAACTCGTGAAGCGTGTTAAGCAAGCTGTTTTACCAATAGTAACCCCCTTTTATACCAATGAAAGGACACCACACAGATATATATTCAAAATATATATGTATTTATTTCTCAAAGTAACCCCTAGTCTCTTTATGAGCACAGGAGCACAAATCGTCAAACAAGATTATCACATAATACACAGAAGTTGCACTTTATATGGATAGGCCCTGGTGGCCACTCGAACCATATACTAAAATAGTGGTATAAGTACCACGAACAGAAAAGGGAAAAGGCCTAGGGCCTCTAGAATCGCTGGGCCTACAAGGAGCTAACGTCAGTTAGTGACCAGAAGGTCCACGGGTGGCGTGTGCAGAGCAAATAGTCACACGCGTGCTCCCATAGGTTTCAATGGGTGCGTAAAAAGTACAAAGTTACTGCAAAAGGAATCTTCCGGATGACCTAGGAACTTAAGATTTGGAACACAGGCACTAGAGATGTAATACTACACTTGGGCACAGGTGTGCCAGCTTTACCTCACCCACAGGAAGCGGGTGCATAGGCCTCGAAGTGCGTCGGGTTTCTTCTATCTGTTCCGTGGGGCCTGTAGACAAAAGTGCTGCAGGCGGTCGGTCGGGAAGAGATGCAGTGGATCCAAGAGTGGATCGGAGATGTTGAAGACCTGTAAGCAGAGGGGACAGTGTTCACAGTCACTAGCCAGTGACCAGCGTGGCACCAGGTGGGTACCAGGCGATGTCGGGCGCAAACAGGTGATGAGGGGTAGCTTGTCTCCGCAGCCACGTGGTCCCTGAAGGTCGACGACGTCCAGGAGTCGGCTCACGAGCTGTCCCACGCAGGCTCTCGCTGTCGGCGGTGTCGGCGACTTGATCGAAGCAAACAAGCCTTGGCAAAAGCAATTGTAGAAGGATTCGGAAATCAGCTGTTGGTTCTGACCAGCAAGGTCAGAGGGATTGCTCCTTTGGAGGGGAGCAAGGGCCAGTCTGGAGCAACCAGACCAGCGGTGTTTGTCGTAGATTTCGTCGCCAAGATGGCCACTAGCCAGCGGGCCAGCAACCGGTTAGGCGCGTCGAGTGGCAAAATGCAGAAGGGCCCCACGCAGATCGTGGAGATGCTGGAGGGCTCACCTTTGGTGCAGATGCTGCTCGAGGGTTGGGCTTCTCAGGACCCAAAGCACAACTTGGAGGGAGCCTCGGTTGTTGCACTTGTCAGCTGGTCGTAGTCGTTCCAAGATGGCTGGCTCCACGTGTCTCGGTGCCTCCACGGGTCTCCTCCTTTCAGGGACTGTGGATCGGGCGGTGAGAGGTCTGGAGGTCCAGGTCTTGTCAGTCTCTGGGCTCGGGCTCCGGCGGGAGGCGGCGGCAAAGCAGACGGTGATTCGCTGGATGGTGCTTGCGTTAGCAAGGTGGTCACTCCCTGACCACAGGGGAGATTTTCTTCAGTCTTCTGTGCAGCAGAATGTCGAAGTTCCCGTCTTCTTCTTAGTTTCAAGTTGATTCCAGGATGTCTGAAGTCTTAGGACACAGCTCCTACCTTTATTCGGATTCTAGGGGCCGGACTACCTGCTAGGTCCCTCCCTATGGGTGGGACCAGGAAGGGGGGTGGTTACACCCCCAATCCTTTGTCCAGCTCGCCCCAGGCCCGGGACTGGTGTGCCCCAGGACCGGTTTGAACTGGCATATGCACCGAGGCTCCTTGTGAGCCACAGGCATGTCTGGTTTCTTTCAAGCCCTACCTGACCAATACACAAAATCCTGTCTGGGGTGGTGCACGCACCTCCCCTGGCAGGAAACCCTTTGTCCACACCTCCCAAGCTGGAAGGACTCCCAGCAGCAGGAGGGCAGACTTGTGTCTGTGGTGGCAGCATCCATTTTGTGGAGCTGAGGCTATGTCTGATTTTACCCGGGTTTCAGGTACTGTACATGTCGTGTCCCTCTAGAAGGGTGGAATGCTAACCCCGTCGCCAGAATTGGCGAGGGGTTAGTATTCCAATTCGTATGACACCTTACTCGACATGTTTTGATAAAGCCAAACCAAAGATAGCATTTAACCGCGAGGTTCATAATGCACTTAAGAGTATATGGTATGACGATATCTGGAAACAGTAGAAGGAAGTTGTTCCGACCACTGCAGACAGGCTCAGCTCATGCCAGAGCACCATCTCACATGGAACCAAGCACTCTGCCTTCAGGATTGTTAAGGCCTGCCATAGGAGTGACTTATAGGTTACCAGGTGTCCCATTTAGGGTTAGGTATAGGTATACTACACCTAAGTAAGAGGTGATTACACCAACTTACCCCAGCTGAGTGATCAGCCAGTTGTGTCAGATTGTTAGGCCAAGCCTGGGGTGGCATAATACATGCTGCAGCCCCTGGCAGGCCTTGGGTACACCAATGCCCTGGGTACCTAGTGTACACTGGTACAGGGGCTGACAGGGTGATCCACTTCCAATTGGTTATGCACCTAGGGTGCATAGTTTTAATTTAGTAGAGAGAACAGCAGGCTGGGGGTCTGATTGGCAGGCCCACAGCCTCAATATGTCAAAAACCAGTGAAGCAAAAAGCAAAAATTTGGGGTGACCATAGGATAGCAGACCCTACTCTCCTACACAACCCCCCCCCCAAACGCTGGGACATTAAACTAGCCTTGACCAGTCTCGTCTTCATGTCCTAAGTGGAAGTACCTGGAGAGACCATCTGCATTCCCATGGTCAGTACCTGGCCGGTGCTCCACTGTAAAGTCCATCCCCTGTAGGGAAATGGACCACCTAAGCAGTTTGGGGTTTTCACCCTTGTGAGAAGTTGGCCTGGTATATGATGCTCACTAGTTAAAGTGATCACCTTGTACCATGCCAAGCAACCCCTATGGTGTGGTTGTAAGTCAACCTTTTTGGACTAGCTGCCCTAGTGGTAGCGTAGGCTAAGCAGTCTTTGAGGCTAAACTCGTGAAGCGTGTTAAGCCAGCTGTTTTACCAAATGTAACCCCCTTTTATACCAATGAAAGGACACCACACAGATATATATTCAAAATATATATGTATTTATTTCTCAAAGTAACCCCTAGTCTCTTTATGAGCAGAGGAGCACAAATCGTCAAACAAGATTATCACAGAATACACAGAAGTTGCACTTTATATGGATAGGCCCTGGTGGCCACTCGAACCATATACTAAAATAGTGGTATAAGTACCACGAACAGAAAAGGGAAAAGGCCTAGGGCCTCTAGAATCGCTGGGCCTACAAGGAGCTAACGTCAGTTAGTGACCAGGAGGTCCACGGGTGGCGTGTGCAGAGCAAATAGTCACACGCGTGCTCCCATAGGTTTCAATGGGTGCGTAAAAAGTACAAAGTTACTGCAAAGGAGATCTTCCGGGTTGACTAGGAACTTAAGATTTGGAACACAGGCACTAGAGATGTATTACTACACATGGGCACCGGAGTACCAGCTTTACCTCACCCACAGGAAGCGGGTGCATAGGCCTCAAAGTGCGTCGGGTTTCTTCTATCTGTTCCGTGGAGCTTGAAGACAAAGATGCTGCAGGCGGTCGGTCCGGGAGAGATGCAGTGGATCCAAGAGTGGATCGGAGATGTTGAAGACCTGTAAGCAGGGGGGACAGTGTTCACAGTCACTAGCCAGTGACCAGCGTGGCACCAGGTGGGTACCAGGCGATGTCGGGTGCAAACAGGTGATGAGGGGTAGCTTGTCTCCGCAGCCACGTGGTCCCTGAAGGTCGACGACGTCCAGGAGTCGGCTCACGAGCTGTCCCATGCAGGCTCTCGCTGTCGGCGGTGTCGGCGACTTGATCGAAGCAAACAAGCCTTGGCAAAAGCAATTGTAGGAGGAATCGGAAATCAGCTGTTGGTTCTGACCAGCAAGGTCAGAGGGATTGCTCCTTTGGAGGGGAGCAAGGGCCAGTCTGGAGCAACCAGACCAGCGGTGTTTGTCGTAGATTTCGTCGCCAAGATGGCCACTAGCCAGCGGGCCAGCAACCGGTTAGGCGCGTCGAGTGGCAAAATGCAGAAGGGCCCCACGCAGATCGTGGAGATGCTGGAGGGCTCACCTTTGGTGCAGATGCTGCTCGAGGGTTGGGCTTCTCAAGACCCAAAGCACAACTTGGAGGGAGCCTCGGTTGTTGCACTGGTCAGCTTGTCGTAGTCGTTCCAAGATGGCTGGCTCCACGTGTCTCGGTGCCTCCACGGGTCTCCTCTTTTCAGGGACTGTGGATCGGGCGGTGAGAGGTCTGGAGGTCCAGGTCTTGTCAGTCTCTGGGCTCGGGCTCCGGCGGGAGGCGGCGGCAAAGCAGACGTTGATTCGCTGGATGGTGCTTGCGTTAGCAAGGTGGTCACTCCCTGACCACAGGGGAGATTTTCTTCAGTCTTCTGTGCAGCAGAATGTCGAAGTTCCCGTCTTCTCCTTAGTTTCAAGTTGATTCCAGGATGTCTGAAGTCTTAGGACACAGCTCCTACCTTTATTCGGATTCTAGGGGCCGGACTACCTGCTAGGTCCCTCCCTATGGGTGGGACCAGGAAGGGGGGTGGTTACACCCCCAATCCTTTGTCCAGCTCGCCCCAGGCCCGGGACTGGTGTGCCCCAGGACCGGTTTGAACTGGCATATGCACCGAGGCTCCTTGTGAGCCACAGGCATGTCTGGTTTCTTTCAAGCCCTACCTGACCAATACACAAAATCCTGTCTGGGGTGGTGCACGCACCTCCCCTGGCAGGAAACCCTTTGTCCACACCTCCCAAGCTGGAAGGACTCCCAGCAGCAGGAGGGCAGACTTGTGTCTGTGGTGGCAGCATCCATTTTGTGGAGCTGAGGCTATGTCTGATTTTACCCGGGTTTCAGGTACTGTACATGTCGTGTCCCTCTAGAAGGGTGGAATGCTAACCCCGTCGCCAGAATTGGCGAGGGGTTAGTATTCCAATTCGTATGACACCTTACTCGACATGTTTTGATAAAGCCAAACCAAAGATAGCATTTAACCGCGAGGTTCATAATGCACTTAAGAGTATATGGTATGACGATATCTGGAAACAGCAGAAGGAAGTTGTTCCGACCACTGCAGACAGGCTCAGCTCATGCCAGAGCACCATCTCACATGGAACCAAGCACTCTGCCTTCAGGATTGTTAAGGCCTGCCATAGGAGTGACTTAGAGGTTACCAGGTGTCCCATTTAAGGTTAGGTATAGGTATACTACACCTAAGTAAGAGGTGATTACACCAACTTACCCCAGCTGAGTGATCAGCCAGTTGTGTCAGATTGTTAGGCCAAGCCTGGGGTGGCATAATACATGCTGCAGCCCCTGGCAGGCCTTGGGTACACCAATGCCCTGGGTACCTAGTGTACACTGGTACAGGGGCTGACAGGGTGATCCACTTCCAATTGGTTATGCACCTAGGGTGCATAGTTTTAATTTAGTAGAGAGAACAGCAGGCTGGGGGTCTGATTGGCAGGCCCACAGCCTCAATATGTCAAAAACCAGTGAAGCAAAAAGCAAAAATTTGGGGTGACCATAGGATAGCAGACCCTACTCTCCTACACAACCCCCCCCCAAACGCTGGGACATTAAACTAGCCTTGACCAGTCTCGTCTTCATGTCCTAAGTGGAAGTACCTGGAGAGACCATCTGCATTCCCATGGTCAGTACCTGGCCGGTGCTCCACTGTAAAGTCCATCCCCTGTAGGGAAATGGACCACCTAAGCAGTTTGGGGTTTTCACCCTTCATCTGATTTAGCCACAAGAGGGGCTTATGGTCGGTCTGAATCTTGAAGTGAGTGCCAAACAAGTATGGCCTCAGCTTCTTCAGGGCCCACACCACAGCAAAGGCCTCCCTCTCAATAGCTGACCAATTCTTCTCTCTGGGGGTCAACCTTCTGCTAATAAAAGCAATGGGTTGGTCTTGACCATCTACATTAAGTTGTGACAGCACAGCTCCCACACCCAACTCAGAAGCATCTGTTTGGACAATAAACTCTTTGGAGTAGTCAGGACTTTTCAGGATAGGTGCAGAGCACATGGCCTCCTTCAGGTCATCAAATGCCTTTTGACAGCTTACTGTCCACTGAACCTTTTTGGGCATCTTCTTGGATGTCAGATCATTAAGAGGAGTCACAATGGACCCATAGTTCTTAACAAACTTCCTGTAATACCCAGTCAAGCCCAAGAAAGCTCGAACTTGAGTCTGGGTGGTTGGAGGGGACCAATCCTTGATGGACTGTATCTTACTCTCCAGTGGTTGAACTTGGCCCCCACCTACAAGGTGGCCCAAATACACAACCTTACTCTGCCCTATCTGGCACTTAGTAGCCTTGATAGTGAGGCCTGCCCTTTGCAGAGCCTCAAGAGCCTTCTTCAGGTGGATCAGGTGATCCTCCCAGGTGGAACTAAAGACAGCAATGTCATCAAGATATGCTGCGCAAAAGTCATCCAACCCAGTAAGGACTTGGTTCACCAGCCTTTGGAAGGTGGCAGGTGCATTCTTCAGACCAAAGGGCATCACCACAAACTGATAATGCCCACCTGGGGTTGAGAATGCTGTTTTGGCCTTAGACTCCTCAGCTAACCTGATTTGCCAATAGCCAGCTGTCAAGTCAAATATGCTCAAAAACTTTGCAGAAGCTAGTTTGTCTATGAGCTCATCTGCCCTTGGAATAGGGTGTGCATCTGTCCTGGTGACAGCATTGAGTCCTCTGTAGTCCACACAGAACCTCATCTCTCTCTTGCCATCTTTGGTGTGAGGTTTGGGGACCAGAACCACTGGGCTAGCCCAGGGGCTCTCTGAGGGTTCAATGACACCTAATTCCAGCATTTTATGTACCTCAGCCTTTATACAGTCCCTGACGTGGTCAGGTTGTCTGTAAAGTTTGTTCTTTACAGGCAGACTGTCACCAGTGTCCACAACATGGGTACACCAGTCAGTTTGACTAGGTATCAAGGAAAACATATGTGAAAATGATTGTAGAACCTGTCTACATTCAGTCTGCTGATGGGCAGTGAGGTTGCCTCCAAGGGTCACTCCTTCAACTGAGCCATCTTCAGGGTTCTGAGACAACAGGTCTGGGAGAGGGTCACTCTCTTCCTCCTGTCCCTCGTCTGTAGCCATGAGCAAGCCCATGTCTGCCCTGTCAACATATGCTTTAAGCCTGTTAACATGGAGTACCCTGTGGGGACTCCTGGGAGTTCCTAGGTCCACCAAGTAGGTGACCTCTCCCTTCTTTTCCAGGATTGTATGGGGTCCAGACCATTTGTCTTGGAGTGCTGCTGGGGCCACTGGCTCCAACACCCATACCTTCTGTCCTGGCTGATACTCAACCAAGACAGCCTTTTGGTCATGCCAAGCTTTCTGTAAGGCCTGGCTTGCCTCAAGGTTTTTAGATGCCTTCTCCATATACTCAGCCATCCTGGAGCGGAGACCAAGTACATAGTCCACTATGTCTAGCTTAGGCTTTTTGAGAGGTAACTCCCATCCTTCCTTCACCAAACACAGTGGGCCTCTCACAGGGTGCCCAAACAACAATTCAAAGGGGCTGTAGCCAACTCCTTTTTGTGGGACCTCTCTGTAAGCAAACAGAAGGCAGGGTAGAAGGATATCCCATCTTCGCCTGAGCTTTTCAGGTAATCCTTTGATCATACCCTTTAGGGTCTTGTTGAATCTCTCAACAAGCCCATTGCATTGTGGGTGATAAGGGGTGGTGAACTTGTAGTTGACACCACATTCTTTCCACATAGCTGTCAAGTATCCTGACATAAAGTTGGTACCTCTGTCAGATACTACCTCCTTAGGAAACCCCACTCTGGAGAATACTCCCAGCAGGGCCCTGGCCACAACAGGTGCTGTAGTGGTCCTAAGGGGAATTGCCTCTGGATACCTGGTGGCATGATCCACTACCACCAGTATAAATCTGTGCCCAGATGCAGTGGGAGGATCCATGGGACCCACTATGTCTATTCCCACTCTTTCAAAGGGGACCCCCACCACAGGTAGTGGTATTAGGGGGGCCTTTGTTGTGCCACCTGATTTGCCACTGGCTTGGCAGGTAACACAGGAGCGACAAAACTCCTTTGTATCTTCATTCATATGAGGCCAGTGAAAGTGAGGGACAAGCCTGTCCCAAGTCTTGTTCTGGCCTAAGTGTCCTGCTAAAGGAATGTCATGGGCCAAGGTAAGAAGGAAGCCCCTAAATTGCAGAGGTATGACCAACCTCCTGGTTGCACCAGGCTTGGGGTCTCTAGCCTCTGAATAAAGGAGCCCTTCATCCCAATACACTTTATGGGTACCTTGAGCATTCCCAGCAGCCTCAGCAGCAGCCAGCTGTCTGAGGGGTTCAAGAGAGGGACAGGATAACTGAGCCTGCCTCAAGTCAGCCCTTGAAGGTCCCCCTGTCCCCAGAAACTCAACCTGATCAGGTTCAAGCTCTTCAGGGACAGTTCCTTCAGGGTCTTCTAGATCAGCTTCCTGGGAAGGCTGACCATCACTCTGAGGCAGGGGGGAAGGCACAGCCTTGACCCTCCTGTTCTTCTTCTTGGTAGGTACTTGGTCCATTGTTCCAGGATCCAAGACCTGAGGTTCAGTGAGGCACTTTTTGGCCTGTGACCTGGTCACAGCAAGGACATGTGATGATATACCTAACATCTCTGCATGAGTCCTGTACTCCACTTCTGACCATAGAGAACTCTCTAGGTCATTGCCCAACAAACATTCTACTGGGAGGTCTGCACTAACCACAACCCTTTTGAGGCCAGTTACCCCTCCCCATGAGAAGTTAACAACTGCCACACTGTGTGAAGTAGTGGCATTGCTGGCATTGGTCACCAGGTAGTTCTCACCTGGTATGTACTGTCCAGGGTCCACAAAGCCTGGTGTCACCATAGTGACACTGGCACATGTGTCCCTGTAGGCTTGAGCCACTTTGTCATTAATTAAAGGAGTCTGTCTGTACTTGCCCAGGTTACTGGGGCTCACAGTCAGGGACAAATCAATGTCCCCATCACAGATCAAGACTGCCTGTGTAAGGGTTCTGTCTAAGTCAGAATCTCCTTCAGTTCCCATAGTGATTCCCACTACACCCTTTGTCTGGGGACCAACACTGCTAACAGTAGTACTGGGAGCAGGTGCCTTAGGGGCAACAGTGTTGGGGGCTCCACCCTTTTTGCAATCACTAGTCCAGTGAGTTGTATTTTTACAATGATTGCACCAGGGTTTCTTTTGACCTTCTTTCTTCTTTTTGGACTGTTGGGACCCACCCTCCTTAGTAGTAGTTTGGGGCCCTGTTGAAGACTTCTGGTCTTTAGGTTTCTGATCTCCACCCTTTTGGTCTGTTTTCTTCTGATCACCCCCTTGGCCCTGGTTCTGGTTCTTTTGCTTAACCCTGGTTCTGACCCATTTGTCTGCCTTCTTTCCCAATTCTTGGGGAGAGGTCAGATCAGAGTCAACCAAGTGTTGATGCAGTTGCTGGTTTTGACAGTTATTTAAAATCTGTTCTCTCATCATCAAATTATACAATCCTGTAAAATCAGATACCTTACTTCCCAGCAACCAACCCTCCAAAGCCTTAGTGGCACATTCAATGTATTCAGACCAGTCCTGAGTCTGTGTCTTTTGGGTGTCTCTGAACATTAACCTGTACTGCTCAGTGGTTAAGCCTAACCCATCAACTAGAACACTCTTCAGGACTCTGTAGTTTCTGACATCCTCTTCTCTAACAGTGAGGAGTCTGTCTCTGCCTCTTCCTTCAAAGGAGAGCCAGAGGATTGCTGCCCACTGATCTTCAGGAACCTGCTGTACTTTGCAGGCTCTCTCAAGAGCAGTTATCCACTTGTGGATGTCATCCCCATTTTTGTAGGGGGGCACAACCTTAGACAGGTTTCTATTGTCGAAAACCCTATCTTTGTCCTTAGGGACAATGCTGCCACCAGTGGGTATAGACCCACTCTCTTTATGCTGTCTAGCCTTGCTAAGTTTCTCCTCCATCAGGGCTACTTCTAGCTCCTGCTTCCTGATCCTCAGCTGGGCCTCTTGCATCTTGGCCTCATGTTCCCTCCTCTGAGGGGTGGTCATCCTTCTCCTGGAGTGACCTTGAGAGCCTCTAGAGCCATGGGAAGCATTGGAGTCACCTGAGCGATTCCTTTGCCTTCCCAGCCCTGTGTTAAGTCCACTGGGGAGATCCAGTGGGTTGAACCCACTGTCAGTCCCCAATAGCCTTGGTTTAGCTGGGCCAAGTATAACACTTGGCACTGGGCTAGTTCTCCCTTCATCCTCACTACTGTCAGTATCCTTTTCACTCTCATCCTCTGTGGTAGGCATCCCATCTAAGGGGTGACTATTGGGAAGGGGTACTTCAGTGGCATCTTTAGAAGGGGGGCCTCCTGTTCCTGTCCCTAAGGGGGCTAACTGGGAAGCTTTCTTGAGTGCTCTCTGATTCTCATCATTCTGTAAGAGCTCTCTGAGCTCAGCAGAGTTTGGGTTCTTGGGCTGTTTAAGGCCTCTAAGAGTTGCCAAATGCCTGAGCTCATTCTGATTAAGGGTAGCAAAGCTGGATGGTGCCCTCTGGGGGTCACTCTCAACAGAGATGGGTACAGTGGACCCCTCTGCCCCGGCCATTGCTCTTAAGTGTGGGTGGATGTGTTGCAATCTACCTACACTTGGGTTTACCTACTAAACCTATCTAGTAGTTGTAGTCAGGGTGTGCTACTCCCTTTGCTCTACAACAACTAAGTTCAGTAGAACTTAAGTATATCTAATCTTGTTTTATATGTACCTACAGGTACCTATGTGATCTTTCAATTGGTAACCAAGAGATTACAATGGTAAAACACAGCAAGCTCAAATCCAACCGCTGCTCACCAATGTGAGAAGTTGGCCTGGTATATGATGCTCACTAGTTAAAGTGATCACCTTGTACCATGCCAAGCAACCCCTATGGTGTGGTTGTAAGTCAACCTTTTTGGACTAGCTGCCCTAGTGGTAGCGTAGGCTAAGCAGTCTTTGAGGCTAAACTCGTGAAGCGTGTTAAGCCAGCTGTTTTACCAAATGTAACCCCCTTTTATACCAATGAAAGGACACCACACAGATATATATTCAAAATATATATGTATTTATTTCTCAAAGTAACCCCTAGTCTCTTTATGAGCACAGGAGCACAAATCGTCAAACAAGATTATCACAGAATACACAGAAGTTGCACTTTATATGGATAGGCCCTGGTGGCCACTCGAACCATATACTAAAATAGTGGTATAAGTACCACGAACAGAAAAGGGAAAAGGCCTAGGGCCTCTAGAATCGCTGGGCCTACAAGGAGCTAACGTCAGTTAGTGACCAGGAGGTCCACGGGTGGCGTGTGCAGAGCAAATAGTCACACGCGTGCTCCCATAGGTTTCAATGGGTGCGTAAAAAGTACAAAGTTACTGCAAAGGAGATCTTCCGGGTTGACTAGGAACTTAAGATTTGGAACACAGGCACTAGAGATGTATTACTACACATGGGCACCGGAGTACCAGCTTTACCTCACCCACAGGAAGCGGGTGCATAGGCCTCAAAGTGCGTCGGGTTTCTTCTATCTGTTCCGTGGAGCTTGAAGACAAAGATGCTGCAGGCGGTCGGTCCGGGAGAGATGCAGTGGATCCAAGAGTGGATCGGAGATGTTGAAGACCTGTAAGCAGGGGGGACAGTGTTCACAGTCACTAGCCAGTGACCAGCGTGGCACCAGGTGGGTACCAGGCGATGTCGGGTGCAAACAGGTGATGAGGGGTAGCTTGTCTCCGCAGCCACGTGGTCCCTGAAGGTCGACGACGTCCAGGAGTCGGCTCACGAGCTGTCCCACGCAGGCTCTCGCTGTCGGCGGTGTCGGCGACTTGATCGAAGCAAACAAGCCTTGGCAAAAGCAATTGTAGGAGGAATCGGAAATCAGCTGTTGGTTCTGACCAGCAAGGTCAGAGGGATTGCTCCTTTGGAGGGGAGCAAGGGCCAGTCTGGAGCAACCAGACCAGCGGTGTTTGTCGTAGATTTCGTCGCCAAGATGGCCACTAGCCAGCGGGCCAGCAACCGGTTAGGCGCGTCGAGTGGCAAAATGCAGAAGGGCCCCACGCAGATCGTGGAGATGCTGGAGGGCTCACCTTTGGTGCAGATGCTGCTCGAGGGTTGGGCTTCTCAGGACCCAAAGCACAACTTGGAGGGAGCCTCGGTTGTTGCACTGGTCAGCTTGTCGTAGTCGTTCCAAGATGGCTGGCTCCACGTGTCTCGGTGCCTCCACGGGTCTCCTCTTTTCAGGGACTGTGGATCGGGCGGTGAGAGGTCTGGAGGTCCAGGTCTTGTCAGTCTCTGGGCTCGGGCTCCGGCGGGAGGCGGCGGCAAAGCAGACGTTGATTCGCTGGATGGTGCTTGCGTTAGCAAGGTGGTCACTCCCTGACCACAGGGGAGATTTTCTTCAGTCTTCTGTGCAGCAGAATGTCGAAGTTCCCGTCTTCTCCTTAGTTTCAAGTTGATTCCAGGATGTCTGAAGTCTTAGGACACAGCTCCTACCTTTATTCGGATTCTAGGGGCCGGACTACCTGCTAGGTCCCTCCCTATGGGTGGGACCAGGAAGGGGGGTGGTTACACCCCCAATCCTTTGTCCAGCTCGCCCCAGGCCCGGGACTGGTGTGCCCCAGGACCGGTTTGAACTGGCATATGCACCGAGGCTCCTTGTGAGCCACAGGCATGTCTGGTTTCTTTCAAGCCCTACCTGACCAATACACAAAATCCTGTCTGGGGTGGTGCACGCACCTCCCCTGGCAGGAAACCCTTTGTCCACACCTCCCAAGCTGGAAGGACTCCCAGCAGCAGGAGGGCAGACTTGTGTCTGTGGTGGCAGCATCCATTTTGTGGAGCTGAGGCTATGTCTGATTTTACCCGGGTTTCAGGTACTGTACATGTCGTGTCCCTCTAGAAGGGTGGAATGCTAACCCCGTCGCCAGAATTGGCGAGGGGTTAGTATTCCAATTCGTATGACACCTTACTCGACATGTTTTGATAAAGCCAAACCAAAGATAGCATTTAACCGCGAGGTTCATAATGCACTTAAGAGTATATGGTATGACGATATCTGGAAACAGCAGAAGGAAGTTGTTCCGACCACTGCAGACAGGCTCAGCTCATGCCAGAGCACCATCTCACATGGAACCAAGCACTCTGCCTTCAGGATTGTTAAGGCCTGCCATAGGAGTGACTTAGAGGTTACCAGGTGTCCCATTTAAGGTTAGGTATAGGTATACTACACCTAAGTAAGAGGTGATTACACCAACTTACCCCAGCTGAGTGATCAGCCAGTTGTGTCAGATTGTTAGGCCAAGCCTGGGGTGGCATAATACATGCTGCAGCCCCTGGCAGGCCTTGGGTACACCAATGCCCTGGGTACCTAGTGTACACTGGTACAGGGGCTGACAGGGTGATCCACTTCCAATTGGTTATGCACCTAGGGTGCATAGTTTTAATTTAGTAGAGAGAACAGCAGGCTGGGGGTCTGATTGGCAGGCCCACAGCCTCAATATGTCAAAAACCAGTGAAGCAAAAAGCAAAAATTTGGGGTGACCATAGGATAGCAGACCCTACTCTCCTACAACCCTTCATCTGATTTAGCCACAAGAGGGGCTTATGGTCGGTCTGAATCTTGAAGTGAGTGCCAAACAAGTATGGCCTCAGCTTCTTCAGGGCCCACACCACAGCAAAGGCCTCCCTCTCAATAGCTGACCAATTCTTCTCTCTGGGGGTCAACCTTCTGCTAATAAAAGCAATGGGTTGGTCTTGACCATCTACATTAAGTTGTGACAGCACAGCTCCCACACCCAACTCAGAAGCATCTGTTTGGACAATAAACTCTTTGGAGTAGTCAGGACTTTTCAGGATAGGTGCAGAGCACATGGCCTCCTTCAGGTCATCAAATGCCTTTTGACAGCTTACTGTCCACTGAACCTTTTTGGGCATCTTCTTGGATGTCAGATCATTAAGAGGAGTCACAATGGACCCATAGTTCTTAACAAACTTCCTGTAATACCCAGTCAAGCCCAAGAAAGCTCGAACTTGAGTCTGGGTGGTTGGAGGGGACCAATCCTTGATGGACTGTATCTTACTCTCCAGTGGTTGAACTTGGCCCCCACCTACAAGGTGGCCCAAATACACAACCTTACTCTGCCCTATCTGGCACTTAGTAGCCTTGATAGTGAGGCCTGCCCTTTGCAGAGCCTCAAGAGCCTTCTTCAGGTGGATCAGGTGATCCTCCCAGGTGGAACTAAAGACAGCAATGTCATCAAGATATGCTGCGCAAAAGTCATCCAACCCAGTAAGGACTTGGTTCACCAGCCTTTGGAAGGTGGCAGGTGCATTCTTCAGACCAAAGGGCATCACCACAAACTGATAATGCCCACCTGGGGTTGAGAATGCTGTTTTGGCCTTAGACTCCTCAGCTAACCTGATTTGCCAATAGCCAGCTGTCAAGTCAAATGTGCTCAAAAACTTTGCAGAAGCTAGTTTGTCTATGAGCTCATCTGCCCTTGGAATAGGGTGTGCATCTGTCCTGGTGACAGCATTGAGTCCTCTGTAGTCCACACAGAACCTCATCTCTCTCTTGCCATCTTTGGTGTGAGGTTTGGGGACCAGAACCACTGGGCTAGCCCAGGGGCTCTCTGAGGGTTCAATGACACCTAATTCCAGCATTTTATGTACCTCAGCCTTTATACAGTCCCTGACGTGGTCAGGTTGTCTGTAAAGTTTGTTCTTTACAGGCAGACTGTCACCAGTGTCCACAACATGGGTACACCAGTCAGTTTGACTAGGTATCAAGGAAAACATATGTGAACATGATTGTAGAACCTGCCTACATTCAGTCTGCTGATGGGCAGTGAGGTTGCCTCCAAGGGTCACTCCTTCAACTGAGCCATCTTCAGGGTTCTGAGACAACAGGTCTGGGAGAGGGTCACTCTCTTCCTCCTGTCCCTCATCTGTAGCCATGAGCAAGCCCATGTCTGCCCTGTCAACATATGCTTTAAGCCTGTTAACATGGAGTACCCTGTGGGGACTCCTGGGAGTTCCTAGGTCCACCAAGTAGGTGACCTCTCCCTTCTTTTCCAGGATTGTATGGGGTCCAGACCATTTGTCTTGGAGTGCTGCTGGGGCCACTGGCTCCAACACCCATACCTTCTGTCCTGGCTGATACTCAACCAAGACAGCCTTTTGGTCATGCCAAGCTTTCTGTAAGGCCTGGCTTGCCTCAAGGTTTTTAGATGCCTTCTCCATATACTCAGCCATCCTGGAGCGGAGACCAAGTACATAGTCCACTATGTCTAGCTTAGGCTTTTTGAGAGGTAACTCCCATCCTTCCTTCACCAAACACAGTGGGCCTCTCACAGGGTGCCCAAACAACAATTCAAAGGGGCTGTAGCCAACTCCTTTTTGTGGGACCTCTCTGTAAGCAAACAGAAGGCAGGGTAGAAGGATATCCCATCTTCGCCTGAGCTTTTCAGGTAATCCTTTGATCATACCCTTTAGGGTCTTGTTGAATCTCTCAACAAGCCCATTGCATTGTGGGTGATAAGGGGTGGTGAACTTGTAGTTGACACCACATTCCTTCCACATAGCTGTCAAGTATCCTGACATAAAGTTGGTACCTCTGTCAGATACTACCTCCTTAGGAAACCCCACTCTGGAGAATACTCCCAGCAGGGCCCTGGCCACAACAGGTGCTGTAGTGGTCCTAAGGGGAATTGCCTCTGGATACCTGGTGGCATGATCCACTACCACCAGTATAAATCTGTGCCCAGATGCAGTGGGAGGATCCATGGGACCCACTATGTCTATTCCCACTCTTTCAAAGGGAACCCCCACCACAGGTAGTGGTATCAGGGGGGCCTTTGTTGTGCCACCTGATTTGCCACTGGCTTGGCAGGTAACACAGGAGCGACAAAACTCCTTTGTATCTTCATTCATATGGGGCCAGTGAAAGTGAGGGACAAGTCTGTCCCAGGTCTTGTTCTGGCCTAGGTGTCCTGCTAAAGGAATATCATGGGCCAAGGTAAGGAGGAAGCCCCTAAATTGCAGAGGTATAACCAACCTCCTGGTTGCACCAGGCTTGGGGTCTCTAGCCTCTGAATAAAGGAGCCCTTCATCCCAATACACTTTATGGGTACCTTGAGCATTCCCAGCAGCCTCAGCAGCAGCCAGCTGTCTGAGGGGTTCAAGAGAGGGACAGGATAACTGAGCCTGCCTCAAGTCAGCCCTTGAAGGTCCCCCTGTCCCCAGAAACTCAACCTGATCAGGTTCAAGCTCTTCAGGGACAGTTCCTTCAGGGTCCTCTAGATCAGCTTCCTGGGAAGGCTGATCATCACTCTGAGGCAGGGGGGAAGGCACAGCCTTGACCCTCCTGTTCTTCTTCTTGGTAGGTGCTTGGTCCATTGTTCCAGGATCCAAGACCTGTGGTTCAGTGAGGCACTTTTTGGCCTGTGACCTGGTCACAGCAAGGACATGTGATGATATACCTAACATCTCTGCATGAGTCCTGTACTCCACTTCTGACCATAGAGAACTCTCTAGGTCATTGCCCAACAAACATTCTACTGGGAGGTCTGCACTAACCACAACCCTTTTGAGGCCAGTTACCCCTCCCCATGAGAAGTTAACAACTGCCACACTGTGTGAAGTAGTGGCATTGCTGGCATTGGTCACCAGGTAGTTCTCACCTGGTATGTACTGTCCAGGGTCCACAAAGCCTGGTGTCACCATAGTGACACTGGCACATGTGTCCCTGTAGGCTTGAGCCACTTTGTCATTAATTAAAGGAGTCTGTCTGTACTTGCCCAGGTTACTGGGGCTCACAGTCAGGGACAAATCAATGTCGCCATCACAGATCAAGACTGCCTGTGTAAGGGTTCTGTCTAAGTCAGAATCTCCTTCAGTTCCCATAGTGATTCCCACTACACCCTTTGTCTGGGGACCAACACTGCTAACAGTAGTACTGGGAGCAGGTGCCTTAGGGGCAACAGTGTTGGGGGCTCCACCCTTTTTGCAATCACTAGTCCAGTGAGTTGTATTTTTACAATGATTGCACCAGGGTTTCTTTTGACCTTCTTTCTTCTTTTTGGACTGTTGGGACCCACCCTCCTTAGTAGTAGTTTGGGGCCCTGTTGAAGACTTCTGGTCTTTAGGTTTCTGATCTCCACCCTTTTGGTCTGTTTTCTTCTGATCACCCCCTTGGCCCTGGTTCTGGTTCTTTTGCTTAACCCTGGTTCTGACCCATTTGTCTGCCTTCTTTCCCAATTCTTGGGGAGAGGTCAGATCAGAGTCAACCAAGTGTTGATGCAGTTGCTGGTTTTGACAGTTATTTAAAATCTGTTCTCTCATCATCAAATTATACAATCCTGTAAAATCAGATACCTTACTTCCCAGCAACCAACCCTCCAAAGCCTTAGTGGCACATTCAATGTATTCAGACCAGTCCTGAGTCTGTGTCTTTTGGGTGTCTCTGAACATTAACCTGTACTGCTCAGTGGTTAAGCCTAACCCATCAACTAGAACACTCTTCAGGACTCTGTAGTTTCTGACATCCTCTTCTCTAACAGTGAGGAGTCTGTCTCTGCCTCTTCCTTCAAAGGAGAGCCAGAGGATTGCTGCCCACTGATCTTCAGGAACCTGCTGTACTTTGCAGGCTCTCTCAAGAGCAGTTATCCACTTGTGGATGTCATCCCCACTTTTGTAGGGGGGCACAACCTTAGACAGGTTTCTATTGTCGAAAACCCTATCTTTGTCCTTAGGGACAATGCTGCCACCAGTGGGTATAGACCCACTCTCTTTATGCTGTCTAGCCTTGCTAAGTTTCTCTTCCATCAGGGCTACTTCTAGCTCCTGCTTCCTGATCCTCAGCTGGGCCTCTTGCATCTTGGCCTCATGTTCCCTCCTCTGAGGGGTGGTCATCCTTCTCCTGGAGTGACCTTGAGAGCCTCTAGAGCCATGGGAAGCATTGGAGTCACCTGAGCGATTCCTTTGCCTTCCCAGCCCTGTGTTAAGTCCACTGGGGAGATCCAGTGGGTTGAACCCACTGTCAGTCCCCAATAGCCTTGGTTTAGCTGGGCCAAGTATAACACTTGGCACTGGGCTAGTTCTCCCTTCATCCTCACTACTGTCAGTATCCTTTTCACTCTCATCCTCTGTGGTAGGCATCCCATCTAAGGGGTGACTATTGGGAAGGGGTACTTCAGTGGCATCTTTAGAAGGGGGGCCTCCTGTTCCTGTCCCTAAGGGGGCTAACTGGGAAGCTTTCTTGAGTGCTCTCTGATTCTCATCATTCTGTAAGAGCTCTCTGAGCTCAGCAGAGTTTGGGTTCTTGGGCTGTTTAAGGCCTCTAAGAGTTGCCAAATGCCTGAGCTCATTCTGATTAAGGGTAGCAAAGCTGGATGGTGCCCTCTGGGGGTCACTCTCAACAGAGATGGGTACAGTGGACCCCTCTGCCCCGGCCATTGCTCTTAAGTGTGGGTGGATGTGTTGCAATCTACCTACACTTGGGTTTACCTACTAAACCTATCTAGTAGTTGTAGTCAGGGTGTGCTACTCCCTTTGCTCTACAACAACTAAGTTCAGTAGAACTTATGTATATCTAATCTTGTTTTATATGTACCTACAGGTACCTATGTGATCTTTCAATTGGTAACCAAGAGATTACAATGGTAAAACACAGCAAGCTCAAATCCAACCGCTGCTCACCAATGTGAGAAGTTGGCCTGGTATATGCTGTTCACTAGTTCTAGTGACCACCTTGTACCATGCCAAGCAACCCTTATGGTGTGGTTGTAAGTCAACCTTTTTGGACTAGCTGCCCTAGTGGTAGCGTAGGCTAAGCAGTCTTTGAGGCTAAACTCGTGAAGCGTGTTAAGCAAGCTGTTTTACCAATAGTAACCCCCTTTTATACCAATGAAAGGACACCACACAGATATATATTCAAAATATATATGTATTTATTTCTCAAAGTAACCCCTAGTCTCTTTATGAGCACAGGAGCACAAATCGTCAAACAAGATTATCACATAATACACAGAAGTTGCACTTTATATGGATAGGCCCTGGTGGCCACTCGAACCATATACTAAAATAGTGGTATAAGTACCACGAACAGAAAAGGGAAAAGGCCTAGGGCCTCTAGAATCGCTGGGCCTACAAGGAGCTAATGTCAGTTAGTGACCAGGAGGTCCACGGGTGGCGTGTGCAGAGCAAATAGTCACACGCGTGCTCCCATAGGTTTCAATGGGTGCGTAAAAAGTACAAAGTTACTGCAAAAGGAATCTTCCGGATGACCTAGGAACTTAAGATTTGGAACACAGGCACTAGAGATGTAATACTACACTTGGGCACAGGTGTGCCAGCTTTACCTCACCCACAGGAAGCGGGTGCATAGGCCTTGAAGTGCGTCGGTGTAGGAGAGTAGGGTCTGCTATCCTATGGTCACCCCAAATTTTTGCTTTTTGCTTCACTGGTTTTTGACATATTGAGGCTGTGGGCCTGCCAATCAGACCCCCAGCCTGCTGTTCTCTCTACTAAATTAAAACTATGCACCCTAGGTGCATAACCAATTGGAAGTGGATCACCCTGTCAGCCCCTGTACCAGTGTACACTAGGTACCCAGGGCATTGGTGTACCCAAGGCCTGCCAGGGGCTGCAGCATGTATTATGCCACCCCAGGCTTGGCCTAACAATCTGACACAACTGGCTGATCACTCAGCTGGGGTAAGTTGGTGTAATCACCTCTTACTTAGGTGTAGTATACCTATACCTAACCTTAAATGGGACACCTGGTAACCTATAAGTCACTCCTATGGCAGGCCTTAACAATCCTGAAGGCAGAGTGCTTGGTTCCATGTGAGATGGTGCTCTGGCATGAGCTGAGCCTGTCTGCAGTGGTCGGAACAACTTCCTTCTACTGTTTCCAGATATCGTCATACCATATACTCTTAAGTGCATTATGAACCTCGCGGTTAAATGCTATCTTTGGTTTGGCTTTATCAAAACATGTCGAGTAAGGTGTCATACGAATTGGAATACTAACCCCTCGCCAATTCTGGCGACGGGGTTAGCATTCCACCCTTCTAGAGGGACACGACATGTACAGTACCTGAAACCCGGGTAAAATCAGACATAGCCTCAGCTCCACAAAATGGATGCTGCCACCACAGACACAAGTCTGCCCTCCTGCTGCTGGGAGTCCTTCCAGCTTGGGAGGTGTGGACAAAGGGTTTCCTGCCAGGGGAGGTGCATGCACCACCCCAGACAGGATTTTGTGTATTGGTCAGGTAGGGCTTGAAAGAAACCAGACATGCCTGTGGCTCACAAGGAGCCTCGGTGCATATGCCAGTTCAAACCGGTCCTGGGGCACACCAGTCCCGGGCCTGGGGCGAGCTGGACAAAGGATTGGGGGTGTAACCACCCCCCTTCCTGGTCCCACCCATAGGGAGGGACCTAGCAGGTAGTCCGGCCCCTAGAATCCGAATAAAGGTAGGAGCTGTGTCCTAAGACTTCAGACATCCTGGAATCAACTTGAAACTAAGAAGAAGACGGGAACTTCGACATTCTGCTGCACAGAAGACTGAAGAAAATCTCCCCTGTGGTCAGGGAGTGACCACCTTGCTAACGCAAGCACCATCCAGCGAATCACCGTCTGCTTTGCCGCCGCCTCCCGCCGGAGCCCGAGCCCAGAGACTGACAAGACCTGGACCTCCAGACCTCTCACCGCCCGATCCACAGTCCCTGAAAAGAGGAGACCCGTGGAGGCACCGAGACACGTGGAACCAGCCATCTTGGAACGACTACGACAAGCTGACCAGTGCAACAACCGAGGCTCCCTCCAAGTTGTGCTTTGGGTCCTGAGAAGCCCAACCCTCGAGCAGCATCTGCACCAAAGGTGAGCCCTCCAGCATCTCCACGATCTGCGTGGGGCCCTTCTGCATTTTGCCACTCGACGCGCCTAACCGGTTGCTGGCCCGCTGGCTAGTGGCCATCTTGGCGACGAAATCTACGACAAACACCGCTGGTCTGGTTGCTCCAGACTGGCCCTTGCTCCCCTCCCAAGGAGCAATCCCTCTGACCTTGCTGGTCAGAACCAACAGCTGATTTCCGAATCCTCCTGCAATTGCTTTTGCCAAGGCTTGTTTGCTTCGATCAAGTCGCCGACACCGCCGACAGCAAGAGCCTGCGTGGGACAGCTCGTGAGCCGACTCCTGGACGTCGTCGACCTTCAGGGACCACGTGGCTGCGGAGACAAGCTACCCCTCATCACCTGTTTGCACCCGACATCGCCTGGTACCCACCTGGTGCCACGCTGGTCACTGGCTAGTGACTGTGAACACTGTCCCCTCTGCTTACAGGTCTTCAACATCTCCGATCCACTCTTGGATCCACTGCATCTCTTCCCGACCGACCGCCTGCAGCATCTTTGTCCCAGGCTCAACGGAACAGATAGAAGAAACCCGACGCACTTTGAGGCCTATGCACCCGCTTCCTGTGGGTGAGGTAAAGCTGGTACTCCGGTGCCCATGTGTAGTAATACATCTCTAGTGCCTGTGTTCCAAATCTTAAGTTCCTAGGTCATCCGGAAGATTCCTTTTGCAGTAACTTTGTACTTTTTACGCACCCATTGAAACCTATGGGAGCACGCGTGTGACTATTTGCTCTGCACACGCCACCCGTGGACCTCCTGGTCACTAACTGACGTTAGCTCCTTGTAGGCCCAGCGATTCTAGAGGCCCTAGGCCTTTTCCCTTTTCTGTTCGTGGTACTTATACCACTATTTTAGTATATGGTTTGAGTGGCCACCAGGGCCTATCCATATAAAGTGCAACTTCTGTGTATTCTGTGATAATCTTGTTTGACGATTTGTGCTCCTGTGCTCATAAAGAGACTAGGGGTTACTTTGAGAAATAAATACATATATATTTTGAATATATATCTGTGTGGTGTCCTTTCATTGGTATAAAAGGGGGTTGCATTTGGTAAAACAGCTGGCTTAACACGCATCACGAGTTTAGCCTCAAAGACTGCTTAGCCTACGCTACCACTAGGGCAGCTAGTCCAAAAAGGTTGACTTACAACCACACCATAAGGGTTGCTTGGCATGGTACAAGGTGGTCACTAGAACTAGTGAACAGCATATACCAGGCCAACTTCTCACATTGGTGAGCAGCGGTTGGATTTGAGCTTGCTGTGTTTTACCATTGTAATCTCTTGGTTACCAATTGAAAGATCACATAGGTACCTGTAGGTACATATAAAACAAGATTAGATATACATAAGTTCTACTGAACTTAGTTGTTGTAGAGCAAAGGGAGTAGCACACCCTGACTACAACTACTAGATAGGTTTAGTAGGTAAACCCAAGTGTAGGTAGATTGCAACACATCCACCCACACTTAAGAGCAATGGCCGGGGCAGAGGGGTCCACTGTACCCATCTCTGTTGAGAGTGACCCCCAGAGGGCACCATCCAGCTTTGCTACCCTTAATCAGAATGAGCTCAGGCATTTGGCAACTCTTAGAGGCCTTAAACAGCCCAAGAACCCAAACTCTGCTGAGCTCAGAGAGCTCTTACAGAATGATGAGAATCAGAGAGCACTCAAGAAAGCTTCCCAGTTAGCCCCCTTAGGGTCAGGAACAGGAGGCCCCCCTTCTGAAGATACTACAGAGGTACCCAGTTCCAATAGTCACCCCTTAGATGGGATGCCTACCACAGAGGATGAGAGTGAAAAGGATACTGACAGTAGTGAGGATGAAGGGAGAACTAGCCCAGTGCCAAGTATTATACTTGGCCCAGCTAAACCAAGGCTATTGGGGACTGACAGTGGGTTCAACCCACTGGATCTCCCCAGTGGACTTAACACAGGGCTTGGAAGGCAAAGGAATCGCTCAGGTGACTCCAATGCTTCCCATGGCTCTAGAGGCTCTCAAGGTCACTCCAGGAGAAGGATGACCACCCCTCAGAGGAGGGAACATGAGGCCAAGATGCAAGAGGCCCAGCTGAGGATCAGGAAGCAGGAGCTAGAAGTAGCCCTGATGGAAGAGAAACTTAGCAAGGCTAGACAGCATAAAGAGAGTGGGTCTATACCCACTGGTGGCAGCATTGTCCCTAAGGACAAAGATAGGGTCTTTGACAATAGGAACCTGTCTAAGGTTGTGCCCCCCTACAAAAGTGGGGATGACATCCACAAATGGATAACTGCTCTTGAGAGAGCCTGCAAAGTACAGCAGGTTCCTGAAGACCAGTGGGCAGCAATCCTCTGGCTCTCCTTTGAAGGAAGAGGCAGAGACAGACTCCTCACTGTTAGAGAAGAGGATGTCAGAAACTACAGAGTCCTGAAGAGTGTTCTGGTAGATGGGTTAGGCTTAACCACTGAACAGTACAGGTTAATGTTCAGAGACACCCAAAAGACACAGACTCAGGACTGGTCTGAATACATTGAATGTGCCACTAAGGCTTTGGAGGGTTGGTTGCTGGGAAGTAAGGTATCTGATTTTACAGGATTGTATAATTTGATGATGAGAGAACAGATTTTAAATAACTGTCAAAACCAGCAACTGCATCAACACTTGGTTGACTCTGATCTGACCTCTCCCCAAGAATTGGGAAAGAAGGCAGACAAATGGGTCAGAACCAGGGTTAAGCAAAAGAACCAGAACCAGGGCCAAGGGGGTGATCAGAAGAAAACAGACCAAAAGGGTGGAGATCAGAAACCTAAAGACCAGAAGTCTTCAACAGGGCCCCAAACTACTGCTAAGGAGGGTGGGTCCCAACAGTCCAAGAAGAAGAAAGAAGGTCAGAAGAAACCCTGGTGCAATCATTGTAAAAATACAACTCACTGGACTAGTGATTGCAAAAAGGGTGGAGCCCCCAACACTGTTGCCCCTAAGGCACCTGCTCCCAGTACTACTGTTAGCAGTGTTGGTCCCCAGACAAAGGGTGTAGTGGGAATCACTATGGGAACTGAAGGAGATTCTGACTTAGACAGAACCCTTACACAGGCAGTCTTGATCTGTGATGGGGACATTGATTTGTCCCTGACTGTGAGCCCCAGTAACCTGGGCAAGTACAGACAGACTCCTTTAATTAATGACAAAGTGGCTCAAGCCTACAGGGACACATGTGCCAGTGTCACTATGGTGACACCAGGCTTTGTGGATCCTGGACAGTACATACCAGGTGAGAACTACCTGGTGACCAATGCCAGCAATGCCACTACTTCACATAGTGTGGCAGTTGTTAACTTCTCATGGGGAGGGGTAACTGGCCTCAAAAGGGTTGTGGTTAGTGCAGACCTCCCAGTAGAATGTTTGTTGGGCAATGACCTAGAGAGTTCTCTATGGTCAGAAGTGGAGTACAGGACTCATGCAGAGATGTTAGGTATATCATCACATGTCCTTGCTGTGACCAGGTCACAGGCCAAAAAGTGCCTCACTGAACCTCAGGTCTTGGATCCTGGAACAATGGACCAAGCACCTACCAAGAAGAAGAACAGGAGGGTCAAGGCTGTGCCTTCCCCCCTGCCTCAGAGTGATGATCAGCCTTCCCAGGAAGCTGATCTAGAGGACCCTGAAGGAACTGTCCCTGAAGAGCTTGAACCTGATCAGGTTGAGTTTCTGGGGACAGGGGGACCTTCAAGGGCTGACTTGAGGCAGGCTCAGTTATCCTGTCCCTCTCTTGAACCCCTCAGACAGCTGGCTGCTGCTGAGGCTGCTGGGAATGCTCAAGGTACCCATAAAGTGTATTGGGATGAAGGGCTCCTTTATTCAGAGGCTAGAGACCCCAAGCCTGGTGCAACCAGGAGGTTGGTTATACCTCTGCAATTTAGGGGCTTCCTTCTTACCTTGGCCCATGATATTCCTTTAGCAGGACACCTAGGCCAGAACAAGACCTGGGACAGACTTGTCCCTCACTTTCACTGGCCTCATATGAATGAAGATACAAAGGAGTTTTGTCGCTCCTGTGTTACCTGCCAAGCCAGTGGCAAATCAGGTGGCACAACAAAGGCCCCCCTGATACCACTACCTGTGGTGGGGGTTCCCTTTGAAAGAGTGGGAATAGACATAGTGGGTCCCATGGATCCTCCCACTGCATCTGGGCACAGATTTATACTGGTGGTAGTGGATCATGCCACCAGGTATCCAGAGGCAATTCCCCTTAGGACCACTACAGCTCCTGTTGTGGCCAGGGCCCTGCTGGGAGTATTCTCCAGAGTGGGGTTTCCTAAGGAGGTAGTATCTGACAGAGGTACCAACTTTATGTCAGGATACTTGACAGCTATGTGGAAGGAATGTGGTGTCAACTACAAGTTCACCACCCCTTATCACCCACAATGCAATGGGCTTGTTGAGAGATTCAACAAGACCCTAAAGGGTATGATCAAAGGATTACCTGAAAAGCTCAGGCGAAGATGGGATATCCTTCTACCCTGCCTTCTGTTTGCTTACAGAGAGGTCCCACAAAAAGGAGTTGGCTACAGCCCCTTTGAATTGTTGTTTGGGCACCCTGTGAGAGGCCCACTGTGTTTGGTGAAGGAAGGATGGGAGTTACCTCTCAAAAAGCCTAAGCTAGACATAGTGGACTATGTACTTGGTCTCCGCTCCAGGATGGCTGAGTATATGGAGAAGGCATCTAAAAACCTTGAGGCAAGCCAGGCCTTACAGAAAGCTTGGCATGACCAAAAGGCTGTCTTGGTTGAGTATCAGCCAGGACAGAAGGTATGGGTGTTGGAGCCAGTGGCCCCAGCAGCACTCCAAGACAAATGGTCTGGACCCCATACAATCCTGGAAAAGAAGGGAGAGGTCACCTACTTGGTCGACCTAGGAACTCCCAGGAGTCCCCACAGGGTACTCCATGTTAACAGGCTTAAAGCATATGTTGACAGGGCAGACATGGGCTTGCTCATGGCTACAGATGAGGGACAGGAGGAAGAGAGTGACCCTCTCCCAGACCTGTTGTCTCAGAACCCTGAAGATGGCTCAGTTGAAGGAGTGACCCTTGGAGGCAACCTCACTGCCCATCAGCAGACTGAATGTAGACAGGTTCTACAATCATTTTCACATATGTTTTCCTTGATACCTAGTCAAACTGACTGGTGTACCCATGTTGTGGACACTGGTGACAGTCTGCCTGTAAAGAACAAACTTTACAGACAACCTGACCACGTCAGGGACTGTATAAAGGCTGAGGTACATAAAATGCTGGAATTAGGTGTCATTGAACCCTCAGAGAGCCCCTGGGCTAGCCCAGTGGTTCTGGTCCCCAAACCTCACACCAAAGATGGCAAGAGAGAGATGAGGTTCTGTGTGGACTACAGAGGACTCAATGCTGTCACCAGGACAGATGCACACCCTATTCCAAGGGCAGATGAGCTCATAGACAAACTAGCTTCTGCAAAGTTTTTGAGCACATTTGACTTGACAGCTGGCTATTGGCAAATCAGATTAGCTGAGGAGTCTAAGGCCAAAACAGCATTCTCAACCCCAGGCGGGCATTATCAGTTTGTGGTGATGCCCTTTGGTCTGAAGAATGCACCTGCCACCTTCCAAAGGCTGGTGAACCAAGTCCTTACTGGGTTGGATGACTTTTGCGCAGCATATCTTGATGACATTGCTGTCTTTAGCTCCACCTGGGAGGATCACCTGATCCACCTGAAGAAGGCTCTTGAGGCCCTGCAGAGGGCAGGCCTCACTATCAAGGCTACTAAGTGCCAGATAGGGCAGAGTAAGGTTGTATATTTGGGCCACCTTGTGGGTGGAGGCCAAGTTCAACCACTGGAGAGTAAGATACAATCCATCAAGGACTGGTCCCCTCCAACCACCCAGACTCAAGTTCGAGCTTTCTTGGGCTTGACTGGGTATTACAGGAAGTTTGTTAAGAACTATGGGTCCATTGTGACTCCTCTTAATGATCTGACATCCAAGAAGATGCCCAAAAAGGTTCAGTGGACAGTAAGCTGTCAAAAGGCATTTGATGACCTGAAGGAGGCCATGTGCTCTGCACCTATCCTGAAAAGTCCTGACTACTCCAAAGAGTTTATTGTCCAAACAGATGCTTCTGAGTTGGGTGTGGGAGCTGTGCTGTCACAACTTAATGTAGATGGTCAAGACCAACCCATTGCTTTTATTAGCAGAAGGTTGACCCCCAGAGAGAAGAATTGGTCAGCTATTGAGAGGGAGGCCTTTGCTGTGGTGTGGGCCCTGAAGAAGCTGAGGCCATACTTGTTTGGCACTCACTTCAAGATTCAGACCGACCATAAGCCCCTCTTGTGGCTAAATCAGATGAAGGGTGAAAACCCCAAACTGCTTAGGTGGTCCATTTCCCTACAGGGGATGGACTTTACAGTGGAGCACCGGCCAGGTACTGACCATGGGAATGCAGATGGTCTCTCCAGGTACTTCCACTTAGGACATGAAGACGAGACTGGTCAAGGCTAGTTTAATGTCCCAGCGTTTGGGGGGGGGTTGTGTAGGAGAGTAGGGTCTGCTATCCTATGGTCACCCCAAATTTTTGCTTTTTGCTTCACTGGTTTTTGACATATTGAGGCTGTGGGCCTGCCAATCAGACCCCCAGCCTGCTGTTCTCTCTACTAAATTAAAACTATGCACCCTAGGTGCATAACCAATTGGAAGTGGATCACCCTGTCAGCCCCTGTACCAGTGTACACTAGGTACCCAGGGCATTGGTGTACCCAAGGCCTGCCAGGGGCTGCAGCATGTATTATGCCACCCCAGGCTTGGCCTAACAATCTGACACAACTGGCTGATCACTCAGCTGGGGTAAGTTGGTGTAATCACCTCTTACTTAGGTGTAGTATACCTATACCTAACCTTAAATGGGACACCTGGTAACCTATAAGTCACTCCTATGGCAGGCCTTAACAATCCTGAAGGCAGAGTGCTTGGTTCCATGTGAGATGGTGCTCTGGCATGAGCTGAGCCTGTCTGCAGTGGTCGGAACAACTTCCTTCTACTGTTTCCAGATATCGTCATACCATATACTCTTAAGTGCATTATGAACCTCGCGGTTAAATGCTATCTTTGGTTTGGCTTTATCAAAACATGTCGAGTAAGGTGTCATACGAATTGGAATACTAACCCCTCGCCAATTCTGGCGACGGGGTTAGCATTCCACCCTTCTAGAGGGACACGACATGTACAGTACCTGAAACCCGGGTAAAATCAGACATAGCCTCAGCTCCACAAAATGGATGCTGCCACCACAGACACAAGTCTGCCCTCCTGCTGCTGGGAGTCCTTCCAGCTTGGGAGGTGTGGACAAAGGGTTTCCTGCCAGGGGAGGTGCATGCACCACCCCAGACAGGATTTTGTGTATTGGTCAGGTAGGGCTTGAAAGAAACCAGACATGCCTGTGGCTCACAAGGAGCCTCGGTGCATATGCCAGTTCAAACCGGTCCTGGGGCACACCAGTCCCGGGCCTGGGGCGAGCTGGACAAAGGATTGGGGGTGTAACCACCCCCCTTCCTGGTCCCACCCATAGGGAGGGACCTAGCAGGTAGTCCGGCCCCTAGAATCCGAATAAAGGTAGGAGCTGTGTCCTAAGACTTCAGACATCCTGGAATCAACTTGAAACTAAGAAGAAGACGGGAACTTCGACATTCTGCTGCACAGAAGACTGAAGAAAATCTCCCCTGTGGTCAGGGAGTGACCACCTTGCTAACGCAAGCACCATCCAGCGAATCACCGTCTGCTTTGCCGCCGCCTCCCGCCGGAGCCCGAGCCCAGAGACTGACAAGACCTGGACCTCCAGACCTCTCACCGCCCGATCCACAGTCCCTGAAAAGAGGAGACCCGTGGAGGCACCGAGACACGTGGAACCAGCCATCTTGGAACGACTACGACAAGCTGACCAGTGCAACAACCGAGGCTCCCTCCAAGTTGTGCTTTGGGTCCTGAGAAGCCCAACCCTCGAGCAGCATCTGCACCAAAGGTGAGCCCTCCAGCATCTCCACGATCTGCGTGGGGCCCTTCTGCATTTTGCCACTCGACGCGCCTAACCGGTTGCTGGCCCGCTGGCTAGTGGCCATCTTGGCGACGAAATCTACGACAAACACCGCTGGTCTGGTTGCTCCAGACTGGCCCTTGCTCCCCTCCCAAGGAGCAATCCCTCTGACCTTGCTGGTCAGAACCAACAGCTGATTTCCGAATCCTCCTGCAATTGCTTTTGCCAAGGCTTGTTTGCTTCGATCAAGTCGCCGACACCGCCGACAGCAAGAGCCTGCGTGGGACAGCTCGTGAGCCGACTCCTGGACGTCGTCGACCTTCAGGGACCACGTGGCTGCGGAGACAAGCTACCCCTCATCACCTGTTTGCACCCGACATCGCCTGGTACCCACCTGGTGCCACGCTGGTCACTGGCTAGTGACTGTGAACACTGTCCCCTCTGCTTACAGGTCTTCAACATCTCCGATCCACTCTTGGATCCACTGCATCTCTTCCCGACCGACCGCCTGCAGCATCTTTGTCCCAGGCTCAACGGAACAGATAGAAGAAACCCGACGCACTTTGAGGCCTATGCACCCGCTTCCTGTGGGTGAGGTAAAGCTGGTACTCCGGTGCCCATGTGTAGTAATACATCTCTAGTGCCTGTGTTCCAAATCTTAAGTTCCTAGGTCATCCGGAAGATTCCTTTTGCAGTAACTTTGTACTTTTTACGCACCCATTGAAACCTATGGGAGCACGCGTGTGACTATTTGCTCTGCACACGCCACCCGTGGACCTCCTGGTCACTAACTGACGTTAGCTCCTTGTAGGCCCAGCGATTCTAGAGGCCCTAGGCCTTTTCCCTTTTCTGTTCGTGGTACTTATACCACTATTTTAGTATATGGTTTGAGTGGCCACCAGGGCCTATCCATATAAAGTGCAACTTCTGTGTATTCTGTGATAATCTTGTTTGACGATTTGTGCTCCTGTGCTCATAAAGAGACTAGGGGTTACTTTGAGAAATAAATACATATATATTTTGAATATATATCTGTGTGGTGTCCTTTCATTGGTATAAAAGGGGGTTGCATTTGGTAAAACAGCTGGCTTAACACGCATCACGAGTTTAGCCTCAAAGACTGCTTAGCCTACGCTACCACTAGGGCAGCTAGTCCAAAAAGGTTGACTTACAACCACACCATAAGGGTTGCTTGGCATGGTACAAGGTGGTCACTAGAACTAGTGAACAGCATATACCAGGCCAACTTCTCACAGTCGGGTTTCTTCTATCTGTTCCGTGGGGCCTGTAGACAAAAGTGCTGCAGGCGGTCGGTCGGGAAGAGATGCAGTGGATCCAAGAGTGGATCGGAGATGTTGAAGACCTGTAAGCAGAGGGGACAGTGTTCACAGTCACTAGCCAGTGACCAGCGTGGCACCAGGTGGGTACCAGGCGATGTCGGGCGCAAACAGGTGATGAGGGGTAGCTTGTCTCCGCAGCCACGTGGTCCCTGAAGGTCGACGACGTCCAGGAGTCGGCTCACGAGCTGTCCCACGCAGGCTCTCGCTGTCGGCGGTGTCGGCGACTTGATCGAAGCAAACAAGCCTTGGCAAAAGCAATTGTAGAAGGATTCGGAAATCAGCTGTTGGTTCTGACCAGCAAGGTCAGAGGGATTGCTCCTTTGGAGGGGAGCAAGGGCCAGTCTGGAGCAACCAGACCAGCGGTGTTTGTCGTAGATTTCGTCGCCAAGATGGCCACTAGCCAGCGGGCCAGCAACCGGTTAGGCGCGTCGAGTGGCAAAATGCAGAAGGGCCCCACGCAGATCGTGGAGATGCTGGAGGGCTCACCTTTGGTGCAGATGCTGCTCGAGGGTTGGGCTTCTCAGGACCCAAAGCACAACTTGGAGGGAGCCTCGGTTGTTGCACTTGTCAGCTTGTCGTAGTCGTTCCAAGATGGCTGGCTCCACGTGTCTCGGTGCCTCCACGGGTCTCCTCCTTTCAGGGACTGTGGATCGGGCGGTGAGAGGTCTGGAGGTCCAGGTCTTGTCAGTCTCTGGGCTCGGGCTCCGGCGGGAGGCGGCGGCAAAGCAGACGGTGATTCGCTGGATGGTGCTTGCGTTAGCAAGGTGGTCACTCCCTGACCACAGGGGAGATTTTCTTCAGTCTTCTGTGCAGCAGAATGTCGAAGTTCCCGTCTTCTTCTTAGTTTCAAGTTGATTCCAGGATGTCTGAAGTCTTAGGACACAGCTCCTACCTTTATTCGGATTCTAGGGGCCGGACTACCTGCTAGGTCCCTCCCTATGGGTGGGACCAGGAAGGGGGGTGGTTACACCCCCAATCCTTTGTCCAGCTCGCCCCAGGCCCGGGACTGGTGTGCCCCAGGACCGGTTTGAACTGGCATATGCACCGAGGCTCCTTGTGAGCCACAGGCATGTCTGGTTTCTTTCAAGCCCTACCTGACCAATACACAAAATCCTGTCTGGGGTGGTGCACGCACCTCCCCTGGCAGGAAACCCTTTGTCCACACCTCCCAAGCTGGAAGGACTCCCAGCAGCAGGAGGGCAGACTTGTGTCTGTGGTGGCAGCATCCATTTTGTGGAGCTGAGGCTATGTCTGATTTTACCCGGGTTTCAGGTACTGTACATGTCGTGTCCCTCTAGAAGGGTGGAATGCTAACCCCGTCGCCAGAATTGGCGAGGGGTTAGTATTCCAATTCGTATGACACCTTACTCGACATGTTTTGATAAAGCCAAACCAAAGATAGCATTTAACCGCGAGGTTCATAATGCACTTAAGAGTATATGGTATGACGATATCTGGAAACAGTAGAAGGAAGTTGTTCCGACCACTGCAGACAGGCTCAGCTCATGCCAGAGCACCATCTCACATGGAACCAAGCACTCTGCCTTCAGGATTGTTAAGGCCTGCCATAGGAGTGACTTATAGGTTACCAGGTGTCCCATTTAGGGTTAGGTATAGGTATACTACACCTAAGTAAGAGGTGATTACACCAACTTACCCCAGCTGAGTGATCAGCCAGTTGTGTCAGATTGTTAGGCCAAGCCTGGGGTGGCATAATACATGCTGCAGCCCCTGGCAGGCCTTGGGTACACCAATGCCCTGGGTACCTAGTGTACACTGGTACAGGGGCTGACAGGGTGATCCACTTCCAATTGGTTATGCACCTAGGGTGCATAGTTTTAATTTAGTAGAGAGAACAGCAGGCTGGGGGTCTGATTGGCAGGCCCACAGCCTCAATATGTCAAAAACCAGTGAAGCAAAAAGCAAAAATTTGGGGTGACCATAGGATAGCAGACCCTACTCTCCTACACATACACAACCACACAAAACCACACACACAACCACAACCACACACACAACCATACACACACAACCAGACATTAACCACACACAAAACCACATACACAACCATACACACAACCACACACACAACCACAACCACACACACAACCACATACACACAACCACACACACAACCACAATCACACACAACCACATATATAACCACACACACAACCACACACAACACACACAACTACACAACCAAACACAACCATACACACAACCACACACAACTACACACACACAACCATATACAACTACACACACCACATACACAGACAACCACACACACACACACACACACAACCACACACATATAACCACTCACACACAACCACACAACTACTCACACATACACAACCACACACACACAACCACACATCCACACACACAACCACACCTGCACCCACAACCTCACCCACAACCACACAACCACACACACAACCATACACACAACCATACACAACTATACACAACCACACACACACACCCGCACAACCACTCACACATACATAACCACACAACCACACACACAACCACACATCCACATACACCCACAACACCTGCACCCACAACCTCACCCACAACCACACAACCACAGACACAACCACGCACACAATCACACACACAACCAAACACACAACCACACACACAAGCACATACACAACCTCAACCACACACACAACCACACACACATACAACCACCCACAACCACATACACAACCACACATACAACCACATACATAACCACACATACGCACACACGACCACACACATACAACCAAACACACACCACACACACAACCACCCAGAACTACACACACAACTACACACAACTATACACAACCACACACACAACTACACACACACAACCACACCCATATAGAACCACCCACACCCACACACAACCACACACACAATCACAACCACACACAACCACACACACACACAACCCCACACAACCACAAACATACAATCACACAACACATACACAACCACACAACACACACACCACCACATATACAACCCCACACACACAACCACACACCACACACAACCACGCACACAACCACACACAACCACACACACACAACCACACATCCACTCACACACACACAACCACACACACAAGCACAACCACACACACAACCACATATCCACACACACAACCACACACACAACCACAACCACTCACATACACAACCACACACAACTACACACAACCACGCACACAACCACACACACACAAGCACATACACATCCCTACACATACAACCACACGCGCAACCACACACACCACACACAACCACGCACACAACCACATACAACCACACACACAACCACACACACACACAACCATACAGACAACCAAACACATAACCACAACCACACACACAACACACACAACCACACACACAACCACACACAAACCACACACACAACCACACTCCCAACCACAAACACACAACTACACACACAACCACACACACACACCCACACACACACAACCACACACACAACCACACACACAACCACAGATACAACCCCGCACACAACCATACACAGAACCACACAAACAAAAACACACACACCACACACTCAACCACACACACAACCACACACACAACCAAACACACCACCACACACACACACAACCACAAAAACAACCACACACACAAGCTCAACCACACACACAACCACACACACAACCACACACATAACCACACACACAACACCACACATAACCACACAAAACCACATACAACCATACACACAACCACACACACAACCACATATACAACCCCACACACGACACACACAACCACACACACCACTCGCAACCACACACACATACAACCACAACCACATACACACAACCATACACACACAACCACACACAACCACACACATAACCACACACACACAGCCACTCACACACACAACCACACACACACAACCACAACCACACACACAACCACACTCACAACCACAACCATACACACACAACCACACACAACTACACACAACCACACATACAACCACACACAACTACACATACACACACAACCACACACACAACCACACACACGCAACCACATAAACACACACACAGCCACTCACACACACAACCACACATAACCATCCACAACCACACACAACCATACACACAGACACACATCCACAACCACATACAACCATACACATTTACACACACAACCACATAAAACTACACACAACCACACACACAACCACACACACACAACCACACATACACAACCACACACACTACCACACACAACCACACACACATACACACAACCACATACACAACCATGCATACAACCACACACACAACCACACACAGAACCACACACAGAACCACACACTCAACCACACACACAACCGCACACAACCATCCACAACCACACACACAACCATACACACAAACACACACACAACCTTACACAACTACATACAACCACATACACAACCACACATAACTACACACAACCACACACACACAACCACATACTCACAACCACACACATATACAACCACACACACAACCATACACACACAACCACACACACAACCACACACAACTACAAACAACCACACACACAACCACAACCACACACACAACCACAACCACACACCCAACCACACCCACAACCACACACAACTACATACAACCACATACACAACCACAACCACACCCAACCACACCCAACCACACTCACAACCACACGCATACAACCACACACACGCAACCATACACATAACCACACATACAGCCATACACACAACCATACACAGAACTACACACACAAAACAACACACACAACCACACACAACCACATACACAGCCACACACAAACATACACAACCACACACAACCAAACCCACAACCATACCCACAACCACACCCAACCATACCCACAACCACACGCACACAACCACAGCCACACACAACCAAACACACAACCATACACACAACCACACACACAACCACACATACAACCATACACACAACCATACACAGAACCACATAACCACATACACAAACACACACACCACACACACAACCACACACACAATCACAAACACACGCACACAATCACAACCACACACAACCACACACAACCACACACACAACCACACACACACAACCACACACACAATACCACACACACACAACCACACACACAATACCACACACACACAACCACACACTCACATCCACAACCACACACAACCCCAACCACACACAACCACACACACTAGCACACACATAACCACACACACACAACCACACACACAACCACACACACAACCAAACACACAACCACACACACAACCACCCACACAACCACATATACAACCACAAATACAACCACACACACACAACCACACACAACCACACACACAACCACACCCACAACCACACACACACACAACCACACCCAATCATACCCTCAACCACACAGACAACCACACAACCACATACAAACACAACCACACCCACAACCACACACACACAATCACACCCAATCATACCCACAACCACACAGACAACCACAACCACACACAACCACACACACACAACCACACACAACCACAAACATACAATCACACAACACATACACAACACACACACCACCACATATACAACCCCACACACACAACCACACACCACACACAACCACACACACAACCACACACAACCACACATCCACTCACACACACACAACCAACCACACACACAACCACATATCCACACACACAACCACACACACAACCACAACCACTCACATACACAACCACACACAACTACACACAACCACGCACACAACCACACACACAAGCACATACACATCCCTACACATACAAGCACACGCACAACCACACACACCACACACAACCACACACACAACCACATACAACCACACACACAGCCACACACACACACAACCACAACCATACAGACAACCAAACACATAACCACAACCACACACACAACACACACTACCACTGTAGGAGAGTAGGGTCTGCTATCCTATGGTCACCCCAAATTTTTGCTTTTTGCTTCACTGGTTTTTGACATATTGAGGCTGTGGGCCTGCCAATCAGACCCCCAGCCTGCTGTTCTCTCTACTAAATTAAAACTATGCACCCTAGGTGCATAACCAATTGGAAGTGGATCACCCTGTCAGCCCCTGTACCAGTGTACACTAGGTACCCAGGGCATTGGTGTACCCAAGGCCTGCCAAGGGCTGCAGCATGTATTATGCCACCCCAGGCTTGGCCTAACAATTTGACACAACTGGCTGATCACTCAGCTGGGGTAAGTTGGTGTAATCACCTCTTACTTAGGTGTAGTATACCTATACCTAACCTTAAATGGGACACCTGGTAACCTATAAGTCACTCCTATGGCAGGCCTTAACAATCCTGAAGGCAGAGTGCTTGGTTCCATGTGAGATGGTGCTCTGGCATGAGCTGAGCCTGTCTGCAGTGGTCGGAACAACTTCCTTCTACTGTTTCCAGATATCGTCATACCATATACTCTTAAGTGCATTATGAACCTCGCGGTTAAATGCTATCTTTGGTTTGGCTTTATCAAAACATGTCGAGTAAGGTGTCATACGAATTGGAATACTAACCCCTCGCCAATTCTGGCGACGGGGTTAGCATTCCACCCTTCTAGAGGGACACGACATGTACAGTACCTGAAACCCGGGTAAAATCAGACATAGCCTCAGCTCCACAAAATGGATGCTGCCACCACAGACACAAGTCTGCCCTCCTGCTGCTGGGAGTCCTTCCAGCTTGGGAGGTGTGGACAAAGGGTTTCCTGCCAGGGGAGGTGCGTGCACCACCCCAGACAGGATTTTGTGTATTGGTCAGGTAGGGCTTGAAAGAAACCAGACATGCCTGTGGCTCACAAGGAGCCTCGGTGCATATGCCAGTTCAAACCGGTCCTGGGGCACACCAGTCCCGGGCCTGGGGCGAGCTGGACAAAGGATTGGGGGTGTAACCACCCCCCTTCCTGGTCCCACCCATAGGGAGGGACCTAGCAGGTAGTCCGGCCCCTAGAATCCGCTTAAAGGTAGGAGCTGTGTCCTAAGACTTCAGACATCCTGGAATCAACTTGAAACTAAGAAGAAGACGGGAACTTCGACATTCTGCTGCACAGAAGACTGAAGAAAATCTCCCCTGTGGTCAGGGAGTGACCACCTTGCTAACGCAAGCACCATCCAGCGAATCACCGTCTGCTTTGCCGCCGCCTCCCGCCGGAGCCCGAGCCCAGAGACTGACGAGACCTGGACCTCCAGACCTCTCACCGCCCGATCCACAGTCCCTGCAAAGAGGAGACCCGTGGAGGCACCGAGACACGTGGAGCCAGCCATCTTGGAACGACTACGACAAGCTGACCAGTGCAACAACCGAGGCTCCCTCCAAGTTGTGCTTTGGGTCCTGAGAAGCCCAACCCTCGAGCAGCATCTGCACCAAAGGTGAGCCCTCCAGCATCTCCACGATCTGCGTGGGGCCCTTCTGCATTTTGCCACTCGACGCGCCTAACCGGTTGCTGGCCCGCTGGCTAGTGGCCATCTTGGCGACGAAATCTACGACAAACACCGCTGGTCTGGTTGCTCCAGACTGGCCCTTGCTCCCCTCCAAAGGAGCAATCCCTCTGACCTTGCTGGTCAGAACCAACAGCTGATTTCCGAATCCTCCTGCAATTGCTTTTGCCAAGGCTTGTTTGCTTCGATCAAGTCGCCGACACCGCCGACAGCGAGAGCCTGCGTGGGACAGCTCGTGAGCCGACTCCTGGACGTCGTCGACCTTCAGGGACCACGTGGCTGCGGAGACAAGCTACCCCTCATCACCTGTTTGCACCCGACATCGCCTGGTACCCACCTGGTGCCACGCTGGTCACTGGCTAGTGACTGTGAACACTGTCCCCTCTGCTTACAGGTCTTCAACATCTCCGATCCACTCTTGGATCCACTGCATCTCTTCCCGACCGACCGCCTGCAGCACTTTTGTCTACAGGCCCCACGGAACAGATAGAAGAAACCCGACGCACTTCGAGGCCTATGCACCCGCTTCCTGTGGGTGAGGTAAAGCTGGCACACCTGTGCCCAAGTGTAGTATTACATCTCTAGTGCCTGTGTTCCAAATCTTAAGTTCCTAGGTCATCCGGAAGATTCCTTTTGCAGTAACTTTGTACTTTTTACGCACCCATTGAAACCTATGGGAGCACGCGTGTGACTATTTGCTCTGCACACGCCACCCGTGGACCTCCTGGTCACTAACTGACGTTAGCTCCTTGTAGGCCCAGCGATTCTAGAGGCCTTAGGCCTTTTCCCTTTTCTGTTCGTGGTACTTATACCACTATTTTAGTATATGGTTCGAGTGGCCACCAGGGCCTATCCATATAAAGTGCAACTTCTGTGTATTCTGTGATAATCTTGTTTGACGATTTGTGCTCCTGTGCTCATAAAGAGACTAGGGGTTACTTTGAGAAATAAATACATATATATTTTGAATATATATCTGTGTGGTGTCCTTTCATTGGTATAAAAGGGGGTTACTATTGGTAAAACAGCTTGCTTAACACGCATCACGAGTTTAGCCTCAAAGACTGCTTAGCCTACGCTACCACTAGGGCAGCTAGTCCAAAAAGGTTGACTTACAACCACACCATAAGGGTTGCTTGGCATGGTACAAGGTGGTCACTAGAACTAGTGAACAGCATATACCAGGCCAACTTCTCACATTGGTGAGCAGCGGTTGGATTTGAGCTTGCTGTGTTTTACCATTGTAATCTCTTGGTTACCAATTGAAAGATCACATAGGTACCTGTAGGTACATATAAAACAAGATTAGATATACTTAAGTTCTACTGAACTTAGTTGTTGTAGAGCAAAGGGAGTAGCACACCCTGACTACAACTACTAGATAGGTTTAGTAGGTAAACCCAAGTGTAGGTAGATTGCAACACATCCACCCACACTTAAGAGCAATGGCCGGGGCAGAGGGGTCCACTGTACCCATCTCTGTTGAGAGTGACCCCCAGAGGGCACCATCCAGCTTTGCTACCCTTAATCAGAATGAGCTCAGGCATTTGGCAACTCTTAGAGGCCTTAAACAGCCCAAGAACCCAAACTCTGCTGAGCTCAGAGAGCTCTTACAGAATGATGAGAATCAGAGAGCACTCAAGAAAGCTTCCCAGTTAGCCCCCTTAGGGACAGGAACAGGAGGCCCCCCTTCTAAAGATGCCACTGAAGTACCCCTTCCCAATAGTCACCCCTTAGATGGGATGCCTACCACAGAGGATGAGAGTGAAAAGGATACTGACAGTAGTGAGGATGAAGGGAGAACTAGCCCAGTGCCAAGTATTATACTTGGCCCAGCTAAACCAAGGCTATTGGGGACTGACAGTGGGTTCAACCCACTGGATCTCCCCAGTGGACTTAACACAGGGCTTGGAAGGCAAAGGAATCGCTCAGGTGACTCCAATGCTTCCCATGGCTCTAGAGGCTCTCAAGGTCACTCCAGGAGAAGGATGACCACCCCTCAGAGGAGGGAACATGAGGCCAAGATGCAAGAGGCCCAGCTGAGGATCAGGAAGCAGGAGCTAGAAGTAGCCCTGATGGAAGAGAAACTTAGCAAGGCTAGACAGCATAAAGAGAGTGGGTCTATACCCACTGGTGGCAGCATTGTCCCTAAGGACAAAGATAGGGTTTTCGACAATAGAAACCTGTCTAAGGTTGTGCCCCCCTACAAAAGTGGGGATGACATCCACAAGTGGATAACTGCTCTTGAGAGAGCCTGCAAAGTACAGCAGGTTCCTGAAGATCAGTGGGCAGCAATCCTCTGGCTCTCCTTTGAAGGAAGAGGCAGAGACAGACTCCTCACTGTTAGAGAAGAGGATGTCAGAAACTACAGAGTCCTGAAGAGTGTTCTAGTTGATGGGTTAGGCTTAACCACTGAGCAGTACAGGTTAATGTTCAGAGACACCCAAAAGACACAGACTCAGGACTGGTCTGAATACATTGAATGTGCCACTAAGGCTTTGGAGGGTTGGTTGCTGGGAAGTAAGGTATCTGATTTTACAGGATTGTATAATTTGATGATGAGAGAACAGATTTTAAATAACTGTCAAAACCAGCAACTGCATCAACACTTGGTTGACTCTGATCTGACCTCTCCCCAAGAATTGGGAAAGAAGGCAGACAAATGGGTCAGAACCAGGGTTAAGCAAAAGAACCAGAACCAGGGCCAAGGGGGTGATCAGAAGAAAACAGACCAAAAGGGTGGAGATCAGAAACCTAAAGACCAGAAGTCTTCAACAGGGCCCCAAACTACTGCTAAGGAGGGTGGGTCCCAACAGTCCAAGAAGAAGAAAGAAGGTCAGAAGAAACCCTGGTGCAATCATTGTAAAAATACAACTCACTGGACTAGTGATTGCAAAAAGGGTGGAGCCCCCAACACTGTTGCCCCTAAGGCACCTGCTCCCAGTACTACTGTTAGCAGTGTTGGTCCCCAGACAAAGGGTGTAGTGGGAATCACTATGGGAACTGAAGGAGATTCTGACTTAGACAGAACCCTTACACAGGCAGTCTTGATCTGTGATGGGGACATTGATTTGTCCCTGACTGTGAGCCCCAGTAACCTGGGCAAGTACAGACAGACTCCTTTAATTAATGACAAAGTGGCTCAAGCCTACAGGGACACATGTGCCAGTGTCACTATGGTGACACCAGGCTTTGTGGACCCTGGACAGTACATACCAGGTGAGAACTACCTGGTGACCAATGCCAGCAATGCCACTACTTCACACAGTGTGGCAGTTGTTAACTTCTCATGGGGAGGGGTAACTGGCCTCAAAAGGGTTGTGGTTAGTGCAGACCTCCCAGTAGAATGTTTGTTGGGCAATGACCTAGAGAGTTCTCTATGGTCAGAAGTGGAGTACAGGACTCATGCAGAGATGTTAGGTATATCATCACATGTCCTTGCTGTGACCAGGTCACAGGCCAAAAAGTGCCTCACTGAACCTCAGGTCTTGGATCCTGGAACAATGGACCAAGCACCTACCAAGAAGAAGAACAGGAGGGTCAAGGCTGTGCCTTCCCCCCTGCCTCAGAGTGATGATCAGCCTTCCCAGGAAGCTGATCTAGAGGACCCTGAAGGAACTGTCCCTGAAGAGCTTGAACCTGATCAGGTTGAGTTTCTGGGGACAGGGGGACCTTCAAGGGCTGACTTGAGGCAGGCTCAGTTATCCTGTCCCTCTCTTGAACCCCTCAGACAGCTGGCTGCTGCTGAGGCTGCTGGGAATGCTCAAGGTACCCATAAAGTGTATTGGGATGAAGGGCTCCTTTATTCAGAGGCTAGAGACCCCAAGCCTGGTGCAACCAGGAGGTTGGTTATACCTCTGCAATTTAGGGGCTTCCTTCTTACCTTGGCCCATGATATTCCTTTAGCAGGACACTTAGGCCAGAACAAGACTTGGGACAGGCTTGTCCCTCACTTTCACTGGCCCCATATGAATGAAGATACAAAGGAGTTTTGTCGCTCCTGTGTTACCTGCCAAGCCAGTGGCAAATCAGGTGGCACAACAAAGGCCCCCCTGATACCACTACCTGTGGTGGGGGTTCCCTTTGAAAGAGTGGGAATAGACATAGTGGGTCCCATGGATCCTCCCACTGCATCTGGGCACAGATTTATACTGGTGGTAGTGGATCATGCCACCAGGTATCCAGAGGCAATTCCCCTTAGGACCACTACAGCACCTGTTGTGGCCAGGGCCCTGCTGGGAGTATTCTCCAGAGTAGGGTTTCCTAAGGAGGTAGTATCTGACAGAGGTACCAACTTTATGTCAGGATACTTGACAGCTATGTGGAAGGAATGTGGTGTCAACTACAAGTTCACCACCCCTTATCACCCACAATGCAATGGGCTTGTTGAGAGATTCAACAAGACCCTAAAGGGTATGATCAAAGGATTACCTGAAAAGCTCAGGCGAAGATGGGATATCCTTCTACCCTGCCTTCTGTTTGCTTACAGGGAGGTCCCACAAAAAGGAGTTGGCTACAGCCCCTTTGAATTGTTGTTTGGGCACCCTGTGAGAGGCCCACTGTGTTTGGTGAAGGAAGGATGGGAGTTACCTCTCAAAAAGCCTAAGCTAGACATAGTGGACTATGTACTTGGTCTCCGCTCCAGGATGGCTGAGTATATGGAGAAGGCATCCAAAAACCTTGAGGCAAGCCAGGCCTTACAGAAAGCTTGGCATGACCAAAAGGCTGTCTTGGTTGAGTTTCAGCCAGGACAGAAGGTATGGGTGTTGGAGCCAGTGGCCCCAGCAGCACTCCAAGACAAATGGTCTGGACCCCATACAATCCTGGAAAAGAAGGGAGAGGTCACCTACTTGGTCGACCTAGGAACTCCCAGGAGTCCCCACAGGGTACTCCATGTTAACAGGCTTAAAGCATATGTTGACAGGGCAGACATGGGCTTGCTCATGGCTACAGATGAGGGACAGGAGGAAGAGAGTGACCCTCTCCCAGACCTGTTGTCTCAGAACCCTGAAGATGGCTCAGTTGAAGGAGTGACCCTTGGAGGCAACCTCACTGCCCATCAGCAGACTGAATGTAGACAGGTTCTACAATCATTTTCACATATGTTTTCCTTGATACCTAGTCAAACTGACTGGTGTACCCATGTTGTGGACACTGGTGACAGTCTGCCTGTAAAGAACAAACTTTACAGACAACCTGACCACGTCAGGGACTGTATAAAGGCTGAGGTACATAAGATGCTGGAATTAGGTGTCATTGAACCCTCAGAGAGCCCCTGGGCTAGCCCAGTGGTTCTGGTCCCCAAACCTCACACCAAAGATGGCAAGAGAGAGATGAGGTTCTGTGTGGATTACAGAGGACTCAATGCTGTCACCAGGACAGATGCACACCCTATTCCAAGGGCAGATGAGCTCATAGACAAACTAGCTTCTGCAAAGTTTTTGAGCACATTTGACTTGACAGCTGGCTATTGGCAAATCAGGTTAGCTGAGGAGTCTAAGGCCAAAACAGCATTCTCAACCCCAGGTGGGCATTATCAGTTTGTGGTGATGCCCTTTGGTCTGAAGAATGCACCTGCCACCTTCCAAAGGCTGGTGAACCAAGTCCTTACTGGGTTGGATGACTTTTGCGCAGCATATCTTGATGACATTGCTGTCTTTAGTTCCACCTGGGAGGATCACCTGATCCACCTGAAGAAGGCTCTTGAGGCTCTGCAAAGGGCAGGCCTCACTATCAAGGCTACTAAGTGCCAGATAGGGCAGAGTAAGGTTGTATATTTGGGCCACCTTGTAGGTGGAGGCCAAGTTCAACCACTGGAGAGTAAGATACAATCCATCAAGGACTGGTCCCCTCCAACCACCCAGACTCAAGTTCGAGCTTTCTTGGGCTTGACTGGGTATTACAGGAAGTTTGTTAAGAACTATGGGTCCATTGTGACTCCTCTTAATGATCTGACATCCAAGAAGATGCCCAAAAAGGTTCAGTGGACAGTAAGCTGTCAAAAGGCATTTGATGACCTGAAGGAGGCCATGTGCTCTGCACCTATCCTGAAAAGTCCTGACTACTCCAAAGAGTTTATTGTCCAAACAGATGCTTCTGAGTTGGGTGTGGGAGCTGTGCTGTCACAACTTAATGTAGATGGTCAAGACCAACCCATTGCTTTTATTAGCAGAAGGTTGACCCCCAGAGAGAAGAATTGGTCAGCTATTGAGAGGGAGGCCTTTGCTGTGGTGTGGGCCCTGAAGAAGCTGAGGCCATACTTGTTTGGCACTCACTTCAAGATTCAGACCGACCATAAGCCCCTCTTGTGGCTAAATCAGATGAAGGGTGAAAACCCCAAACTGCTTAGGTGGTCCATTTCCCTACAGGGGATGGACTTTACAGTGGAGCACCGGCCAGGTACTGACCATGGGAATGCAGATGGTCTCTCCAGGTACTTCCACTTAGGACATGAAGACGAGACTGGTCAAGGCTAGTTTAATGTCCCAGCGTTTGGGGGGGGGTTGTGTAGGAGAGTAGGGTCCTGCTATCCTATGGTCACCCCAAATTTTTGCTTTTTGCTTCACTGGTTTTTGACATATTGAGGCTGTGGGCCTGCCAATCAGACCCCCAGCCTGCTGTTCTCTCTACTAAATTAAAACTATGCACCCTAGGTGCATAACCAATTGGAAGTGGATCACCCTGTCAGCCCCTGTACCAGTGTACACTAGGTACCCAGGGCATTGGTGTACCCAAGGCCTGCCAAGGGCTGCAGCATGTATTATGCCACCCCAGGCTTGGCCTAACAATTTGACACAACTGGCTGATCACTCAGCTGGGGTAAGTTGGTGTAATCACCTCTTACTTAGGTGTAGTATACCTATACCTAACCTTAAATGGGACACCTGGTAACCTATAAGTCACTCCTATGGCAGGCCTTAACAATCCTGAAGGCAGAGTGCTTGGTTCCATGTGAGATGGTGCTCTGGCATGAGCTGAGCCTGTCTGCAGTGGTCGGAACAACTTCCTTCTACTGTTTCCAGATATCGTCATACCATATACTCTTAAGTGCATTATGAACCTCGCGGTTAAATGCTATCTTTGGTTTGGCTTTATCAAAACATGTCGAGTAAGGTGTCATACGAATTGGAATACTAACCCCTCGCCAATTCTGGCGACGGGGTTAGCATTCCACCCTTCTAGAGGGACACGACATGTACAGTACCTGAAACCCGGGTAAAATCAGACATAGCCTCAGCTCCACAAAATGGATGCTGCCACCACAGACACAAGTCTGCCCTCCTGCTGCTGGGAGTCCTTCCAGCTTGGGAGGTGTGGACAAAGGGTTTCCTGCCAGGGGAGGTGCGTGCACCACCCCAGACAGGATTTTGTGTATTGGTCAGGTAGGGCTTGAAAGAAACCAGACATGCCTGTGGCTCACAAGGAGCCTCGGTGCATATGCCAGTTCAAACCGGTCCTGGGGCACACCAGTCCCGGGCCTGGGGCGAGCTGGACAAAGGATTGGGGGTGTAACCACCCCCCTTCCTGGTCCCACCCATAGGGAGGGACCTAGCAGGTAGTCCGGCCCCTAGAATCCGCTTAAAGGTAGGAGCTGTGTCCTAAGACTTCAGACATCCTGGAATCAACTTGAAACTAAGAAGAAGACGGGAACTTCGACATTCTGCTGCACAGAAGACTGAAGAAAATCTCCCCTGTGGTCAGGGAGTGACCACCTTGCTAACGCAAGCACCATCCAGCGAATCACCGTCTGCTTTGCCGCCGCCTCCCGCCGGAGCCCGAGCCCAGAGACTGACGAGACCTGGACCTCCAGACCTCTCACCGCCCGATCCACAGTCCCTGCAAAGAGGAGACCCGTGGAGGCACCGAGACACGTGGAGCCAGCCATCTTGGAACGACTACGACAAGCTGACCAGTGCAACAACCGAGGCTCCCTCCAAGTTGTGCTTTGGGTCCTGAGAAGCCCAACCCTCGAGCAGCATCTGCACCAAAGGTGAGCCCTCCAGCATCTCCACGATCTGCGTGGGGCCCTTCTGCATTTTGCCACTCGACGCGCCTAACCGGTTGCTGGCCCGCTGGCTAGTGGCCATCTTGGCGACGAAATCTACGACAAACACCGCTGGTCTGGTTGCTCCAGACTGGCCCTTGCTCCCCTCCAAAGGAGCAATCCCTCTGACCTTGCTGGTCAGAACCAACAGCTGATTTCCGAATCCTCCTGCAATTGCTTTTGCCAAGGCTTGTTTGCTTCGATCAAGTCGCCGACACCGCCGACAGCGAGAGCCTGCGTGGGACAGCTCGTGAGCCGACTCCTGGACGTCGTCGACCTTCAGGGACCACGTGGCTGCGGAGACAAGCTACCCCTCATCACCTGTTTGCACCCGACATCGCCTGGTACCCACCTGGTGCCACGCTGGTCACTGGCTAGTGACTGTGAACACTGTCCCCTCTGCTTACAGGTCTTCAACATCTCCGATCCACTCTTGGATCCACTGCATCTCTTCCCGACCGACCGCCTGCAGCACTTTTGTCTACAGGCCCCACGGAACAGATAGAAGAAACCCGACGCACTTCGAGGCCTATGCACCCGCTTCCTGTGGGTGAGGTAAAGCTGGCACACCTGTGCCCAAGTGTAGTATTACATCTCTAGTGCCTGTGTTCCAAATCTTAAGTTCCTAGGTCATCCGGAAGATTCCTTTTGCAGTAACTTTGTACTTTTTACGCACCCATTGAAACCTATGGGAGCACGCGTGTGACTATTTGCTCTGCACACGCCACCCGTGGACCTCCTGGTCACTAACTGACGTTAGCTCCTTGTAGGCCCAGCGATTCTAGAGGCCTTAGGCCTTTTCCCTTTTCTGTTCGTGGTACTTATACCACTATTTTAGTATATGGTTCGAGTGGCCACCAGGGCCTATCCATATAAAGTGCAACTTCTGTGTATTCTGTGATAATCTTGTTTGACGATTTGTGCTCCTGTGCTCATAAAGAGACTAGGGGTTACTTTGAGAAATAAATACATATATATTTTGAATATATATCTGTGTGGTGTCCTTTCATTGGTATAAAAGGGGGTTACTATTGGTAAAACAGCTTGCTTAACACGCATCACGAGTTTAGCCTCAAAGACTGCTTAGCCTACGCTACCACTAGGGCAGCTAGTCCAAAAAGGTTGACTTACAACCACACCATAAGGGTTGCTTGGCATGGTACAAGGTGGTCACTAGAACTAGTGAACAGCATATACCAGGCCAACTTCTCACAACCACACACAACCACACATAAACCACACACACAACCACACTCCCAACCACAAACACACAACTACACACACAACCACACACACACAACCACACACACACAACCACACACACAACCACACACACAACCACACATACAACCACGCACACAACCATACACAGAACCACACAAACAAAAACACACACACCACACACTCAACCACACACACAACCACACACACAACCAAACACACCACCACACACACACACAACCACAAAAACAACCACATACACAAGCTCAACCACACACCCAACCACACCCACAACCACACACACACAACCACACACACAACCACACACATAACCACACACACAACACCACACATAACCACACAAAACCACACACAACCATACACACAACCACACAACCACACACACAACCACACATACACAACCACACAAAACCACACACACAACCACAACCACACACACAACCATACACACACAACCAGACATTAACCACACACAAAACCACATACACAACCATACACACAACCACACACACAACCACAACCACACACACAACCACATACACACAACCACACACACAACCACAATCACACACAACCACATATATAACCACACACACAACCACACACAACACACACAACTACACAACCAAACACAACCATACACACAACCACACACAACTACACACACACAACCATATACAACTACACACACCACATACACAGACAACCACACACACACACACACACACAACCACACACATATAACCACTCACACACAACCACACAACTACTCACACATACACAACCACACACACACAACCACACATCCACACACACAACCACACCTGCACCCACAACCTCACCCACAACCACACAACCACACACACAACCATACACACAACCATACACAACTATACACAACCACACACACACAACCGCACAACCACTCACACATACATAACCACACAACCACACACACAACCACACATCCACATACACCCACAACACCTGCACCCACAACCTCACCCACAACCACACAACCACAGACACAACCACGCACACAATCACACACACAACCAAACACACAACCACACACACAAGCACATACACAACCTCAACCACACACACAACCACACACACATACAACCACTCACAACCACATACACAACCACACATACAACCACATACATAACCACACATACGCACACACGACCACACACATACAACCAAACACACACCACACACACAACCACCCAGAACTACACACACAACCACACACAACTATACACAACCACACACACAACTACACACACACAACCACACCCATATAGAACCACCCACACCCACACACAACCACACACACAATCACAACCACACACAACCACACACACACACAACCCCACACAACCACAAACATACAATCACACAACACATACACAACCACACAACACACACACCACCACATATACAACCCCACACACACAACCACACACCACACACAACCACGCACACAACCACACACAACCACACACACACAACCACACATCCACTCACACACACACAACCACACACACAAGCACAACCACACACACAACCACATATCCACACACACAACCACACACACAACGACAACCACTCACATACACAACCACACACAACTACACACAACCACGCACACAACCACACACACACAAGCACATACACATCCCTACACATACAACCACACGCGCAACCACACACACCACACACAACCACGCACACAACCACATACAACCACACACACAACCACACACACACACAACCATACAGACAACCAAACACATAACCACAACCACACACACAACCACACACACAACCACACACAAACCACACACACAACCACACTCCCAACCACAAACACACAACTACACACACAACCACACACACACACCCACACACACACAACCACACACACAACCACACACACAACCACAGATACAACCCCGCACACAACCATACACAGAACCACACAAACAAAAACACACACACACCACACACTCAACCACACACACAACCACACACACAACCAAACACACCACCACACACACACACAACCACAAAAACAACCACACACACAAGCTCAACCACACACACAACCACACACACAACCACACACATAACCACACACACAACACCACACATAACCACACAAAACCACATACAACCATACACACAACCACACACACAACCACATATACAACCCCACACACGACACACACAACCACACACACCACTCGCAACCACACACACATACAACCACAACCACATACACACAACCATACACACACAACCACACACAACCACACACATAACCACACACACACAGCCACTCACACACACAACCACACACACACAACCACAACCACACACACAACCACACTCACAACCACAACCATACACACACAACCACACACAACTACACACAACCACACATACAACCACACACAACTACACATACACACACAACCACACACACAACCACACACACACAACCACATAAACACACACACAGCCCCTCACACACACAACCACACATAACCATCCACAACCACACACAACCATACACACAGACACACATCCACAACCACATACAACCATACACATTTACACACACAACCACATAAAACTACACACAACCACACACACAACCACACACACACAACCACACATACACAACCACACACACTACCACACACAACCACACACACATACACACAACCACATACACAACCATGCATACAACCACACACACAACCACACACAGAACCACACACAGAACCACACACTCAACCACACACACAACCGCACACAACCATCCACAACCACACACACAACCATACACACAAACACACACACAACCTTACACAACTACATACAACCACATACACAACCACACATAACTACACACAACCACACACACACAACCACATACTCACAACCACACACATATACAACCACACACACAACCATACACACACAACCACACACACAACCACACACAACTACAAACAACCACACACACAACCACAACCACACACACAACCACAACCACACACCCAACCACACCCACACACAACTACATACAACCACATACACAACCACAACCACACCCAACCACACCCAACCACACTCACAACCACACGCATACAACCACACACACGCAACCATACACATAACCACACATACAGCCATACACACAACCATACACAGAACTACACACACAAAACAACACACACAACCACACACAACCACATACACAGCCACACACAAACATACACAACCACACACAACCAAACCCACAACCATACCCACAACCACACCCAACCATACCCACAACCACACGCACACAACCACAGCCACACACAACCAAACACACAATGTAGGAGAGTAGGGTCTGCTATCCTATGGTCACCCCAAATTTTTGCGTTTTGCTTCACTGGTTTTTGACATATTGAGGCTGTGGGCCTGCCAATCAGACCCCCAGCCTGCTGTTCTCTCTACTAAATTAAAACTATGCACCCTAGGTGCATAACCAATTGGAAGTGGATCACCCTGTCAGCCCCTGTACCAGTGTACACTAGGTACCCAGGGCATTGGTGTACCCAAGGCCTGCCAGGGGCTGCAGCATGTATTATGCCACCCCAGGCTTGGCCTAACAATCTGACACAACTGGCTGATCACTCAGCTGGGGTAAGTTGGTGTAATCACCTCTTACTTAGGTGTAGTATACCTATACCTAACCTTAAATGGGACACCTGGTAACCTATAAGTCACTCCTATGGCAGGCCTTAACAATCCTGAAGGCAGAGTGCTTGGTTCCATGTGAGATGGTGCTCTGGCATGAGCTGAGCCTGTCTGCAGTGGTCGGAACAACTTCCTTCTACTGTTTTCAGATATCGTCATACCATATACTCTTAAGTGCATTATGAACCTCGCGGTTAAATGCTATCTTTGGTTTGGCTTTATCAAAACATGTCGAGTAAGGTGTCATACGAATTGGAATACTAACCCCTCGCCAATTCTGGCGACGGGGTTAGCATTCCACCCTTCTAGAGGGACACGACATGTACAGTACCTGAAACCCGGGTAAAATCAGACATAGCCTCAGCTCCACAAAATGGATGCTGCCACCACAGACACAAGTCTGCCCTCCTGCTGCTGGGAGTCCTTCCAGCTTGGGAGGTGTGGACAAAGGGTTTCCTGCCAGGGGAGGTGCATGCACCACCCCAGACAGGATTTTGTGTATTGGTCAGGTAGGGCTTGAAAGAAACCAGACATGCCTGTGGCTCACAAGGAGCCTCGGTGCATATGCCAGTTCAAACCGGTCCTGGGGCACACCAGTCCCGGGCCTGGGGCGAGCTGGACAAAGGATTGGGGGTGTAACCACCCCCCTTCCTGGTCCCACCCATAGGGAGGGACCTAGCAGGTAGTCCGGCCCCTAGAATCCGAATAAAGGTAGGAGCTGTGTCCTAAGACTTCAGACATCCTGGAATCAACTTGAAACTAAGAAGAAGACGGGAACTTCGACATTCTGCTGCACAGAAGACTGAAGAAAATCTCCCCTGTGGTCAGGGAGTGACCACCTTGCTAACGCAAGCACCATCCAGCGAATCACCGTCTGCTTTGCCGCCGCCTCCCGCCGGAGCCCGAGCCCAGAGACTGACAAGACCTGGACCTCCAGACCTCTCACCGCCCGATCCACAGTCCCTGCAAAGAGGAGACCCGTGGAGGCACCGAGACACGTGGAGCCAGCCATCTTGGAACGACTACGACAAGCTGACCAGTGCAACAACCGAGGCTCCCTCCAAGTTGTGCTTTGGGTCCTGAGAAGCCCAACCCTCGAGCAGCATCTGCACCAAAGGTGAGCCCTCCAGCATCTCCACGATCTGCGTGGGGCCCTTCTGCATTTTGCCACTCGACGCGCCTAACCGGTTGCTGGCCCGCTGGCTAGTGGCCATCTTGGCGACGAAATCTACGACAAACACCGCTGGTCTGGTTGCTCCAGACTGGCCCTTGTTCCCCTCCAAAGGAGCAATCCCTCTGACCTTGCTGGTCAGAACCAACAGCTGATTTCCGAATCCTCCTGCAATTGCTTTTGCCAAGGCTTGTTTGCTTCGATCAAGTCGCCGACACCGCCGACAGCGAGAGCCTGCGTGGGACAGCTCGTGAGCCGACTCCTGGACGTCGTCGACCTTCAGGGACCACGTGGCTGCGGAGACAAGCTACCCCTCATCACCTGTTTGCACCCGACATCGCCTGGTACCCACCTGGTGCCACGCTGGTCACTGGCTAGTGACTGTGAACACTGTCCCCTCTGCTTACAGGTCTTCAACATCTCCGATCCACTCTTGGATCCACTGCATCTCTTCCCGACCGACCGCCTGCAGCATCTTTGTCCCAGGCTCAACGGAACAGATAGAAGAAACCCGACGCACTTTGAGGCCTATGCACCCGCTTCCTGTGGGTGAGGTAAAGCTGGTACTCCGGTGCCCATGTGTAGTAATACATCTCTAGTGCCTGTGTTCCAAATCTTAAGTTCCTAGGTCATCCGGAAGATTCCTTTTGCAGTAACTTTGTACTTTTTACGCACCCATTGAAACCTATGGGAGCCCGCGTGTGACTATTTGCTCTGCACACGCCACCCGTGGACCTCCTGGTCACTAACTGACGTTAGCTCCTCGTAGGCCCAGCGATTCTAGAGGCCCTAGGCCTTTTCCCTTTTCTGTTCGCGGTACTTATACCACTATTTTAGTATATGGTTCGAGTGGCCACCAGGGCCTATCCATATAAAGTGCAACTTCTGTGTATTCTGTGATAATCTTGTTTGACGATTTGTGCTCCTGTGCTCATAAAGAGACTAGGGGTTACTTTGATAAATAAATACATATATATTTTGAATATATATCTGTGTGGTGTCCTTTCATTGGTATAAAAGGGGGTTGCATTTGGTAAAACAGCTGGCTTAACACGCATCACGAGTTTAGCCTCAAAGACTGCTTAGCCTACGCTACCACTAGGGCAGCTAGTCCGAAAAGGTTGACTTACAACCACACCATAAGGGTTGCTTGGCATGGTACAAGGTGATCACTTTAACTAGTGAGCATCATATACCAGGCCAACTTCTCACATTGGTGAGCAGCGGTTGGATTTGAGCTTGCTGTGTTTTACCATTGTAATCTCTTGGTTACCAATTGAAAGATCACATAGGTACCTGTAGGTACATATAAAACAAGATTAGATATACTTAAGTTCTACTGAACTTAGTTGTTGTAGAGCAAAGGGAGTAGCACACCCTGACTACAACTACTAGATAGGTTTAGTAGGTAAACCCAAGTGTAGGTAGATTGCAACACATCCACCCACACTTAAGAGCAATGGCCGGGGCAGAGGGGTCCACTGTACCCATCTCTGTTGAGAGTGACCCCCAGAGGGCACCATCCAGCTTTGCTACCCTTAATCAGAATGAGCTCAGGCATTTGGCAACTCTTAGAGGCCTTAAACAGCCCAAGAACCCAAACTCTGCTGAGCTCAGAGAGCTCTTACAGAATGATGAGAATCAGAGAGCACTCAAGAAAGCTTCCCAGTTAGCCCCCTTAGGGACAGGAACAGGAGGCCCCCCTTCTAAAGATGCCACTGAAGTACCCCTTCCCAATAGTCACCCCTTAGATGGGATGCCTACCACAGAGGATGAGAGTGAAAAGGATACTGACAGTAGTGAGGATGAAGGGAGAACTAGCCCAGTGCCAAGTGTTATACTTGGCCCAGCTAAACCAAGGCTATTGGGGACTGACAGTGGGTTCAACCCACTGGATCTCCCCAGTGGACTTAACACAGGGCTGGGAAGGCAAAGGAATCGCTCAGGTGACTCCAATGCTTCCCATGGCTCTAGAGGCTCTCAAGGTCACTCCAGGAGAAGGATGACCACCCCTCAGAGGAGGGAACATGAGGCCAAGATGCAAGAGGCTCAGCTGAGGATCAGGAAGCAGGAGCTAGAAGTAGCCCTGATGGAAGAGAAACTTAGCAAGGCTAGACAGCATAAAGAGAGTGGGTCTATACCCACTGGTGGCAGCATTGTCCCTAAGGACAAAGATAGGGTTTTCGACAATAGAAACCTGTCTAAGGTTGTGCCCCCCTACAAAAGTGGGGATGACATCCACAAGTGGATAACTGCTCTTGAGAGAGCCTGCAAAGTGCAGCAGGTTCCTGAAGATCAGTGGGCAGCAATCCTCTGGCTCTCCTTTGAAGGAAGAGGCAGAGACAGACTCCTCACTGTTAGAGAAGAGGATGTCAGAAACTACAGAGTCCTGAAGAGTGTTCTAGTTGATGGGTTAGGCTTAACCACTGAGCAGTACAGGTTAATGTTCAGAGACACCCAAAAGACACAGACTCAGGACTGGTCTGAATACATTGAATGTGCCACTAAGGCTTTGGAGGGTTGGTTGCTGGGAAGTAAGGTATCTGATTTTACAGGATTGTATAATTTGATGATGAGAGAACAGATTTTAAATAACTGTCAAAACCAGCAACTGCATCAACACTTGGTTGACTCTGATCTGACCTCTCCCCAAGAATTGGGAAAGAAGGCAGACAAATGGGTCAGAACCAGGGTTAAGCAAAAGAACCAGAACCAGGGCCAAGGGGGTGATCAGAAGAAAACAGACCAAAAGGGTGGAGATCAGAAACCTAAAGACCAGAAGTCTTCAACAGGGCCCCAAACTACTGCTAAGGAGGGTGGGTCCCAACAGTCCAAGAAGAAGAAAGAAGGTCAGAAGAAACCCTGGTGCAATCATTGTAAAAATACAACTCACTGGACTAGTGATTGCAAAAAGGGTGGAGCCCCCAACACTGTTGCCCCTAAGGCACCTGCTCCCAGTACTACTGTTAGCAGTGTTGGTCCCCAGACAAAGGGTGTAGTGGGAATCACTATGGGAACTGAAGGAGATTCTGACTTAGACAGAACCCTTACACAGGCAGTCTTGATCTGTGATGGGGACATTGATTTGTCCCTGACTGTGAGCCCCAGTAACCTGGGCAAGTACAGACAGACTCCTTTAATTAATGACAAAGTGGCTCAAGCCTACAGGGACACATGTGCCAGTGTCACTATGGTGACACCAGGCTTTGTGGACCCTGGACAGTACATACCAGGTGAGAACTACCTGGTGACCAATGCCAGCAATGCCACTACTTCACATAGTGTGGCAGTTGTTAACTTCTCATGGGGAGGGGTAACTGGCCTCAAAAGGGTTGTGGTTAGTGCAGACCTCCCAGTAGAATGTTTGTTGGGCAATGACCTAGAGAGTTCTCTATGGTCAGAAGTGGAGTACAGGACTCATGCAGAGATGTTAGGTATATCATCACATGTCCTTGCTGTGACCAGGTCACAGGCCAAAAAGTGCCTCACTGAACCTCAGGTCTTGGATGCTGGAACAATGGACCAAGCACCTACCAAGAAGAAGAACAGGAGGGTCAAGGCTGTGCCTTCCCCCCTGCCTCAGAGTGATGATCAGCCTTCCCAGGAAGCTGATCTAGAGGACCCTGAAGGAACTGTCCCTGAAGAGCTTGAACCTGATCAGGTTGAGTTTCTGGGGACAGGGGGACCTTCAAGGGCTGACTTGAGGCAGGCTCAGTTATCCTGTCCCTCTCTTGAACCCCTCAGACAGCTGGCTGCTGCTGAGGCTGCTGGGAATGCTCAAGGTACCCATAAAGTGTATTGGGATGAAGGGCTCCTTTATTCAGAGGCTAGAGACCCCAAGCCTGGTGCAACCAGGAGGTTGGTTATACCTCTGCAATTTAGGGGCTTCCTTCTTACCTTGGCCCATGATATTCCTTTAGCAGGACACCTAGGCCAGAACAAGACCTGGGACAGACTTGTCCCTCACTTTCACTGGCCTCATATGAATGAAGATACAAAGGAGTTTGTCGCTCCTGTGTTACCTGCCAAGCCAGTGGCAAATCAGGTGGCACAACAAAGGCCCCCCTGATACCACTACCTGTGGTGGGGGTTCCCTTTGAAAGAGTGGGAATAGACATAGTGGGTCCCATGGATCCTCCCACTGCATCTGGGCACAGATTTATACTGGTGGTAGTGGATCATGCCACCAGGTATCCAGAGGCAATTCCCCTTAGGACCACTACAGCACCTGTTGTGGCCAGGGCCCTGCTGGGAGTATTCTCCAGAGTGGGGTTTCCTAAGGAGGTAGTATCTGACAGAGGTACCAACTTTATGTCAGGATACTTGACAGCTATGTGGAAGGAATGTGGTGTCAACTACAAGTTCACCACCCCTTATCACCCACAATGCAATGGGCTTGTTGAGAGATTCAACAAGACCCTAAAGGGTATGATCAAAGGATTACCTGAAAAGCTCAGGCGAAGATGGGATATCCTTCTACCCTGCCTTCTGTTTGCTTACAGAGAGGTCCCACAAAAAGGAGTTGGCTACAGCCCCTTTGAATTGTTGTTTGGGCACCCTGTGAGAGGCCCACTGTGTTTGGTGAAGGAAGGATGGGAGTTACCTCTCAAAAAGCCTAAGCTGGACATAGTGGACTATGTACTTGGTCTCCGCTCCAGGATGGCTGAGTATATGGAGAAGGCATCTAAAAACCTTGAGGCAAGCCAGGCCTTACAGAAAGCTTGGCATGACCAAAAGGCTGTCTTGGTTGAGTATCAGCCAGGACAGAAGGTATGGGTGTTGGAGCCAGTGGCCCCAGCAGCACTCCAAGACAAATGGTCTGGACCCCATACAATCCTGGAAAAGAAGGTAGAGGTCACCTACTTGGTGGACCTAGGAACTCCCAGGAGTCCCCACAGGGTACTCCATGTTAACAGGCTTAAAGCATATGTTGACAGGGCAGACATGGGCTTGCTCATGGCTACAGATGAGGGACAGGAGGAAGAGAGTGACCCTCTCCCAGACCTGTTGTCTCAGAACCCTGAAGATGGCTCAGTTGAAGGAGTGACCCTTGGAGGCAACCTCACTGCCCATCAGCAGACTGAATGTAGACAGGTTCTACAATCATTTTCACATATGTTTTCCTTGATACCTAGTCAAACTGACTGGTGTACCCATGTTGTGGACACTGGTGACAGTCTGCCTGTAAAGAACAAACTTTACAGACAACCTGACCACGTCAGGGACTGTATAAAGGCTGAGGTACATAAAATGCTGGAATTAGGTGTCATTGAACCCTCAGAGAGCCCCTGGGCTAGCCCAGTGGTTCTGGTCCCCAAACCTCACACCAAAGATGGCAAGAGAGAGATGAGGTTCTGTGTGGATTACAGAGGACTCAATGCTGTCACCAGGACAGATGCACACCCTATTCCAAGGGCAGATGAGCTCATAGACAAACTAGCTTCTGCAAAGTTTTTGAGCACATTTGACTTAACAGCTGGCTATTGGCAAATCAGATTAGCTGAGGAGTCTAAGGCCAAAACAGCATTCTCAACCCCAGGTGGGCATTATCAGTTTGTGGTGATGCCCTTTGGTCTGAAGAATGCACCTGCCACCTTCCAAAGGCTGGTGAACCAAGTCCTTACTGGGTTGGATGACTTTTGCGCAGCATATCTTGATGACATTGCTGTCTTTAGTTCCACCTGGGAGGATCACCTGATCCACCTGAAGAAGGCTCTTGAGGCTCTGCAAAGGGCAGGCCTCACTATCAAGGCTACTAAGTGCCAGATAGGGCAGAGTAAGGTTGTGTATTTGGGCCACCTTGTAGGTGGGGGCCAAGTTCAACCACTGGAGAGTAAGATACAGTCCATCAAGGATTGGTCCCCTCCAACCACCCAGACTCAAGTTCGAGCTTTCTTGGGCTTGACTGGGTATTACAGGAAGTTTGTTAAGAACTATGGGTCCATTGTGACTCCTCTTAATGATCTGACATCCAAGAAGATGCCCAAAAAGGTTCAGTGGACAGTAAGCTGTCAAAAGGCATTTGATGACCTGAAGGAGGCCATGTGCTCTGCACCTATCCTGAAAAGTCCTGACTACTCCAAAGAGTTTATTGTCCAAACAGATGCTTCTGAGTTGGGTGTGGGAGCTGTGCTGTCACAACTTAATGTAGATGGTCAAGACCAACCCATTGCTTTTATTAGCAGAAGGTTGACCCCCAGAGAGAAGAATTGGTCAGCTATTGAGAGGGAGGCCTTTGCTGTGGTGTGGGCCCTGAAGAAGCTGAGGCCATACTTGTTTGGCACTCACTTCAAGATTCAGACCGACCATAAGCCCCTCTTGTGGCTAAATCAGATGAAGGGTGAAAACCCCAAACTGCTTAGGTGGTCCATTTCCCTACAGGGGATGGACTTTACAGTGGAGCACCGGCCAGGTACTGACCATGGGAATGCAGATGGTCTCTCCAGGTACTTCCACTTAGGACATGAAGACGAGACTGGTCAAGGCTAGTTTAATGTCCCAGCGTTTGTGGGGGGGTTGTGTAGGAGAGTAGGGTCTGCTATCCTATGGTCACCCCAAATTTTTGCGTTTTGCTTCACTGGTTTTTGACATATTGAGGCTGTGGGCCTGCCAATCAGACCCCCAGCCTGCTGTTCTCTCTACTAAATTAAAACTATGCACCCTAGGTGCATAACCAATTGGAAGTGGATCACCCTGTCAGCCCCTGTACCAGTGTACACTAGGTACCCAGGGCATTGGTGTACCCAAGGCCTGCCAGGGGCTGCAGCATGTATTATGCCACCCCAGGCTTGGCCTAACAATCTGACACAACTGGCTGATCACTCAGCTGGGGTAAGTTGGTGTAATCACCTCTTACTTAGGTGTAGTATACCTATACCTAACCTTAAATGGGACACCTGGTAACCTATAAGTCACTCCTATGGCAGGCCTTAACAATCCTGAAGGCAGAGTGCTTGGTTCCATGTGAGATGGTGCTCTGGCATGAGCTGAGCCTGTCTGCAGTGGTCGGAACAACTTCCTTCTACTGTTTCCAGATATCGTCATACCATATACTCTTAAGTGCATTATGAACCTCGCGGTTAAATGCTATCTTTGGTTTGGCTTTATCAAAACATGTCGAGTAAGGTGTCATACGAATTGGAATACTAACCCCTCGCCAATTCTGGCGACGGGGTTAGCATTCCACCCTTCTAGAGGGACACGACATGTACAGTACCTGAAACCCGGGTAAAATCAGACATAGCCTCAGCTCCACAAAATGGATGCTGCCACCACAGACACAAGTCTGCCCTCCTGCTGCTGGGAGTCCTTCCAGCTTGGGAGGTGTGGACAAAGGGTTTCCTGCCAGGGGAGGTGCATGCACCACCCCAGACAGGATTTTGTGTATTGGTCAGGTAGGGCTTGAAAGAAACCAGACATGCCTGTGGCTCACAAGGAGCCTCGGTGCATATGCCAGTTCAAACCGGTCCTGGGGCACACCAGTCCCGGGCCTGGGGCGAGCTGGACAAAGGATTGGGGGTGTAACCACCCCCCTTCCTGGTCCCACCCATAGGGAGGGACCTAGCAGGTAGTCCGGCCCCTAGAATCCGAATAAAGGTAGGAGCTGTGTCCTAAGACTTCAGACATCCTGGAATCAACTTGAAACTAAGAAGAAGACGGGAACTTCGACATTCTGCTGCACAGAAGACTGAAGAAAATCTCCCCTGTGGTCAGGGAGTGACCACCTTGCTAACGCAAGCACCATCCAGCGAATCACCGTCTGCTTTGCCGCCGCCTCCCGCCGGAGCCCGAGCCCAGAGACTGACAAGACCTGGACCTCCAGACCTCTCACCGCCCGATCCACAGTCCCTGCAAAGAGGAGACCCGTGGAGGCACCGAGACACGTGGAGCCAGCCATCTTGGAACGACTACGACAAGCTGACCAGTGCAACAACCGAGGCTCCCTCCAAGTTGTGCTTTGGGTCCTGAGAAGCCCAACCCTCGAGCAGCATCTGCACCAAAGGTGAGCCCTCCAGCATCTCCACGATCTGCGTGGGGCCCTTCTGCATTTTGCCACTCGACGCGCCTAACCGGTTGCTGGCCCGCTGGCTAGTGGCCATCTTGGCGACGAAATCTACGACAAACACCGCTGGTCTGGTTGCTCCAGACTGGCCCTTGTTCCCCTCCAAAGGAGCAATCCCTCTGACCTTGCTGGTCAGAACCAACAGCTGATTTCCGAATCCTCCTGCAATTGCTTTTGCCAAGGCTTGTTTGCTTCGATCAAGTCGCCGACACCGCCGACAGCGAGAGCCTGCGTGGGACAGCTCGTGAGCCGACTCCTGGACGTCGTCGACCTTCAGGGACCACGTGGCTGCGGAGACAAGCTACCCCTCATCACCTGTTTGCACCCGACATCGCCTGGTACCCACCTGGTGCCACGCTGGTCACTGGCTAGTGACTGTGAACACTGTCCCCTCTGCTTACAGGTCTTCAACATCTCCGATCCACTCTTGGATCCACTGCATCTCTTCCCGACCGACCGCCTGCAGCATCTTTGTCCCAGGCTCAACGGAACAGATAGAAGAAACCCGACGCACTTTGAGGCCTATGCACCCGCTTCCTGTGGGTGAGGTAAAGCTGGTACTCCGGTGCCCATGTGTAGTAATACATCTCTAGTGCCTGTGTTCCAAATCTTAAGTTCCTAGGTCATCCGGAAGATTCCTTTTGCAGTAACTTTGTACTTTTTACGCACCCATTGAAACCTATGGGAGCCCGCGTGTGACTATTTGCTCTGCACACGCCACCCGTGGACCTCCTGGTCACTAACTGACGTTAGCTCCTCGTAGGCCCAGCGATTCTAGAGGCCCTAGGCCTTTTCCCTTTTCTGTTCGCGGTACTTATACCACTATTTTAGTATATGGTTCGAGTGGCCACCAGGGCCTATCCATATAAAGTGCAACTTCTGTGTATTCTGTGATAATCTTGTTTGACGATTTGTGCTCCTGTGCTCATAAAGAGACTAGGGGTTACTTTGATAAATAAATACATATATATTTTGAATATATATCTGTGTGGTGTCCTTTCATTGGTATAAAAGGGGGTTGCATTTGGTAAAACAGCTGGCTTAACACGCATCACGAGTTTAGCCTCAAAGACTGCTTAGCCTACGCTACCACTAGGGCAGCTAGTCCGAAAAGGTTGACTTACAACCACACCATAAGGGTTGCTTGGCATGGTACAAGGTGATCACTTTAACTAGTGAGCATCATATACCAGGCCAACTTCTCACACACAACCATACACACAACCACACACACAACCACACATACAACCATACACACAACCATACACAGAACCACACAACCACATACACAAACACACACACCACACACACAACCACACACACAATCACAAACACACGCACACAATCACAACCACACACAACCACACACAACCACACACACAACCACACACACACAACCACACACACAATACCACACACACACAACCACACACACAATACCACACACACACAACCACACACTCACATCCACAACCACACACAACCCCAACCACACACAACCACACACACTAGCACACACATAACCACACACACACAACCACACACACAACCACACACACAACCAAACACACACCACACACACAACCACCCAGAACTACACACACAACCACACACAACTATACACAACCACACACACAACTACACACACACAACCACACCCATATAGAACCACCCACACCCACACACAACCACACACACAATCACAACCACACACAACCACACACACACACACAACCCCACACAACCACAAACATACAATCACACAACACATACACAACCACACAACACACACACCACCACATATACAACCCCACACACACAACCACACACCACACACAACCACGCACACAACCACACACAACCACACACACACAACCACACATCCACTCACACACACACAACCACACACACAAGCACAACCACACACACAACCACATATCCACACACACAACCACACACACAACCACAACCACTCACATACACAACCACACACAACTACACACAACCACGCACACAACCACACACACACAAGCACATACACATCCCTACACATACAACCACACGCGCAACCACACACACCACACACAACCACGCACACAACCACATACAACCACACACACAACCACACACACACACAACCATACAGACAACCAAACACATAACCACAACCACACACACAACACACACAACCACACACACAACCACACACAAACCACACACACAACCACACTCCCAACCACAAACACACAACTACACACACAACCACACACACACACCCACACACACACAACCACACACACAACCACACACACAACCACAGATACAACCCCGCACACAACCATACACAGAACCACACAAACAAAAACACACACACCACACACTCAACCACACACACAACCACACACACAACCAAACACACCACCACACACACACACAACCACAAAAACAACCACACACACAAGCTCAACCACACACACAACCACACATACAACCACACACATAACCACACACACAACACCACACATAACCACACAAAACCACATACAACCATACACACAACCACACACACAACCACATATACAACCCCACACACGACACACACAACCACACACACCACTCGCAACCACACACACATACAACCACAACCACATACACACAACCATACACACACAACCACACACAACCACACACATAACCACACACACACAGCCACTCACACACACAACCACACACACACAACCACAACCACACACACAACCACACTCACAACCACAACCATACACACACAACCACACACAACTACACACAACCACACATACAACCACACACAACTACACATACACACACAACCACACACACAACCACACACACGCAACCACATAAACACACACACAGCCACTCACACACACAACCACACATAACCATCCACAACCACACACAACCATACACACAGACACACATCCACAACCACATACAACCATACACATTTACACACACAACCACATAAAACTACACACAACCACACACACAACCACACACACACAACCACACATACACAACCACACACACTACCACACACAACCACACACACATACACACAACCACATACACAACCATGCATACAACCACACACACAACCACACACAGAACCACACACAGAACCACACACTCAACCACACACACAACCGCACACAACCATCCACAACCACACACACAACCATACACACAAACACACACACAACCTTACACAACTACATACAACCACATACACAACCACACATAACTACACACAACCACACACACACAACCACATACTCACAACCACACACATATACAACCACACACACAACCATACACACACAACCACACACACAACCACACACAACTACAAACAACCACACACACAACCACAACCACACACACAACCACAACCACACACCCAACCACACCCACAACCACACACAACTACATACAACCACATACACAACCACAACCACACCCAACCACACCCAACCACACTCACAACCACACGCATACAACCACACACACGCAACCATACACATAACCACACATACAGCCATACACACAACCATACACAGAACTACACACACAAAACAACACACACAACCACACACAACCACATACACAGCCACACACAAACATACACAACCACACACAACCAAACCCACAACCATACCCACAACCACACCCAACCATACCCACAACCACACGCACACAACCACAGCCACACACAACCAAACACACAACCATACACACAACCACACACACAACCACACATACAACCATACACACAACCATACACAGAACCACACAACCACATACACAAACACACACACCACACACACAACCACACACACAATCACAAACACACGCACACAATCACAACCACACACAACCACACACAACCACACACACAACCACACACACACAACCACACACACAATACCACACACACACAACCACACACACAATACCACACACACACAACCACACACTCACATCCACAACCACACACAACCCCAACCACACACAACCACACACACTAGCACACACATAACCACACACACACAACCACACACACAACCACACACACAACCAAACACACAACCACACACACAACCACCCACACAACCACATATACAACCACAAATACAACCACACACACACAACCACACACAACCACACACACAACCACACCCACAACCACACACACACAACCACACCCAATCATACCCACAACCACACAGACAACCACACAACCACATACAAACACAACCACACCCACAACCACACAATCACACCCAATCATACCCACAACCACACAGACAACCACAACCACACACAACCATATACAAACACAACCACACACACAACCCCACACACAACACACACAACCATACACACAACCACTCACACAACCACACACACAACCACACATACAATTACAGCCGCACACACAACCACACACACACAATCACACATACACAACCACACACACAAAAACACACACAACCACACACACACACAACCACACACACAACCACACACACACACACAACCACACACACAGCCACACACAACCACACACAAACAACCACACACAACAACCACACACAACCACACCCACACACAACCACACCCACAACCACACGCATACAACCACAACCACACACAACCACACACACGCAACCATACACAACTACACACAACCACACACACAACCACACACAACTACACACAACCACACACACACAACCACATACACACAACCACACACATACACAACCACACACAACCACACACACACATAAAACCACAGCCACACACAACCACACACCACCACACACACACAATCACACAACAACACATACACAACCACACAACAGCACCCACACAACCACATATACAACCCCACACACACAACCACACACACAACCACACACACACAAACACACACAACCACACACACACAACCACACACACAGCCACACACAACCACACACACAAACATGCACAACCACACCCACAACCATACCCACAACCACACCCAACCATACCCACAACTACATGCACACAACCACACACACAACCACACACACAACCACACACACAACCATACACACAACCATACACACAACCATACACAGAACCACACACCCACATACACAAACACACACACCACACACACAACCACACACACAACCACACACACACACAACCACACACACAATCACAACCACACACAACCACACACCCAATACCACACACACACAACCACACACTCACATCCACAACCACACACAACCCCAAACATACACAACCACACACACAACCACACACATAACCACACACACACAACCACACAACCACACACACACAACCAAACACACAACCACACACACAGCCTAACACACAACCACACACACAACCACACAAAACCACACACACAACCACACACAACCATCCACAACCACACACACAACCATACACACAAACACACACACAACCACAACCACATACAACCATACACAACTACATACAACCACACACACAACCACACATAACTACACACAATCACACACACACACAACCACATACACACAACCACACACATACACAACCAAACACAACCATACACACAACCACACACATACAACCACACACACATACAGCCACACACACAACCACACACACACACAATCACACAACAACACATGCACAACCACACAACAGCACACACACAACCACACACCCAGTCACACAACAACACATGCACAACCACATATACAACCACACACATACAACCACACACACAACCACAACCACACACACATACAACCACAACCACATACAAAGACAACCATACACACACAACTACACACACAACCACACACAACCACACACATAACCACATACACACAACTACACACACACACACAACCACACACACGCAACCACACAAACACACACACACAGCCACTCACACACACAACCACACATAACCATCCACAACCACACACAACCATACACACAGACACACATCCACAACCACATACAACCATACACAACTACACACACACAACCACACAAAACTACACACAACCACACACACAACCTCAACCACACACACACACACAACCACACATACACAACCACACACAACCACACATACACAACCACACACAACCACACACACAACCACACACACAACCACACACAGAACCACACACTCAACCACACACACAACCATCCACAACCACACACACAACCATAGACACAAACACACACATAACCACACACAACCATACACAACTACACACAACCACACACAACTACACACAACCACACACACACAACCACATACACACAACCACACACATACACAACCACACACACAACCACACACACACATAACACCACAGCCACACACACAACCACACACAACCACACACACACAATCACACAACAACACATACACAACTGCACACACACAACCAAGTCAAAGGTGCTTTATTCGAGTATTACTCATAAAAGCAAACATACAAACATATAATAAAAAACAATTAAATCTGAGATGTCATATTGACATACGCACATTTCTAAAAAATATACATAATCACAGGAATAAAATTCATTAATGTTGATAATGCAATTAAGTACAGTTTATAAAATCTTTATACTAAAAAAAGAATCATTTAGAATTTCATTTCACAGGTGTGAAGTTCATGATGTTGATGATACAATTAAGTATAATTTGTAAAATCTTTATACTAAAAGAGAATCGTTTAAAATTTTTTCCAGATGACACGATAAAATACACTAAACAGAGAATAGACAGTACTCTAGCAGTCTCTGAGCGTCTAGGCAGAGAGTAGTCACCGAACTAGCAATCTCTGCCTGATTGTCCATGCCCACCCCAGATACTTAGCGGTGGCAATTATGATCCAAGTTAAAGTAGTCGATCTAACTATGCGCAAAGCCATCATACCACTTTTAGTACCCAGGTTCCTACACATAGGTGCCAACCAAACACGCCTTGGAGTAGAGTATGGTTTGCAGGAGAACAAAAAATGTCCAAGTGTTTCATTACCTTCCCCACAAGCTGGGCATATAGCAGGGCCTCCTTCCCTCCACTTAGATGTTAGGTTACGAAGAGGAAGAGAGCCCGCCCTTAGTTGAAAAAGCAGTTTCCTATCCAAAGGTTTGGATATATAATCCCAATACAGTTCATACATGGGGTACAGTTTAACCTCAAGAAAACTAGCAGTCATGGACCCATAGTTGATACTGAGCAAACTCTTATTAGCAACATTTTCCCCAAAAATATTTTTTAGGGTTGTCTTATTAGGAAATGATGCCCCAGCTTGGTCGGACCATAGTGCATTTAGGCCTAGTTCAGATAGTGCAAGTTTTAATAATTTGAACCATCTAATTCTATTAAAGCAATCTGCTTTAATAACGTCAGTGAACCCGGCCGCGTAGTGAGTGAGCTCAGGTGTGGTCCATAATCTGCGCCAATATAAAATTGGTCGTAGTTTGCCCATTTCCGAGATTTCTTTCCTGCCAAGCTCATATCTCAGAGGCAATAACGGACTACTCTGTGGAGTACCCGTTAGTTTCCTAAAAAACTTGTTCTCTGAGATTTGTAACTCCTGTAGATTTTCATGCCCCCATAACTCAGCCCCATATAATGCTGACCCAATTGCTTTTGCCTCATAAATAATCAGGGGTGGTTTGATCGGTTTAGTCAATGATTTCCTATGCTCCTTTATGATGGTTCCAGCTAATTGCTTATGCCTTAGAATTGCAATATTTAAATGCTGGTTCCACCTATTATCATTAGAAATGAGGATCCCCAGGTATGTAAATGATGATACAACCTCAAGAGTGCGTCCACTCATGGTAACGTTAGGTTTAAAATTTCGATACGGATTAAAAACCATGAGTTTTGTTTTAGACGCATTCACCTCCAGTCCGTGATCCCCACAAAACTTATCGAAAATGTCCAATGCTTTTTGCAGTCCACTTGGAGTTTTAGATAAAATTAACGTGTCATCGGCGAACATTAAAATCGGAACTTTTACACCTGCAAGAGAGGGAGCATCCACTGCCTGTGATTGAATGCGGGGGACAATGCCATTAATAAAAAGGGTGAACAAAGTTGGTGCCATTGAGCACCCTTGCCGAACCCCACGCTCAACAGGAAATTCGGCTGTGTCTTTACCGTATCCACCCCATTGGATTTTAGCATAGGTGCCTTCATGTAATCTCATGATCAGAGTCAACAAGACTCCTGGGACCCCTAGGGCCACAAGTACTTCCCACAGTTTCGCCCTTGGTACCAGGTCGAAGGCAGCCCGCAAATCGACAAAAGCCGCATAAAGGCTGCCCCCACCTAGCACCACAGTCCTCCACTGGATCAGCTGGAACCGAAAAACTTGGTCCACAGTACTAGTGGCCCTGCGAAACCCAGCCTGAAAGGGAGATAGAATATTAAATTCTTCCGCCCAATCGAGCAATCGATTAACAATCACTCGCCCAACGATTTTTGGACTGTATCGATTAGGCTAATTGGGCGGTAGTTACAAGGCTGGGAACGATCACCCTTTTTATACACAGGGATAATAACAGCACCCCGCCATGATACCGGGATAGCTGCACCCCTAGCTATGTGGTTTATTAACAAGTGAATATATTTACACCACCTCCCAGTGTCATTTAAGAAAACGTCCGCTGGGACTCCATCAATGCCAGGAGCACGTCCACTATGTGCGGTTCTGAGGGCCAACAGAATTTCACCCTTCGTGAAGACGTTGTCCTCAAAGGTTGTATAGATAGGGCAGGTGTTATTTACAATCTGATCCCTGATAGCATACTGATCACTAAAAAAATTTATCCAGGTGTCCTGTGGGACGTTGTTATTACAAGCCTCTTCAGGCCTTTCTTGCCCCCATTTGACAATATGCCAAAATAATCTAGAATCTTTTCGATCACTAGCACACTTCAACTTGTCCCAATGGGCTTCGTCCCAATCTTTTTTCGCCTTGGCAATACAATTTTTGTATAACTTTCTGGCAGAGCGGATGGCCCCCAGGTTTTTGCTCTTGATTGCAACTCCCAAAGAAATTCGTGCCACCTTGCAAGCATGGTTATACCATTTAGCTGCTCTATGAACACGTCTCATCTTAGAATTCACTGGTTTCAGAAAGTAGCTTTTAATTTCTTGGAAAAGAGACTCATGTATTTCAATAGTGTTGACTTGACCTGAAGTGATCCCTGCTTCATCGTCTAGGGCCATAATGGCCTTATCGGTCGCAACTCCTATATTTTCTATAGCTTGCTGGTCCGTCCTAACACTTGTCCATCTTAACCTCCGCATATCATTTGTTGGTATAATAAGCGGGGGTAGGGAATCATCCAGAGGAATAGAAGCATTGGATTCAGACGACCACCATTTGTGAGTAACACATAACGGATTATGGTCACTCTCTAGCATTTCTGTTACAACCATATCTCTAACAGTTGGCCAAAGGGAAAGGCTACAAATAATATAGTCGATACGACTTTTGCTTCTCCCATTGTTAAAGGTCATAGCTGGTACTCTATCTGACTTTGTCCTTCCATTCAAAGCTCTTAACCCTTGTTCAAGGCACATTGCATTCAAACCCAGAATATCCTCAGTCCAACGAGTTACTGGGATAGTATCTAGTAAGGGGATGTCCCATTGTTTGTCTTCCTCTGCACCTAAAAAGGCTTTGCCTGTATCTAGAGGTTCAAACGTACGGTTTAAATCCCCTGCAACTATTATGTTTTTCCCACTAGAATGTGTCTCAAGGAGATTGTACAGGGTAAGAAGAACCTCAGATTTTCCTATATTTCCACCTCTGGCATAAATATTATAAATATCGATGGATAAAGATAAATTACTCGTAAGTCTAATGAGCTGAATATCTTTTTGATCAGTCTCCACATTTTTTACAACAACCTTTAAAGATTGTTTGACCCATATAGTAAGGCCCCCCATCGGACGCCCTTTAGGGCCCTTGGAAGCTGGTACGTGAAAATTTAGGTACCCCAAAGCAAAAACGGGGTCACAAGCCCATGTTTCCTGAAAAATACAAATGTCAAACTTGCTAACAAACCTAAACCAATCACCACAATCCAGCTTGGAACATAGCCCGGCCACATTCCAGGATAATAAGTTCCCAATATCATGTGCCATTACAGGTTTGGGGCTAGAGTCAAGCCCGTTCATCACAGTATCGTTTAAACCATTGAATTTTACATTTTCGGTAATTGAACCAGCTATGGCCTCCATGTTAACAGTCTCAGGACGAGAACCTACTCGTTGACCTAGCTCATCAATAAAGCGTGACTCAGATGAATGGTGAAATGGTTGTCAATCACAAGCATCCAGGTTTGACAGGGCAGAAAATCTATTTTCCACACATAGACCCCATTCGCGAAATCCAGCATCATTACTACTCCAATTGGTCACAACATTCCATTTAGTTCTTAGAATACTAGGATTCGGACCTCTTCCTTTCCGAGGATAAAAAAAGTCCAGGGTCAATGGTACAATTGAGGTTGACCTTCGCTGAGGAGGCAAGATGTTAGGCAAGATGTTTGATAAAACCTCGGGGTCAGTGAAGTTAAGAACAACACAATCCCCTCTGAACCTCTTAACGCTGTTACCAATCCACTCAACCCTTCTGGCATTAACAAGTTCTACAGATAATTGTTGCTTCCCCCAAGGCGATATTACCATGTTGTTAGTAAGCCACGATAAAGATTTATTTAATAAAGAAGGGGCAGATTCGACCTCCCCAGAAGCCAAAGGGGGGACATTTGCAAGGACAAGAACTAATGGAGAGGCTTCAACTACAAGCTCGAAAGACCCTTTCCCCATGTTAGAATTGTTAGTGGCAGAGACAGGGGGTATATCTACAAGGGCACCCCTAGGTACATTAGACAGTGGTACAGGATTAGAGTCAGATCCACTATTCCCAACAAGTGATGTTTTACTCATTACTGGCTCTACCCTAGATACAGCAACTTCAGTAATATTTCCTGTCTTCACCAAAGTTTTCTCTAGTAAACCACCTAGTCTATTAACCTCAGCGGTTAATTTATCAATTTTACTAACCAGGGGTTTAACTATACCTTTAATTTTTGTGTCCATCATGCTCCATAGTTTAGTAAATTGAGCGTTAGAAAGGGTTACGTGAGCTTCACTGAGCAGATCAACCTCCTCCTCCTCGTCCTCTGGTATTTTCCTCGAAGGGGTTGCAATTTTGTTTCTGCCAGATCTTAGACCCCCTCGTTTTGGGATAACCTTACTTTTACCCCTAGTAACCCTCGGAGCTGGAACAGGGGCAGTAGAAAAAGGGGACTCAATGTTAGTGGATGTCACTGACACCCCTTCGCTATCACTGTTGGCTTCAGTAAGAACAACTACGCCACTAGGCAAAATGGGGTTTGTATCGTAAAGAGGGTCATGAGCCACACAAGATGTACTACTATTATGTAAAGCCGAGGAATCCCCATACTCTTTATCGGCCATTTGAAATTGGTTGGATGAATCTAATCCCAGTGAGGATCTCCTGTCGCTGTTAATTTTAGCCACAACTTGGATAAGATAATTATCTATAGTATTATTAGCTGGGGTTTGTTTTTTTCCAGGCATGAGTGAGGTAAATAAGGTGGCTAAGATGATCAATACACTTGTAGCACAAGATTCAAATAGAGGTTATAATTACCCTAATTGGACCAAGCTGCTCAAATGTACAAGAATAGTAAAAGTAGGCAGGGTCCCTGGCCCAACCCAACCTAGTCCAACCTCGGACGGCCTCAGACGGTCCCGCCCTTGTCCCGGGCTTAGCCCGGCGCAGTCCCGCGTGCGGTCCCCGCGAGGCGGTGACACAGTTTGTTTTTGAAGGGCTCCAAGCGCGAAACTGCGGTGGGCGGGTTCCTGTTCTGCTTCCTGTTCCAGCGCTGAGGGTGCTGGGAAGCGTAGTTCCCCTCCGCACAGCGGCCGCGTTTGTATTGCGGCGGCGGGAGGGAAACAGACAGCGTGCGCGGGCCAAGAGTCACGGAGAAATCCAGGTATGATGTAGCCTCCTACAGTGGTGTCAATCCTTTAAAGAAAATGCTCGCCCGCTCTGCCAGTGACACAGATTGTTTTTAAAGGGCTCCAAGCGCGAAACTGCGGTGGGCGGGTTCCTGTTCCGCTTCCTGTTCCAGCGCTGAGGGTGCTGGGAAGCGTAGTTCCCCTCCGCACAGCGGCCGCGTTTGTATTGCGGCGGCGGGAGGGAAACAGACAGCGTGCGCGGGCCAAGAGTCACGGAGAAATCCATGTATGATGTAGCCTCCTACAGTGGTGTCAATCCTTTGAAGAAAATGCTCGCCCGCTCTCCCAGTGACACAGATTGTTTTTAAAGGGCTCCAAGCGCGAAACTGCGGTGGGCGGGTTCCTGTTCTGCTTCCTGTTTCAGCGCTGAGGGTGCTGGGAAGCGTAGTTCCCCTCCGCACAGCGGCCGCGTTTGTATTGCGGCGGCGGGAGGGAAACAGACAGCGTGCGCGGGCCAAGAGTCACGGAGAAATCCAGGTATGATGTAGCCTCCTACAGTGGTGTCAATCCTTTGAAGAAAATGCTCGCTCACACACACAACCATATCTACAACCACACACATACAACCACACACACAACCACATATACAACCCCACACACACAACCACACACACAACCACACACACACAACCACACACATACAACCACACACAACAACACACAGCCATACACACAAACATGCACAACCACACCCATAACCATACCCACAACCACACCCAAACATACCCACAACCACACGCACACAACCACAACCCCACACAACCACACACACAACCACACACACAACCACACACACAACCATACACACAACCATACACACAACCATACACAGAACCACACAACCACATACACAAACACACACACCACACACACAACGACACACACAACCACACACACAACCATAGCCACACACACAACCATACACACAATCACAACCACACACAACCACACACAACCGCACACACACAACCACACACAACCGCACACACACAACCACACACACAATACCACACACAACCACCCTCACATCCACAACCACAAACAAACCCAACCACACACAACCACATACATAACCACACACACACAACCACACACACACACAACCAAACACACAACCACACACCTAGCCACACACACAACCACACACACAACCACACAAACCCACACACACACAACCACACACAACCATCCACAACCACACACACAACCATACACAACTACATACAACCACACACACAACCACACATACCTACACACAACCACACACACACACAACCACATACTCACAACCACACACATATACAACCACACACACAACCATACACACACAACCACACACACAACCACACACAACTACACACAAACACACACCCAACCACACCCACAACCACACACAACTACACACAACCACACACACAACCACACACAACCACACCCACAACCACACGCATACAAGCACACACACGCAACCATACACATAACCACACACAACCACACATACAGCCATACACACAACCATACACAGAACTACACACACACAACCACACACACAACCACACACAACCACACACACAGCCACACACAAACATACACAACCACACACAACCAAACCCACAACCATACCCACAACCACACCCAACCATACCCACAACCATACACACAACCACACACACAACCATACCCACAACCACATGCACACAACCACAACCACACACAATCACACACAACCACACACACACAGCCACACACAGCCACACACAACCACACATACAAACATGCACAACCACACCCACAACCACACCCAATCATACCCACAACCACATGCACACAACCACACACAACCACACACAAAACCACACACACAACCATACACACAACCATACACACAGCCATACACACAACCACACAACCACATACACAAACTCACACACTACACACACAACCACACACACAACCACACACACAACCATAGCCACACACACAACCACACACACAATCACAACCACACACAACCGCACACACAACCGCACACACACAACCACACACACAACCACACAACTACACACAACCACACACACACAACCACATACACACAACCACATACACACAACCACACACATACACAACCACACACAACCACACACACAACCACACACACACAGTCACACAACAACACATGCACAACCACACAACAGCACACACACACAACCAAATATACAACCACACACACACAACCACACACATAACCACACACACACAGCCACTCACACACACAACCACAACCACACACACAACCACACTCACAACCACAACCATACACACACAACCACACACATAACCACACACAACTACACACAACCACACATACAACCACACACAACTACACATACACACACAACCACACACACAACCACACACACACAACCACACAAACACACACACACAGCCACTCACACACACAACCACACATAACCATCCACAACCACACACAACCATACACACAGACACACATCCACAACCACATACAACCATACATAATTCTACACACAACCACACACACAACCACAACCACACACACACAACCACACATACACAACCACACACACTACCACACACAACCACACACACATACACACAACCACACACACAACCATGCATACAACCACACACACAACCACACACAGAACCACACACAGAACCACACACTCAACCACACACACAACCGCACACAGCCATCCACAACCACAAACACAACCATAGACACAAACACACACACAACCATACACAACCGTACACAACTACACACAACCACACATACAACTACACACAACCACACACACAACCACATACACACAACCACACACATACACAACCACACACAACCACACACACAACCACACACACACATAAAACCACAGCCACACACACAACCACACACACACAATCACACAACAACACATACACAACTGCACACACACAACCATATATACAACCACACACATACAACCACACACTCAACCACATATACAACCCCACACACACAACCACACACACAACCACAACCACACACACACAACCACACACATACAACCACACACACAGCCACACACAAAAACATGCACAACCACACCCACAACCATACCCACAACCACACCCAACCATACCCACAACCACACGCACACAACCACAACCCCACACAACCACACACACACAACCACACACACAACCATACACACAACCATACACAGAACCATACACACAACCATACACACAGCCATACACACAAACACACACACTACACACACAACCACACACACAACCACACACAACCATAGCCACACACACAACCACACACACAATCACAACCACACACAACCGCACACACAACCGCACACACACAACCACACACACAATACCACACACACACCACCACACACACACACACCACCACACACAACCCCAACCACACACAACCAAACACACAACCACACACACAACCACACAACTACACACAACCACACACACACAACCACATACACACAACCACACATACACAACCACACACAACCACACACACAACCACACACATACACAACCACACACAACCACACACACAACCACACACACACAGTCACACAACAACACATGCACAACCACACAACAGCACACACACACAACCAAATATACAACCACACACATACAACCACACACACAACCACATATACAACCCCACACACGACACACACAACCACACACACCACTCACAACCACACACACATACAACCACAACCACATACACACAACCATACACACACAACCACACACAACCACACACATAACCACACACACACACACAGCCACTCACACACACAACCACACACACACAACCACACACACAACCACACTCACAACCACAACCATACACACACAACCACACACAACCACACACAACTACACACAACCACACATACAACCACACACAACTACACATACACACACAACCACACACACAACCACACACATGCAACCACACAAACACACACACACAGCCACTCACACACACAACCACACATAACCATCCACAACCACACACAACCATACACACAGACACACATCCACAACCACATACAACCATACACAATTACACACACAACCACACAAAACTACACACAACCACACACACAACCACACACACACAACCACACATACACAACCACACACACTACCACACACAACCACACACAAACACATAACCACACACACAACCATGCATACAACCACACATAGAACCACACACTCAACCACACACACAACCGCACACAGCCATCCACAACCACACACACAACCATAGACACAAACACACACATAACTACACACAACCATACACAACTACACACAACCACACATACAACAACACACAACTACACACAACCACACACACAACCACATACACACAACCACACACATACACAACCACACACACAACCACACACACACATAAAACCACAGCCACACACACAACCACACACACACAATCACACAACAACACATACACAACTGCACACACACAACCATATATACAACCACACACATACAACCACACACACAACCACATATACAACCCCACACACACAACCACACACACAACCACACACATACAACCACACACACAACCACACACACAACCACACACACAGCCACACACAAAAACATGCACAACCACACCCACAACCATACCCACAACCACACCCAACCATACCCACAACCACACGCACACAACCACAACCCCACACAACCACACACAACCACACACACAACCATACACACAACCATACACACAACCATACACACAACCATACACACAACCACACAACCACATACACAACCACACACACACCACACACACAACCACACACACAACCACACACATAACCATAGCCACACACACAACCACACACACAATCACAACCACACACAACCGCACACACACAACCACACACAACCACACACTCACAACCACACACAATACCACACACACAACCACACACTCACATCCACAACCACACACTCACATCCACAACCACACACAAACCCAACCACACACAACCACACACACAACCACACACATAACCACACACACACAACCACACACACAACCACACACACACAACCAAACACACAACCACACACCCAGCCACACACACAACCACACAAAACCACACACAAAACCACACACAACCATCCACAACCACACACACAACCATACACACAAACACACACACAACCTTACACAACTACATACAACCACACACACAACCACACATAACTATACACAACCACACAACCACATACATATACAACCACACACACAACCATACACACACAACCACACACACAACCACACACAACTACACACAACCACATACACAACCACAACCACACACCCAACCACACCCACAACCACACACAACTACACACAACCACACACACAACCACAACCACACACAACCACACCCACAACCACACGCATACAACCACACACACACAACCATACACATAACCACACACAACCACACATACAGCCATACACACAACCATACAAAGAACTAACTACACACACACAACACACACAACCACACAACCACACACACAGCCACACACAAACATACACAACCACACACAACCAAACCCACAACCATACCCACAACCATACACCCAACCATACCCACAACCATACACACAACCATACACACAACCACACACACAACCATACCACAACCACACGCACACAACCACACACAACCACACACAACCACACACACCTACACACAACCACACACACAAACATGCACAACCACACCCACAACCACACCCAACCATACCCAAAACCACATGCACACAACCACACACACAACCACACACACAACCACACACACAACCACACACACAACCATACACACAACCATACACACAGCCATACACACAACCACATACACAAACTCACACACTACACACACAACCACACACATAACCACACACACAACCATAGCCACACACACAACCACACACACAATCACAACCACACACAACTGCACACACAACCACACACAACCGCACACACACAACCACACACACAATACCACACACACACACAACCACACACACAATCACAACCACACAAACCAAACACATACAACCACATACACACAACCACACACATACACAACCACACACACAACCACGCACACACAGTCACACAACAACACATGCACAACCACACAACAGCACACACAACCAAATATACAACCACACACATACAACCACACACACAACCATACACACAACCACATATACAACCCCACACACAACACACACAACCACACACACCAACCACAACCACACACACATACAACCACAACCACATACACACACAACCATACACACCCAACCACACACACAACCACACACAACCACACACATAACCACACACAACTACACACAACCACACACACAACCACACACACGCAACCACACAAACACACACACAGCCACTCACACACACAACCACACACAACCACACTCACAACCACAACCATACACACACAACCACACACACAACCACACATACAACCACACACAACCACACACACAACCACCCACACACAACCACTCACACACACACAACCACACACACAACCATACACACACAACCACACACACACAGCCACACACAACCACACACACAAACACAATCACACACAACCACCCACACCCACACCCACAACCACACCCACAACCACACCCAACCACACCCACAACTACATGCATACAACTACAACCACACACAACCACACACACAACCACACACACAACCACACACACAATACCACACATACAACCACATATACAACCACACACACAACCACACACACAACACACACAACACACACAACCACACACCCAACCACACCCACACCCACACAACCACACACACAACCACACATAACCACAACCACACACACACAACCACACACACAACCACACACACACACACAACCACACACACAATCACACACACAACCACACACACAATCACACACACAAGCTCAACCACACACCCAACCACATCCACACAGCCACACACACAACCACACATAACCACAGACAACCACACACAAAACCACACACACAACCATACACACAACCACACACACACACACAACCACAACCACACACATAACACACACAACTACAAACACACACAACCACATGCACAACCACACACAACCACACAATTGCACACACAACCACACACATACACAACCACACACACAACCACACACATACACACAACCACACACAGAACCACACACACAACCAAAACCTCACACACAAGCACACACACAACCACAACCACACACACAACACACACAACCACACACAACCACAAGCATACAAACACACACAACCACATGCACAACCACACAACTGCACACACAATTACACACATACACAAACACACACGCACACACAACCACACACATACATACAACCACACACACAACCACACCCAAAACCACACACACAAGTACATAACCATGCATACAACCACACACACAACCACAACCACACATACAACCACACACACACACACACACACAACCACTCACATACACACAACCACACACAAAACCACCTACATAACAACCACATAACCACACACACAATCACACACACAACCACACACACAACCACACAAACAACCACACCTACACAACCAACCACACCCACAACCACACACACAAACCACAACCACACACAACCACACACAACCACAAGCACACACACACACACCCACACACACACAACCACATAGAACCACACACAACCACACATAACACACACAACCGCACACAACCACACACACACAACCACACACGCAACCACACACACAACCACACCCAAACAACCATACTGACAACCACACGCACAGAACAACACCCAACCACACAACCAAACACACACAACCACATACACATAACCACAACCACATACCCAACCACAACCACACACACACACAACCACGCACACAACCATGCACACAACCACACACACTACCACACACACTACCACACACACAACCACACACACAACCACACACTACATACAACTACACATACATACACAACCACACACACACACAATCACACACATACAACCACACAAACACACACACACACACAACCACACACACAACCACACACACAACCACACACACAACCATACACACAGCCACACACACAGCCACACACACAGCCACACACACAACCACACACACTACATACAACTACACATACATACACAACCACACACAACCACACACACACAACCACTCACACAATCACACACACAACCACACACACAGCCACACACACAGCCACACACACAAACATACACAACCACACACAACCACACCCACAACCATACCCACAACCACACCCAACCATACTCACAACCACGCGCACACAACCACAACCACACACAACCACACACACAACCGTACACACAACCACACACACAACCACACATACAACCATACACACAACCACACACACAACCATACACACAACCATACACTTAACGACACAACCACACACACAACCACACACACAACCACACACACAACCACACACACAACCACACACACTACACATACACAACCACACATACTACCACACACACAACCACACACACAACCACACACACAACCACACACACTACACACAACTACACATATATACACAACCACACACAACCACACACATAACCACACACACACACAATCACACACATACAACCACACAAACACACACACACACAACCACACACACAAACATATATAACCACCCACAACCACACCCACAACCATACTCACAACCACACCCAACCATACCCACAACCACACGCACACAACCACAACCACACACAACCACACACACAACCGTACACACAACCACACACGAAACCACACATACAACCATACACACAACCACACACACAACCATACACACAAGCATACACAGAACCACACAACCACATACACAAACACACACACCACACACACAACCACACACAACCACACACACAACCGTACACACAACCACACACACAACCACACACACAACCACACACACAACCACACGCACAACCACACCCAAACAACCATACTGACAACCACACACACAGAACACCCAACCACACAACCAAACACACACAACCACATACACACAACCACAACCACATACCCAACCACAACCACACACACACACAACCACACACACACACAACCACACACACTACCACACACACTACCACACATACTACCACACACACTACCACACACACAACCACACACACTACATACAACTACACATACATACACAACCACACACAACCACACACACACAACCACTCACACACACAATCACACACATACAACCACACAAACACACACACAAACACTCACACACACAACCACACACACAACCACACACACAGCCACACACACAGCCACACACACAAACATACACAACCACACACAACCACACCCACAACCATACCCACAACCACACCCAACCATACCCACAACCACACGCACACAACCACAACCACACACAACCACACACACAACCGTACACACAACCACACACACAACCACACATACAACCATACACACAACCACACACAACCATACACAGAACCACACAACCACACACAACCACACACACAACCACACACACTACACACACACAACCACACACACTACCACACACACAACCACACACACAACCACACACACAACCACACACACTACACACAACTACACATACATACACAACCACACACAACCACAGACACACACACACATACAACCACACACACAACCACACACACAACCACACACAACCACACACACACACAACCACACCCAATCATACCCACAACCACACAACCACAACCACACACACAACCACATACAAACACAATGACACCCACAACAACACACACACAACCACACCCAATCATACCCACAACCACACAGACAACCACACACACAACCATATACAAACACAACCACACACACAACCATACACACAACCACACACAACCACACACAACCACACACACACAACCACACACACAATCACACATACAACCACACAAAAGCACAACCACACACCCACAACCACACACACACACAACCACACATACACAACCACACACACAACCACACACACAACCACACACACAACCACACACACAACCCCACACACAACCACACACACACAACCACACACACAACCACACACACAACCACACACACAACCACACACACACACAACCACACACACACAACCACACACACAACCACACACAACCACACACAACCATCCACAACCACACACAACCATACACACAGACACACACACACAACCACAACCACACACAACCATACACAACTACACACAACCACACACACAACCACACGCACAACCACACACAAACACACACACACAACCGCCACACACAACCACCACACACAACCGCACACACACAACCACACACATAACCCCACACACACAACCACCCACACAACCACACACACACACAACCACACACACAACCACACTCACAACCATACACACAACCACACACACACAACCACACACACAACCACACAAACACACACAACCACACACACACAACCACACCCAATCATACCCACAACCACACACAACCACACACACAACCACATACAAACACAACCACACCCACAACAACACACACACAACCACACCCAATCATACCCACAACCACACAGACAACCACAACCACACACACAACCATATACAAACACAACCACACACACACACAATACCACACACACACAACCACACACTCACATCCACAACCACACACAACCCCAAACATACACAACCACACACACAACCACACACATAACCACACACACACAACCACACACACAACCACACATACACACACAACCACACACACAGCCTCACATATAACCACACACACAACCACACAAAACCACACACACAACCACACACAACCATCCACAACCACACACACAACTATACACACAAACACACACACAACCACATACAACCATACACAACTACATACAACCACACACACAACCACACATAACTACACACAACCACACACACACACCACATACACACAACCACACACATACACAACCACACACAACCACACACACAATCACACACACACAACCACACACACATACAGCCACACACACAACCACACACACACAGTCACACAACACATGCACAACCACACAGCAGCACACACACAACCACACACACACAGTTACACAACAACACATGCACAACCATACAACAGCACACACGCAACCACATATACAACCACACACATATAACCACACACACAACCACACACACATACAACCACAACCACATACAAGGACAACCATACACACAACCACACACACAACCACACACATAACCACACACATAACCACATACACATAACTACACACAACCAGACACACACACAACCACACACACAACCACACACATACAACCACACACACATACAGCCACACACACAACCACACACACACACAGTCACACAACAACACATGCACAACCACACAACAGCACACACACAACCACACACACACAGTTATACAACAACACATGCACAACCACACAACAGCACACACACAACCACATATACAACCACACACATACAACCACACACACAACCACAACCACACACACATACAACCACAACCACATACAAAGACAACCATACACTCACAACCACACACACAACCACACACAACCACACACACAACCATAGACACAAACACACACACAACCACACACAACCATACACAACTACACACAACCACACATACAACCACACACAACTACACACAACCACACACACAACCACACACACACACAACCACAAACACACATAAAACCACAGCCACACACACAACCACACATACACAATCACACAACATATACACAACTGCACACACAACCATATATACAACCACACACATACAACCACACACACACACATATATACAACCCCACACACACAACCACACACACAACCACACACACAACCACACACATACAACCACACACACAACCACACACACAGCCACACACACAAACATGCACAACCACACCCACAATCATACCCACAACCACACCCAACCATACCCACAACCACACGCAGACAACCACAACCCCACACAACCATACATACAACCATACACACAACCATACACACAACCATACACACAACCATACACACAACCATACACAGAACCACACAACCACATTCACAAACACACACACCACACACACAACCACACACACAACCACACACACAACCATAGCCACACACACAACCACACACACACAATCACAACCACACACAACCACACACAACCGTACACACAACCACACACAACCACACACACACAACCACACACACAACCACACACTCACATCCACAACCACACACAAACCCAACCACACACACAACCACACACACAACCACACACATAACCACACACACACAACCACACACAACCAAACACACAACCAAACACACAACCACACACCCAGCCACACACACAACCACACAAAACCACACACACTCAACCACACACACAACCACACACACAACCACATACTCACAACCACACACATATACAACCACACACACAACCATACACACACAACCACACACACAACCACACACAACTACATACAACCACACACACAACCACACACCCAACCACACCCACAACCACACACAACTACACACAACCACACACACAACCACACCCAACCACACCCACAACCACACGCATACAACCACACACACGCAACCATACACATAACCACACACAACCACACATACAGCCATACACACAACCATACACAGAACTACACACACACAACACACACAACCACACACAACCACACACACAGCCACACACAAACATACACAACCACACACAACTAAACCCACAACCATACCCACAACCACATCCAACCATACCCACAACCATACCCACAACCACACACACAACCATACCCACAACCACACGCACACAACCACAACCACACACAACCGCACACACAACCGCACACACAACCACCCACACAATACCACACACACACACAACCACACACACAATACCACACACACACAACCACACACTCACATCCACAACCACACACAACCCCAACCACACACAACCACACACACTAGCACACACATAACCACACACACAACCACACACACAACCACGCACAACCAAACACACAACCACATACACAACCACCCACACAACCACATATACAACCACACACACAACCCCACACACACAACCACACACAACCACCCACAACCACACACACAACCACACCCACAACCACACCCAATCATACCCACAACCACACAGACAACCACAACCACACAACCACATACAAACACAACCACACCCACAACCACACACACACAACCACACCCAATCATACCCACAACCACACAGACATCCACAACCACACACACAACCACACACAACACACACAACCATACACATAACCACTCACACAAACACACACACAACCACACACAACCATACACAACTACACACAACCACACATACAACCACACACAACTACACACAACCACACACACAATACCACACACACACAACCACACACACAATACCACACACACACAACCACACACTCACATCCACAACCACACACAACCCCAACCACACACAACCACACACACTAGCACACACATAACCACACACACACAACCACACACAACCACACACACAAACAAACACACAGCCACACACACAACTACCCACACAACCACATATACAACCACACACACAACCCCACACACACACAACCACACACAACCAACCACAACCACACACACAACCACACCCACAACCACACCCAATCATACCCACAACCACACAACCGCATACAAACACAACCACACCCACAACCACACACACACAACCACACCCAATCATACCCACAACCACACAGACAACCACAACCACACAGACAACCATATACAAACACAACCACACACACAACCACACACACAACACACACAACCATACACATAACCACTCACACAACCACACACACAACCACACACAATCACACACACAACCACACACACAACCACACACACACAACCACACACACACAACCACACACACAACCACACACAACCACACACAACCACACACACAGCCACACACAATCACACACAAACAACCACACACAACTACAACCACACACAACCACAACCACACCCACACCCAACCACACCCACAACCACACGCATACAACCACAACCACACACACGCAACCATAAACAACCACACACACAACCACACACAACCACACACACACAACCACACACACAACCACACACACATAAAACCACAGCCACACACACAACCGCACACAACCACACACAACAACACATACACAACCACACAATAGCACATACACAACCATATGTACAACCACATACACACAACCACACACACAACCACACACATAACCACACACACAGCCACACACAACCACACACACAAACATGCACAACCACACCCACAACCATACCCACAACCACACCCAACCATACCCACAACCACACGCACACAACCACAACCACAACCACACACAACCACACACACAACCACACACACAACCATACACACAGCCATACACACAGCCATACACACAACCACACAACCACATACACAAACTCACACACTACACACACAACCACACACACAACCACACACACAACCATAGCCACACACACAATCACAACCACACACAACCACACACAACCGCACACACACACAACCACACACACAATACCACACACACACTCACATCCACAACCACACACAACCCCAACCACACACAACCAAACACAACCACACACACAACCACACAACTACACACAACCACACACACACAACCACATACACACAACCACACACATACACAACCACACACAACCACTCACACAACCACACACACAGTCACACAACACATGCACAACCACACAATAGCACACACACAACCAAATATACAACCACACACATACAACCACACACACAACCACACACACAACCACATATACAACCCCATACACGACACACACAACCACACACACCACTCACAACCATACACACATACAACCACAACCACATACACATACAACCATACACACACAACCACACACACAACACACAACCACACACATAACCACAACTACACACAACCACACACACACAACCACACACACGCAACCACACAAACACACACACAGCCACTCACACACACAACCACACACACACAACCACACTCACAACCACAACCATACACACACAACCACACACACAACCACACACAACTACACACAGCCACACATATAACCACACACAACTACACATACACACACAACCACACACACAACCACACACACACAGCCACACACACACACAACCATACACACACAACCACACACACACAACCACACACACAAACACAATCACACACAACCACACACACCCACAACCACACCCACAACCACAACCACACACAACCACACCCACAACCACACACATACAACTACAACCACACACAACCACACCCACAACCACACACACACAACCACACACACACCACACACACAACCACATATACAACCACATACACAACACACACAACCACACATACAACCACACACCCAACCACACCCACAACCACACCCACACAACCACACACACAACCACACAAAACCACACACACACAACCACACACACAACCACACACACACAACCACACACAACCACACACACAAGCTCAACCACACACCCAACCACACCCACACAACCACACACACAACCACAGACAACCACACACAAAACCACACACACAACCATACACACAACCACACACACACACAACCACAACCACACACAACACACACAACCACACACAACCACAAGCATACAAACACACACAACCACATGCACAACCACACACAACCACACAATTGCACACACAACCACACACATACACAACCACACACATACACACAACCACACACAGAACCACACACACAACCAAAACCTCACACACAAGCACACACACAACCACAACCACACACACAAGCACACACACAACCACAACCACACACACACAACACACACAACCACACGCATACAAACACACACAACCACATGCACAACCACACAACTGCACACACAACCACACACATACTCAAACACACACGCACACACAACCACACACATACACACAATCACACACACAACCACACCCAAAACCACACACACAAGTACATAACCACGCATACATCCACACACACAACCACAACCACACATACAAACACACACACAACCACACACACACACACAACCACTCACATACACACAACCACACACATAACAACCACATAACCACACACACAATCACACACACAACCACAACCACACACACAACCACACAAACAACCACACCTACACAACCAAACCCAACCACACCCACAACCACACACACAAACTACAACCACACACAACCACACACAACCACACAAAACCACACCCACAACCACACCCACAACCACACCCACAACCACACACACACAACCACACACACACAACCACATAGAACCACACACAATCACACACAACACACACAACCGCACACAACCACACACACGTACAACCACACCCAAACAACCATACTGACAACCACACACACAGAACACACAACCACACAACCAAACACACACAACCACATAACCACAACCACATACCCAACCACAACCACACACACACACACAACCACACACACAACCACACACACTACATACAACTACACATACATACACAACCACACACAACCACACACACACACACACAATCACACATATACAACCCCACAAACACACACACAAGCACTCATACACACAACCACACACACAACCACACACACAACCACACACACAGCCACACACACAGCCACACACACAACCACACCCACACCCACAACCATACCCACAACCACACCCAACCATACCCACAACCACACGCACACAACCACAACCACGCACAACCACACATACAACCGTACACACAACCACATATACAACCACACATACAACCATACACACAACCACACACACAACCACACACACAATCATACACACAACCATACACAGAACCACACAACCATACACAGAACCATCCAACCACATACACAAACACACACCGCACACACAACCACACACACAACCACACACACAACCACACACACAACCACACACACACAACCACACACAACCACACACACACACACAACCACACACACAACCACAAACACAATCACACACAACCACACATAACAACCAAAACCACACACAACCTCACACACAACCATGCACACACAACCACACACAACCATACACACAAACACACACACAACCACACACAACCACATACACAACCAAACACACACACCCACACACACAACCACACACAACCATAATCACACACACAACCACACACACACACACACACACAAGCTCAACCACACATCAAACCACACCCACAACAACACACACGACACATAACCACAGACAACCACACACAAAACCACACACACAACCACACACAACCACAACCTCACACACAACCACACACACAACCACAAGCATACAAACACACACAACCACACGCACAACTCTACACATATGCACATACAACCATACACATACACAACCACACACACACAGCCACACACATACACACAACCACAAACATAACCACACCCAAAACCACACACACAACCACATAACCACACACACAACCACACACAAAACAACAACCACACACACAACCACACACACAACTACACACACAACTACACACACAACCACACCCACAACCACACCTACAACCACACATAACCACAACCAAACCCAACCACACCCACAACCACACACACATACACAACCACACACACTACCACAACCACACACAGAACCAAACACACAACCACAAGCACACACCCAACCACACACAACCACAACCACACACAACCACAACCACACACACACAACCACACACAACCACACACACACACATATAACCACATACACACACAACCACAAACACAATCACACACAACCACACATACAACCAAAACCACACACAACCACACACACAACTATGCACACACAAACACACACAACCATACACACACACACACACATACCTGACCACACACACAACCACACACACAACCACAACCACACACACAGCCACACACACAGCCACACACATAGCCACACACACAACCACACATACAACCACACACACACAACCACACACACAACCATACACACACAACCACACACACAACCACACACACACACAATCACACACAACCACACACACACAAACACACCCAACCACACCTACAACCACACATAACCACAACCAAACCCAACCATACCCACAACCACACACACACAAACCACAAGCACACACACAACCACACACACACAACACCAACCAAATACACACACAATCATACCCAACCACACACACAACCACACACACACAACCACACACAACCACACACACACAACCACACACACAACCACACACACACAACCACAAACACACAACCACACACACAACCACACACACACACAACCACACAGAACCACAATAACACACACAACCACACATACAACCACAGCCACACACAACCACACATAATCATAACCACACACAACCACACACACACAATACCACAACCACACACACACACAACCACACACTCACATACACAACCACAACCACACACACAACCACACCCACACCCAACCACACACAACCATACACACAACCACACACAACCACACACATAACCACACACACACAACCACACACACAACCACACACACAACCACACACACAACCACACACAACCATACACACACAACCAACCACACACACAACCACACACTTAACCACCCACACAACCACCCACAACCATACACAACCACACACACAACCACACACAACCATACACACACAACCATACACACACAACCAACCACACACACAACCACACACACAACCACCCACAACCACCCACACACACAACCACACACATACAACCACACACACACAACCACAAACACACAATCACACACAACCACACATACAATCAAAACCACACACACAACCACAAACACAACCATGCACACACAACCATACACAAATACACACACAACACACACATACAAACACACACACACAACCACACACTACCACACACACAACCACACACAGAACCAAACACACAACCAAAAGCACACACACAACCACAAACATACAACCACACACAACCACACATACAACCAAAACCACACACAACCATGCACACACAACCACACACAAATACCCACACACACACACAAACACACCCAACCACAACCACACACACAACCACACACACACAACCACACAGAACCACAACAACACACACACACAACCACACACACACACAACCACACAGAACCACAACCACACACACACAACCACACACACACAACCACACACAACCACACACACGACCACAAACACACAATCACACACAACCACACATACAACCAAAACCACACACACAACCATCCATACACAACCACACACAACCATATACACAACCACACACAAAACACACACACAACCACATACACAACCAAACACACCCAACCACAACCACACACACAACCACACACACACAACCACACAGAACCACAATCACACACACAACCACACACACACAACCACACACACACAACCACAACCACATACACACACAACCACACACACACCCAACCACACACAACAATACACACAACCATACACAACCACACACAACCACACACAACCACACACAACCACACACATAACCACACACACACAACCACACACACAGCCACACACACAACCACACACACAACCACACACAACCATACACACACAACCAACCACACACACAACCACATACACAACGACCCACAACCACACACAACCACACACACAACCACACACACAACCATACACACAACCAACCACACACACAACCACACACAACCACCCACAACCACCCACACACACAACCACACACATACAACCACACACACACAACCACAAACACACAATCACACACAACCACACATACAATCAACACCACACACACAACCACAAACACAACCATGCACACACAACCACACCCACAACCACAACCAAACCCAACCACACCCACAACCACACACACAACCACAACCATACAGACAACCAAACACACAACCACATACACAATACACACAACCGCACACACACAACCACACACACACAACCACACACACAACAAACACACAACCACACACACAACCACACACAGAACCAAACACACAACCACAAGCGCACACACAATCACACATACACAACTAACAACCACACACACAATCACACACAACCACACACACAACCACACACACACAACCACAAACACAACCACACAGAACCACAACCACACACACAACCACACACACACAACCACCACCACACACAAAACCACTCACAACCACACATACAACCACAGCCACACACAATCACACATAATCATAACCACACACAACCACACACACACAATACCACAACCACACACACACACACACAACCACACACTCACATCCACAACCACACACAACCACAACCACACACACAACCACACACACAACCACACCCACACCCAACCACACACAACCATACACACAACCATACACAACCACACACAACCACACACAACCACACACATAACCAGACACATAACCACACACAACCACACACACAACCACACACACAACCACACACAACCATACACACACAACCAACCACACACACAACCACACACACAACCACACACACAACCACCCACAACCACACACAACCACACACACAACCATACACACACAACCAACCACACACACAACCACACACACACAACTACCCACAACCACCCACACACACAACCACACACACACAACCACAAACACACAATCACACACAACCACACATACAATCAAAACCACACACACAACCACAAACACAACCATGCACACACAACCATACACACAACCACACACTACCACACACACAACCATAAGCACACACACCCAACCACACACACAACCACACACACACAACCACACACACACAACCACAAACACACAATCACACACAACCACACATACAACCAAAACCACACACAACCATGCACACACAACCACACACAAATACACATACAACCACGCAGAACCACAACAACACACAACCACACACACACAACCACACACAACCACAACCACACACACACAACCACACACAACCACACACACGACCACAAACACAAATCACACACGACCACACATACAACCAAAACCACACACACAACCATGCACACACAACCACACACAAATACACACACAACCATACACACAACCACACACACAACCACATACACAACCACACACACACAACCACACACACACAACCACAACCACATACACAACCACACACACACCCAACCACACACAACCATACACACAACCACACACAACCACACACAACCACACACAACCACACACACAACCACACACACAACCACACACACAACCACACACAACCATACACACACAACCAACCATACACACAACCACACACACAACCACACACAACCACACACACAACCAACCACACACACAACCAACCACACACACAACCACCCACACACACAACCATACACATACAACCACACACACACAACCACAAACACACAATCACACACAACCACACATACAATCAACACCACACACACAACCACAAACACAACCATGCACACACAACCATACACAAATACACACACACCACACACACACAACCACACACACACAACCACACACACAACCACACACAACCACACACACAGCCATAACCACACACACAACCACAACCACACACAACCACACACACAACCACACATACACAACCACACACACAACCACAACCACACACAGAACCAAACAGACAACCACAAGCACACACATAACCACACACACACAACCACACACACACAATCACACCCAACCACACACACAACCACACACACACGACCACACACACACACAACCACAAACACACAATCACACACAACCACACATACAACCAAAACCACACACAACCATGCACACACAACCACACACAAATACACACACAACCACACACACACACAAACACACCCAACCACAACCACACACACACAACCACACAGAACCACAACACACACACACACACAACCACACACACACACAACCACACAGAACCACAACCACACACACACAACCACACACACACACAACCACACACACGACCACAAACACACAATCACACACAACCACACATACAACCAAAACCACACACACAACCGTGCACACACAACCACACACAAATACACACACAACCATACACACAACCACACACAAAACACACATACAACCACATACACAACCAAACACACACAACCACACACAAAACACACACACAACCACATACACAACCAAACACACACAACCACACACACACACCAACACACCCAACCACAACCACACACACAACCACACAGAACTACAATCACACACAACCATACACACAACCACAACCACATACACACACAACCACACACACACAACCACACACACACACACAACCACACACACAACCACATACACACACACACAACCACACACACAAGCTCAACCACACACACAACCACAACCATATATACACACAACCACACACACACAAACACACCCAACCACACCTACAACCACACAACTACAACCAAACCCAACCACACCCACAACCACACACACAAACCACAACCACACACACAACCACACACACAACCACACACACAACCACACACACACTACCACACACACAACCACACCCACACACAGAACCAAACACACAACCACAAGCACACACACAACCACACACACACAACCTCATACACACAAAATCGCACCCAACCACACACACACACAACCACACACACACAGCCACACATACAACCACACACACAACCACAAACACAATCAAAACCACACACACACAATCACACCCAACCACACACACACAACCACACACACAATCACACACACACAACCACACATACAACCATGCACACACAACCACACACAAATACACACACAACCACACACACAACCACACACACAACCACACACAACCACATACACAACCACACACACAACCACACACACAAAAACACACAACCACACACACAACCATAACCACACACACAACCACAAGCACACACAACCACACACACAACCAAAACCACACACACACACAATCACACACAACCACACACACAACCACACACACACACACACACAACACACACAACACACACAAACACACCCAACCATACCTACAACCACACACACACACAAACCACAACCACACACAACCACACACACAACCACACCCACAAGCACACACACAACCACACACACAACCACACAGAACCAAACACACAAGCACACACACAACCACACACACACAACCACAACCACACAACCACACACACACAACCACAAACACACAATCACACACAACCACACATACAACCAAAACCACACACATAACCATGCACACACAACCACACACAACCATACACACAAACACACACATAACCACATACACAACCAACCACACACAAACACACCCAACCATACACACAACCATAACCACACACACAACCACAACCACACACACAACCACATACACACAACCACACACAACCACAATCACACACACAACCACACATGCACACACAACCACACACACAACCACAAACACACAACCACACACATACAACCACATACACAACCACAAACACAATCACACACATTCACACATAACAACCAAAACCACACACACAACCACACACACAACCATGCACACACAACCACACACAACCATACACACAAACACACACACACAACCACACACAACCACATACACAACCAAACACACCCAACCACACACAAACACAACCATAACCACACACACAACCACACACACAACCACACAGAACCATAATCACACACACAACCACACACACACACACAAGCTCAACCACACATCAAACCACACCCACAACCACACACACAACCACAAGCATACAAACACACACAACCACATGCACAACTCCACACAACTGCACATACAACCATACACATACACAACCACACACACAAAGCCACACACATACACACATCCACAAACATAACCATACCCAAAACCACACACACAACCACATAACCACACACACAACCACACACAAAACCACAACCACACACACAACCACACACATAACTACACACACACAACCACACCCACAACCACACCTACAACCACACATAACCACAACCAAACCCAACCACACCCACAACCACACACACATACACAACCACACACACACAACCACAACCACACACAGAACCAAACACACAACCACAAGCACACACCCAACCACACACAACCACAACCACACACAACCACAACCACACACACACAACCACACACAACCACACACACACACATACAACCACATACACACACAACCACAAACACAATCACACACAAGCACACATACAACCAAAACCACACACAACCACACACACAACTATGCACACACAAACACACACAACCATACACACACACAAACACACCCGACCACACACACAACCCCACACACAACCACAACCACACACACAGCCACACACACAGCCACACACACAGCCACACACACAACCACACATACAACCACACACACACAACCACACACACACACAACCACACACACACAACCACACACACACAATCACACCCAACCACACACACAACCACACACACAACCACACAAACACACCCAACCACACCTACAACCACACATAACCACAACCAAACCCAACCACACCCACAACCACACACACACAAACCACAACCACACACACAACCACACACACAACCACACACACAACCACACACACAACCACACACACAACCACACACACACACAACCACACACACAACCACACACACAAGCACAAGCACACAACCACAAGCACACACACCACACACACACAACCACATATACACACAATCACAAACAACCACACACACACAACCACACACAACCACACACAACCAAACACACAACCACATACACAACCATCCACACAACCACATATACAACCACACACACAACCCCACACACACAACCACACACAACCACACACACAGCCACACACAAACATACACAACCACACACAACCAAACCCACAACCATACCCACAACCACACCCAACCATACCCACAACCATACCCACAAGCACACACACAACCATACCCATAACCACACGCACACAACCACAACCACACACAACCGCACACACAACCGCACACACAACCACACACACAATACCACACACACACACAACCACACACACAATACCACACACACACAACCACACACTCACATCCACAACCACACACAACCCCAACCACACACAACCACACACACTAGCACACACATAACCACACACACAACCACACACACAACCACGCACAACCAAACACACAACCACATACACAACCACCCACACAACCACATATACAACCACACACACAACCCCACACACACAACCACACACAACCACCCACAACCACACACACAACCACACCCACAACCACACCCAATCATACCCACAACCACACAGACAACCACAACCACACAACCACATACAAACACAACCACACCCACAACCACACACACACAACCACACCCAATCATACCCACAACCACACAGACATCCACAACCACACACACAACCACACACAACACACACAACCATACACATAACCACTCACACAAACACACACACAACCACACACAACCATACACAACTACACACAACCACACATACAACCACACACAACTACACACAACCACACACACAATACCACACACACACAACCACACACACAATACCACACACACACAACCACACACTCACATCCACAACCACACACAACCCCAACCACACACAACCACACACACTAGCACACACATAACCACACACACACAACCACACACAACCACACACACAAACAAACACACAGCCACACACACAACTACCCACACAACCACATATACAACCACACACACAACCCCACACACACACAACCACACACAACCAACCACAACCACACACACAACCACACCCACAACCACACCCAATCATACCCACAACCACACAACCGCATACAAACACAACCACACCCACAACCACACACACACAACCACACCCAATCATACCCACAACCACACAGACAACCACAACCACACAGACAACCATATACAAACACAACCACACACACAACCACACACACAACACACACAACCATACACATAACCACTCACACAACCACACACACAACCACACACAATCACACACACAACCACACACACAACCACACACACACAACCACACACACACAACCACACACACAACCACACACAACCACACACAACCACACACACAGCCACACACAATCACACACAAACAACCACACACAACTACAACCACACACAACCACAACCACACCCACACCCAACCACACCCACAACCACACGCATACAACCACAACCACACACACGCAACCATAAACAACCACACACACAACCACACACAACCACACACACACAACCACACACACAACCACACACACATAAAACCACAGCCACACACACAACCGCACACAACCACACACAACAACACATACACAACCACACAATAGCACATACACAACCATATGTACAACCACATACACACAACCACACACACAACCACACACATAACCACACACACAGCCACACACAACCACACACACAAACATGCACAACCACACCCACAACCATACCCACAACCACACCCAACCATACCCACAACCACACGCACACAACCACAACCACAACCACACACAACCACACACACAACCACACACACAACCATACACACAACCATACACACAGCCATACACACAACCACACAACCACATACACAAACTCACACACTACACACACAACCACACACACAACCACACACACAACCATAGCCACACACACAATCACAACCACACACAACCACACACAACCGCACACACACACAACCACACACACAATACCACACACACACTCACATCCACAACCACACACAACCCCAACCACACACAACCAAACACAACCACACACACAACCACACAACTACACACAACCACACACACACAACCACATACACACAACCACACACATACACAACCACACACAACCACTCACACAACCACACACACAGTCACACAACACATGCACAACCACACAATAGCACACACACAACCAAATATACAACCACACACATACAACCACACACACAACCACACACACAACCACATATACAACCCCATACACGACACACACAACCACACACACCACTCACAACCATACACACATACAACCACAACCACATACACATACAACCATACACACACAACCACACACACAACACACAACCACACACATAACCACAACTACACACAACCACACACACACAACCACACACACGCAACCACACAAACACACACACAGCCACTCACACACACAACCACACACACACAACCACACTCACAACCACAACCATACACACACAACCACACACACAACCACACACAACTACACACAACCACACATATAACCACACACAACTACACATACACACACAACCACACACACAACCACACACACACAGCCACACACACACACAACCATACACACACAACCACACACACACAACCACACACACAAACACAATCACACACAACCACACACACCCACAACCACACCCACAACCACAACCACACACAACCACACCCACAACCACACACATACAACTACAACCACACACAACCACACCCACAACCACACACACACAACCACACACACACCACACACACAACCACATATACAACCACATACACAACACACACAACCACACATACAACCACACACCCAACCACACCCACAACCACACCCACACAACCACACACACAACCACACAAAACCACACACACACAACCACACACACAACCACACACACACAACCACACACAACCACACACACAAGCTCAACCACACACCCAACCACACCCACACAACCACACACACAACCACAGACAACCACACACAAAACCACACACACAACCATACACACAACCACACACACACACAACCACAACCACACACAACACACACAACCACACACAACCACAAGCATACAAACACACACAACCACATGCACAACCACACACAACCACACAATTGCACACACAACCACACACATACACAACCACACACATACACACAACCACACACAGAACCACACACACAACCAAAACCTCACACACAAGCACACACACAACCACAACCACACACACAAGCACACACACAACCACAACCACACACACACAACACACACAACCACACGCATACAAACACACACAACCACATGCACAACCACACAACTGCACACACAACCACACACATACTCAAACACACACGCACACACAACCACACACATACACACAATCACACACACAACCACACCCAAAACCACACACACAAGTACATAACCACGCATACATCCACACACACAACCACAACCACACATACAAACACACACACAACCACACACACACACACAACCACTCACATACACACAACCACACACATAACAACCACATAACCACACACACAATCACACACACAACCACAACCACACACACAACCACACAAACAACCACACCTACACAACCAAACCCAACCACACCCACAACCACACACACAAACTACAACCACACACAACCACACACAACCACACAAAACCACACCCACAACCACACCCACAACCACACCCACAACCACACACACACAACCACACACACACAACCACATAGAACCACACACAATCACACACAACACACACAACCGCACACAACCACACACACGTACAACCACACCCAAACAACCATACTGACAACCACACACACAGAACACACAACCACACAACCAAACACACACAACCACATAACCACAACCACATACCCAACCACAACCACACACACACACACAACCACACACACAACCACACACACTACATACAACTACACATACATACACAACCACACACAACCACACACACACACACACAATCACACATATACAACCCCACAAACACACACACAAGCACTCATACACACAACCACACACACAACCACACACACAACCACACACACAGCCACACACACAGCCACACACACAACCACACCCACACCCACAACCATACCCACAACCACACCCAACCATACCCACAACCACACGCACACAACCACAACCACGCACAACCACACATACAACCGTACACACAACCACATATACAACCACACATACAACCATACACACAACCACACACACAACCACACACACAATCATACACACAACCATACACAGAACCACACAACCATACACAGAACCATCCAACCACATACACAAACACACACCGCACACACAACCACACACACAACCACACACACAACCACACACACAACCACACACACACAACCACACACAACCACACACACACACACAACCACACACACAACCACAAACACAATCACACACAACCACACATAACAACCAAAACCACACACAACCACACACACAACCATGCACACACAACCACACACAACCATACACACAAACACACACACAACCACACACAACCACATACACAACCAAACACACACACCCACACACACAACCACACACAACCATAATCACACACACAACCACACACACACACACACACACAAGCTCAACCACACATCAAACCACACCCACAACAACACACACGACACATAACCACAGACAACCACACACAAAACCACACACACAACCACACACAACCACAACCTCACACACAACCACACACACAACCACAAGCATACAAACACACACAACCACACGCACAACTCTACACATATGCACATACAACCATACACATACACAACCACACACACACAGCCACACACATACACACAACCACAAACATAACCACACCCAAAACCACACACACAACCACATAACCACACACACAACCACACACAAAACAACAACCACACACACAACCACACACACAACTACACACACAACTACACACACAACCACACCCACAACCACACCTACAACCACACTGTAGGAGAGTAGGGTCTGCTATCCTATGGTCACCCCAAATTTTTGCTTTTTGCTTCACTGGTTTTTGACATATTGAGGCTGTGGGCCTGCCAATCAGACCCCCAGCCTGCTGTTCTCTCTACTAAATTAAAACTATGCACCCTAGGTGCATAACCAATTGGAAGTGGATCACCCTGTCAGCCCCTGTACCAGTGTACACTAGGTACCCAGGGCATTGGTGTACCCAAGGCCTGCCAGGGGCTGCAGCATGTATTATGCCACCCCAGGCTTGGCCTAACAATCTGACACAACTGGCTGATCACTCAGCTGAGGTAAGTTGGTGTAATCACCTCTTACTTAGGTGTAGTATACCTATACCTAACCTTAAATGGGACACCTGGTAACCTATAAGTCACTCCTATGGCAGGCCTTAACAATCCTGAAGGCAGAGTGCTTGGTTCCATGTGAGATGGTGCTCTGGCATGAGCTGAGCCTGTCTGCAGTGGTCGGAACAACTTCCTTCTACTGTTTCCAGATATCGTCATACCATATACTCTTAAGTGCATTATGAACCTCGCGGTTAAATGCTATCTTTGGTTTGGCTTTATCAAAACATGTCGAGTAAGGTGTCATACGAATTGGAATACTAACCCCTCGCCAATTCTGGCGACGGGGTTAGCATTCCACCCTTCTAGAGGGACACGACATGTACAGTGCCTGAAACCCGGGTAAAATCAGACATAGCCTCAGCTCCACAAAATGGATGCTGCCACCACAGACACAAGTCTGCCCTCCTGCTGCTGGGAGTCCTTCCAGCTTGGGAGGTGTGGACAAAGGGTTTCCTGCCAGGGGAGGTGCATGCACCACCCCAGACAGGATTTTGTGTATTGGTCAGGTAGGGCTTGAAAGAAACCAGACATGCCTGTGGCTCACAAGGAGCCTCGGTGCATATGCCAGTTCAAACCGGTCCTGGGGCACACCAGTCCCGGGCCTGGGGCGAGCTGGACAAAGGATTGGGGGTGTAACCACCCCCCTTCCTGGTCCCACCCATAGGGAGGGACCTAGCAGGTAGTCCGGCCCCTAGAATCCGAATAAAGGTAGGAGCTGTGTCCTAAGACTTCAGACATCCTGGAATCAACTTGAAACTAAGAAGAAGACGGGAACTTCGACGCTCTGCCGCACAGAGGACTGAAGCCAATCTCCCCTGTGGTCAGGGAGTGACCACCTTGCTAACGCAAGCACCATCCAGCGAATCAACGTCTGCTTTGCCGCCGCCTCCCGCCGGAGCCCGAGCCCAGAGACTGACAAGACCTGGACCTCCAGACCTCTCACCGCCCGATCCACAGTCCCTGCAAAGAGGAGACCCGTGGAGGCACCGAGACACGTGGAGCCAGCCATCTTGGAACGACTACGACAAGCTGACCAGTGCAACAACCGAGGCTCCCTCCAAGTTGTGCTTTGGGTCCTGAGAAGCCCAACCCTCGAGCAGCATCTGCACCAAAGGTGAGCCCTCCAGCATCTCCACGATCTGCGTGGGGCCCTTCTGCATTTTGCCACTCGACGCGCCTAACCGGTTGCTGGCCCGCTGGCTAGTGGCCATCTTGGCGACGAAATCTACGACAAACACCGCTGGTCTGGTTGCTCCAGACTGGCCCTTGCTCCCCTCCAAAGGAGCAATCCCTCTGACCTTGCTGGTCAGAACCAACAGCTGATTTCCGAATCCTCCTGCAATTGCTTTTGCCAAGGCTTGTTTGCTTCGATCAAGTCGCCGACACCGCCGACAGCGAGAGCCTGCGTGGGACAGCTCGTGAGCCGACTCCTGGACGTCGTCGACCTTCAGGGACCACGTGGCTGCGGAGACAAGCTACCCCTCATCACCTGTTTGCACCCGACATCGCCTGGTACCCACCTGGTGCCACGCTGGTCACTGGCTAGTGACTGTGAACACTGTCCCCTCTGCTTACAGGTCTTCAACATCTCCGATCCACTCTTGGATCCACTGCATCTCTTCCCGACCGACCGCCTGCAGCACTTTTGTCTACAGGCCCCACGGAACAGATAGAAGAAACCCGACGCACTTCGAGGCCTATGCACCCGCTTCCGGTGGGTGAGGTAAAGCTGGCACACCTGTGCCCAAGTGTAGTATTACATCTCTAGTGCCTGTGTTCCAAATCTTGAGTTCCTAGTCCATCCGGAAGATCCTCTTTGCAGTAACTTTGTACTTTTTACGCACCCATTGAAACCTATGGGAGCACGCGTGTGACTATTTGCTCTGCACACGCCACCCGTGGACCTCCTGGTCACTAACTGACGTTAGCTCCTCGTAGGCCCAGCGATTCTAGAGGCCCTAGGCCTTTTCCCTTTTCTGTTCGTGGTACTTATACCACTATTTTAGTATATGGTTCGAGTGGCCACCAGGGCCTATCCATATAAAGTGCAACTTCTGTGTATTCTGTGATAATCTTGTTTGACGATTTGTGCTCCTGTGCTCATAAAGAGACTAGGGGTAACTTTGATAAATAAATACATATATATTTTGAATATATATCTGTGTGGTGTCCTTTCATTGGTATAAAAGGGGGTTGCATTTGGTAAAACAGCTGGCTTAACACGCTTCACGAGTTTAGCCTCAAAGACTGCTTAGCCTACGCTACCACTAGGGCAGCTAGTCCAAAAAGGTTGACTTACAACCACACCATAAGGGTTGCTTGGCATGGTACAAGGTGGTCACTAGAACTAGTGAACAGCATATACCAGGCCAACTTCTCACATTGGTGAGCAGCGGTTGGATTTGAGCTTGCTGTGTTTTACCATTGTAATCTCTTGGTTACCAATTGAAAGATCACATAGGTACCTGTAGGTACATATAAAACAAGATTAGATATACTTAAGTTCTACTGAACTTAGTTGTTGTAGAGCAAAGGGAGTAGCACACCCTGACTACAACTACTAGATAGGTTTAGTAGGTAAACCCAAGTGTAGGTAGATTGCAACACATCCACCCACACTTAAGAGCAATGGCTGGGGCAGAGGGGTCCACTGTACCCATCTCTGTTGAGAGTGACCCCCCGAGGGCACCATCCATCTATGCTACCCTTAATCAGAATGAGCTCAGGCATTTGGCAACTCTTAGAGGCCTTAAACAGCCCAAGAACCCAAACTCTGCTGAGCTCAGAGAGCTCTTACAGAATGATGAGAATCAGAGAGCACTCAAGAAAGCTTCCCAGTTAGCCCCCTTAGGGACAGGAACAGGAGGCCCCCCTTCTGAAGATACTACAGAGGTACCCAGTTCCAATAGTCACCCCTTAGATGGGATGCCTACCACAGAGGATGAGAGTGAAAAGGATACTGACAGTAGTGAGGATGAAGGGAGAACTAGCCCAGTGCCAAGTATTATACTTGGCCCAGCTAAACCAAGGCTATTGGGGACTGACAGTGGGTTCAACCCACTGGATCTCCCCAGTGGACTTAACACAGGGCTTGGAAGGCAAAGGAATCGCTCAGGTGACTCCCATGCTTCCCATGGCTCTAGAGGCTCTCAAGGTCACTCCAGGAGAAGGATGACCACCCCTCAGAGGAGGGAACATGAGGCCAAGATGCAAGAGGCTCAGCTGAGGATCAGGAAGCAGGAGCTAGAAGTAGCCCTGATGGAAGAGAAACTTAGCAAGGCTAGACAGCATAAAGAGAGTGGGTCTATACCCACTGGTGGCAGCATTGTCCCTAAGGACAAAGATAGGGTCTTTGACAATAGGAACCTGTCTAAGGTTGTGCCCCCCTACAAAAGTGGGGATGACATCCACAAGTGGATAACTGCTCTTGAGAGAGCCTGCAAAGTACAGCAGGTTCCTGAAGATCAGTGGGCAGCAATCCTCTGGCTCTCCTTTGAAGGAAGAGGCAGAGACAGACTCCTCACTGTTAGAGAAGAGGATGTCAGAAACTACAGAGTCCTGAAGAGTGTTCTAGTTGATGGGTTAGGCTTAACCACTGAGCAGTACAGGTTAATGTTCAGAGACACCCAAAAGACACAGACTCAGGACTGGTCTGAATACATTGAATGTGCCACTAAGGCTTTGGAGGGTTGGTTGCTGGGAAGTAAGGTATCTGATTTTACAGGATTGTATAATTTGATGATGAGAGAACAGATTTTAAATAACTGTCAAAACCAGCAACTGCATCAACACTTGGTTGACTCTGATCTGACCTCTCCCCAAGAATTGGGAAAGAAGGCAGACAAATGGGTCAGAACCAGGGTTAAGCAAAAGAACCAGAACCAGGGCCAAGGGGGTGATCAGAAGAAAACAGACCAAAAGGGTGGAGATCAGAAACCGAAAGACCAGAAGTCTTCAACAGGGCCCCAAACTACTGCTAAGGAGGGTGGGTCCCAACAGTCCAAGAAGAAGAAAGAAGGTCAGAAGAAACCCTGGTGCAATCATTGTAAAAATACAACTCACTGGACTAGTGATTGCAAAAAGGGTGGAGCCCCCAACACTGTTGCCCCTAAGGCACCTGCTCCCAGTACTACTGTTAGCAGTGTTGGTCCCCAGACAAAGGGTGTAGTGGGAATCACTATGGGAACTGAAGGAGATTCTGACTTAGACAGAACCCTGACACAGGCAGTCTTGATCTGTGATGGGGACATTGATTTGTCCCTGACTGTGAGCCCCAGTAACCTGGGCAAGTACAGACAGACTCCTTTAATTAATGACAAAGTGGCTCAAGCCTACAGGGACACATGTGCCAGTGTCACTATGGTGACACCAGGCTTTGTGGATCCTGGACAGTACATACCAGGTGAGAACTACCTGGTGACCAATGCCAGCAATGCCACTACTTCACATAGTGTGGCAGTTGTTAACTTCTCATGGGGAGGGGTAACTGGCCTCAAAAGGGTTGTGGTTAGTGCAGACCTCCCAGTAGAATGTTTGTTGGGCAATGACCTAGAGAGTTCTCTATGGTCAGAAGTGGAGTACAGGACTCATGCAGAGATGTTAGGTATATCATCACATGTCCTTGCTGTGACCAGGTCACAGGCCAAAAAGTGCCTCACTGAACCTCAGGTCTTGGATCCTGGAACAATGGGCCAAGCACCTACCAAGAAGAAGAACAGGAGGGTCAAGGCTGTGCCTTCCCCCCTGCCTCAGAGTGATGATCAGCCTTCCCAGGAAGCTGATCTAGAGGACCCTGAAGGAACTGTCCCTGAAGAGCTTGAACCTGATCAGGTTGAGTTTCTGGGGACAGGGGGACCTTCAAGGGCTGACTTGAGGCAGGCTCAGTTATCCTGTCCCTCTCTTGAACCCCTCAGACAGCTGGCTGCTGCTGAGGCTGCTGGGAATGCTCAAGGTACCCATAAAGTGTATTGGGATGAAGGGCTCCTTTATTCAGAGGCTAGAGACCCCAAGCCTGGTGCAACCAGGAGGTTGGTTATACCTCTGCAATTTAGGGGCTTCCTCCTTACCTTGGCCCATGATATTCCTTTAGCAGGACACCTAGGCCAGAACAAGACCTGGGACAGACTTGTCCCTCACTTTCACTGGCCTCATATGAATGAAGATACAAAGGAGTTTTGTCGCTCCTGTGTTACCTGCCAAGCCAGTGGCAAATCAGGTGGCACAACAAAGGCCCCCCTGATACCACTACCTGTGGTGGGGGTTCCCTTTGAAAGAGTGGGAATAGACATAGTGGGTCCCATGGATCCTCCCACTGCATCTGGGCACAGATTTATACTGGTGGTAGTGGATCATGCCACCAGGTATCCAGAGGCAATTCCCCTTAGGACCACTACAGCACCTGTTGTGGCCAGGGCCCTGCTGGGAGTATTCTCCAGAGTGGGGTTTCCTAAGGAGGTAGTATCTGACAGAGGTACCAACTTTATGTCAGGATACTTGACAGCTATGTGGAAGGAATGTGGTGTCAACTACAAGTTCACCACCCCTTATCACCCACAATGCAATGGGCTTGTTGAGAGATTCAACAAGACCCTAAAGGGTATGATCAAAGGATTACCTGAAAAGCTCAGGCGAAGATGGGATATCCTTCTACCCTGCCTTCTGTTTGCTTACAGAGAGGTCCCACAAAAAGGAGTTGGCTACAGCCCCTTTGAATTGTTGTTTGGGCACCCTGTGAGAGGCCCACTGTGTTTGGTGAAGGAAGGCTGGGAGTTACCTCTCAAAAAGCCTAAGCTAGACATAGTGGACTATGTACTTGGTCTCCGCTCCAGGATGGCTGAGTATATGGAGAAGGCATCTAAAAACCTTGAGGCAAGCCAGGCCTTACAGAAAGCTTGGCATGACCAAAAGGCTGTCTTGGTTGAGTATCAGCCAGGACAGAAGGTATGGGTGTTGGAGCCAGTGGCCCCAGCAGCACTCCAAGACAAATGGTCTGGACCCCATACAATCCTGGAAAAGAAGGGAGAGGTCACCTACTTGGTGGACCTAGGAACTCCCAGGAGTCCCCACAGGGTACTCCATGTTAACAGGCTTAAAGCATATGTTGACAGGGCAGACATGGGCTTGCTCATGGCTACAGATGAGGGACAGGAGGAAGAGAGTGACCCTCTCCCAGACCTGTTGTCTCAGAACCCTGAAGATGGCTCAGTTGAAGGAGTGACCCTTGGAGGCAACCTCACTGCCCATCAGCAGACTGAATGTAGACAGGTTCTACAATCATTTTCACATATGTTTTCCTTGATACCTAGTCAAACTGACTGGTGTACCCATGTTGTGGACACTGGTGACAGTCTGCCTGTAAAGAACAAACTTTACAGACAACCTGACCACGTCAGGGACTGTATAAAGGCTGAGGTACATAAAATGCTGGAATTAGGTGTCATTGAACCCTCAGAGAGCCCCTGGGCTAGCCCAGTGGTTCTGGTCCCCAAACCTCACACCAAAGATGGCAAGAGAGAGATGAGGTTCTGTGTGGACTACAGAGGACTCAATGCTGTCACCAGGACAGATGCACACCCTATTCCAAGGGCAGATGAGCTCATAGACAAACTAGCTTCTGCAAAGTTTTTGAGCACATTTGACTTGACAGCTGGCTATTGGCAAATCAGGTTAGCTGAGGAGTCTAAGGCCAAAACAGCATTCTCAACCCCAGGTGGGCATTATCAGTTTGTGGTGATGCCCTTTGGTCTGAAGAATGCACCTGCCACCTTCCAAAGGCTGGTGAACCAAGTCCTTACTGGGTTGGATGACTTTTGCGCAGCATATCTTGATGACATTGCTGTCTTTAGTTCCACCTGGGAGGATCACCTGATCCACCTGAAGAAGGCTCTTGAGGCTCTGCAAAGGGCAGGCCTCACTATCAAGGCTACTAAGTGCCAGATAGGGCAGAGTAAGGTTGTGTATTTGGGCCACCTTGTAGGTGGGGGCCAAGTTCAACCACTGGAGAGTAAGATACAGTCCATCAAGGATTGGTCCCCTCCAACCACCCAGACTCAAGTTCGAGCTTTCTTGGGCTTGACTGGGTATTACAGGAAGTTTGTTAAGAACTATGGGTCCATTGTGACTCCTCTTAATGATCTGACATCCAAGAAGATGCCCAAAAAGGTTCAGTGGACAGTAAGCTGTCAAAAGGCATTTGATGACCTGAAGGAGGCCATGTGCTCTGCACCTATCCTGAAAAGTCCTGACTACTCCAAAGAGTTTATTGTCCAAACAGATGCTTCTGAGTTGGGTGTGGGAGCTGTGCTGTCACAACTTAATGTAGATGGTCAAGACCAACCCATTGCTTTTATTAGCAGAAGGTTGACCCCCAGAGAGAAGAATTGGTCAGCTATTGAGAGGGAGGCCTTTGCTGTGGTGTGGGCCCTGAAGAAGCTGAGGCCATACTTGTTTGGCACTCACTTCAAGATTCAGACCGACCATAAGCCCCTCTTGTGGCTAAATCAGATGAAGGGTGAAAACCCCAAACTGCTTAGGTGGTCCATTTCCCTACAGGGGATGGACTTTACAGTGGAGCACCGGCCAGGTACTGACCATGGGAATGCAGATGGTCTCTCCAGGTACTTCCACTTAGGACATGAAGACGAGACTGGTCAAGGCTAGTTTAATGTCCCAGCGTTTGGGGGGGGGTTGTGTAGGAGAGTAGGGTCTGCTATCCTATGGTCACCCCAAATTTTTGCTTTTTGCTTCACTGGTTTTTGACATATTGAGGCTGTGGGCCTGCCAATCAGACCCCCAGCCTGCTGTTCTCTCTACTAAATTAAAACTATGCACCCTAGGTGCATAACCAATTGGAAGTGGATCACCCTGTCAGCCCCTGTACCAGTGTACACTAGGTACCCAGGGCATTGGTGTACCCAAGGCCTGCCAGGGGCTGCAGCATGTATTATGCCACCCCAGGCTTGGCCTAACAATCTGACACAACTGGCTGATCACTCAGCTGAGGTAAGTTGGTGTAATCACCTCTTACTTAGGTGTAGTATACCTATACCTAACCTTAAATGGGACACCTGGTAACCTATAAGTCACTCCTATGGCAGGCCTTAACAATCCTGAAGGCAGAGTGCTTGGTTCCATGTGAGATGGTGCTCTGGCATGAGCTGAGCCTGTCTGCAGTGGTCGGAACAACTTCCTTCTACTGTTTCCAGATATCGTCATACCATATACTCTTA